>NW_020451096.1:186284-340495 GCF_003343035.1 Apteryx rowi | reverse complement strand
TGTAAAGCCCTCTATGGGATCAGAAGACTTGCTCTTTTTCTGTCCCATCTTCCGGAGCACACACACACACACGCTCAATCGCTCCCCTAGGTCGTGGCCCACGCCCTCGCGGACAATGGGAACCGCACTACTSKAGGGTCYGCWCTCRCTTCGTCCCTTGGGGACGTCTCACTTAGACGTGCTCCGGGGATCCCACCCCAACCGAACGGAACCACTTACCAATACTTTACTCAATCCTGAGTCTTCGTTCGGATCTTCGCGCACAAAATTTACGGGATACTGTAGTTCTTTTGCTTACTTGTCCGATTTAGGGTTCGGAAGTACAGGTTGTGGTAAGGGAACTACCCACTCAAGGGCCATCCGAAGATGGGGCGCCTCCCCTGAGTCAGAGTCCCGAAACCAGGGAAGCCTGCATCCGAGTCACGGCACCAAATTGTTATACGTAAACGTGACAAATTGACAACCACTCGGGCCAGGTTGCATAAATTCCAATTTAATAGAATAATTGAGCAAGTCACAAGTAAGCAAAACAGCGCTGGGCGGCCGGGGAGTCTCCTGCTCCACCAATGGCGCGCACAATCCCCCGCTCACAGTCCCCTTATATGCCTGTTACTTCTGTGGTTGCGCCGGCTGTTGCTGGGGGGGGGTCGGGATGAAAGCTGGYGTCTTCCTCTGCGTTGTACGTGGTGCCTTTCAGGTCACGCGCATACATTTCACAATACAATATCGTTCTGCTGACTCAGTACAATCATTGTGGTGATAGCCGGTACTTAGCGCCTAGTTTCATGATAAAATCACTTCACGAGTTGATGTAACAAATTATTACCTATCACACCCACAGTTCTCCGTAAATTACCAATACTTAGTTCACAAGCAAATAATCATATGGCAATGCAATTTTTCTTCAAATCAAGAAAGAAATCCTATAAATATAAAAACATATAAATGCATATAAAGAAAAGAAAAAAGTGAACATTGATGATCTTGATGATCTAGGGGTTCAAAACGTATGAGTCCAAGATAACTCTGTAAACAAAACTGACCTTAGGAGAGTGCAAACTGAGCCATTGTGAAGATACAAGAATTTTAGTAAGGCGAGAGAGACAGAGAAAACTAGCTGTGACAGGAGGCTATGGAGATAGTTCTTTACTCTGTTTTTAACTAACACCCACTTACACCAAAAACTATCCTTGTATTTATAAGAAAGCTTAAAAATTACTGCTCAATTACAGCTTTGATAGAGACATTGGATAGTTCAAAAACCTGACAAAGAAACTGGAGAAGAGTAGACTTCCCAGATATTGCTAAGATAAAAAAACTCAGAAGGGTTTTCTGCTAGGCATGTTTTAGCACAAAAAAAGAACACAAATAGGACCTTTCAAAAGATCCTTCCAGGTAACCTTTAGAAAAATGTTGCACTGAAAACAATAAAAATCTTCAGAGCCAAAGTGAGCCACCACCTTAGTTCCTTACTGTTGAAAGGAAAGATCGTTATATATCCTTTTGTGCTCCAGAGAGGTAAAACAGCCCATTTGGCCAACAACCAGACCAGAATGGCCAAAGTCTGTTTGTTTGTTTACTTTGCTCTAAAAAAAGGTTTTGTTTATTTTCCCCTAAAAAAGGTCAAGAGGGGGAAAGCGGTGCAGTTTGCTGATGTGCAATTCTACACAGGAACACTGAGTTAGTTGCCTTAACTCCCACTGCAGTTCAGTAGGAGATACACAGGTCAGCAACTGCTAGAAGTAGGTCAGTTATTTTAAAGAAGATGTAGTAAGAAATACATGTTTTCCAAGGTTGTTTTTTTTTTTCCAAAATCATTTCACTCAAACTTTTATGATGCTTTTTCTCATTTCTTTTCCCCTAACGTTTTTTTCCAAAAACAGTCAAGTGTCTTCTTTGTTTGGGGGAACCTAACTCCCTTTTTCTAAATCCTCCTCTCTACAATGGGGGGGAGGGAGACACAGCAATGTGCAGAATAATGAACAGTAGGGGACTGAAAAGTGATAGAAAGAATGCCAGTTTCATTTTGTCCACAGATATGAAATATAACTTTTTAAATAAAGCCAAAGAAAGGAAACTTTCTCCATTAACACTTCCATTAAATTTTTCAATACTGCAAAAAGTTGTTTTCCAGCAAAGCATCTGACATTTGTCAAGGTCACAAAAAATGAAACTAAAGAATGTGAATATATAATTTTCCCAGGAAGGCCAAACTACAGACCTTGTGTGTAAAGCCTAGCTGTTGTGTTTTTAAAAACTTTTTATTCAATCAACCTTGTTCAAAAACAGTCAGCTTTTCACTAAGCTTTTATTCAATTTCTCCTCTGAACAAACCAAGCCAACACTCACCATGATATTAGCAAAGCTTTGAATTAGCACCTTGCTAAGACTGAGAAAAAACCTCAAAGATCGAAAGATAGCTTGAGTATGGGCACAGCCAAACCATTCAGCAGAACACAGTATAGACACTCCCAAGCTGGTGCTGGTCATGCTAGACTCCAGGATGCATAGTCACTGTGGTCGTAATACATAGCATTTCACAGTAACACCAAAGCATGCCGGATGGAGAACACAAGATACCAGCTCACTCTGAGGAAGGTTGTGTGTCTCTAATATAATGCTGCCTTGTGCAGTGCAGATTTGCCTTTAGGGCTCTCTGATCTTTCTTGTCACCAAGCTGCCTATGGAAAACCTACACCTCACATTATACTAGCTCAGGCACCAGAGGCAACCTAGTTCCACTGTAAGTAGTCTGAGAGCAATTCTCTGCACAAACAGCTAAACCGAGTCTAAAAGCCAAGGCTTATATGGTTATAGTTGCCGCAAAAAACTCTTCAGTGCAAGTCAGAATTATCCTCTGGAGATTCGGAAGCACGTTACCTAGTCATATTCATGAAGCAGGAGACCTTCCATTTCTGAAAAGTGTACTAATTTGGAAATAACCTCTGTATTGCAAAGACCGTCTTGTACAGATATTGGAAGATCTCTTGGTAGAAAGCAAAATCCTGCCTCCGGTTATACCCACAGAAATCAGTATTTCAGCCATTGCCTCCATTGCCAGGTCTTATGAGAAAAGTTTCTGGGATCTGCTGAATCACTTTATCCACACCTTATTCTGTTAGCATGCTGTGAGATCATTCTCTTTTTCTGCATGTCTGTAACATCAAGTCACAATTAAGTGATAATTTTGCTATTTTCACTTCTGCTGTTAATATGAAAATCTGACCTAGAGCATCAAAAGTCATTAATGAAACTGGACATTCTCATAGTCCCATAAGAAATGGAGAGAACAAAGGGATTGTCTCTGTGTTAGGGAATAAAACCTGAAAGAACTGTACATTGCCATATCTATTCCTGTTCTCTGGAGAATGACAAGGTGTGTTATCTGTTTCTTTACCTGCTTCCCATACAATGCAGTAGATCCTGTACTGAAAACCTACACTTTGACTCTGGTTTTGTCATACAAGTCTGTACATATTCTCCTAGAATCACAGAATCACCCAGGTTGGATGGGACATCCAAAGGTCTCCAGTCCAGCCTCTTGGATTAAATATAGAAGCAAATTAAAACAAATATTAGCTTAAATATATATATATAAATTAAATAAGATAAATTTAAAATTCAAAATATATATGTATATATACATAAAGGTCTAGGTGTATAACATTTAAAACATTCTTTAATGAGAGCTAATGAGATGAATAATAAAAGTTTAAATGGGAATAGAAAGTAATTAAACAGAAGTAAAAGGCAGGTTCAGGACACAAACACCTCCCCCCCCACACACACACACTTTACGAGGCTGCTGAACGAGCCCTACTATGTCTCGCTGCGGTGGGGTGGGCGGAGTTCATCAGGGCCAGGGGGAGACCCAAAAGGGTGGGGGCACAAACCAGCTGGAACACGCCCAAGGGCTACTGACTCGTTCTGGGAAGCCACCAAGGGGCCCCTGCGCAGCCCCTGCCACCTGCAAAGCCCTTTGGGGAAAATCTCCCTTTCCCAGACTGAAAGAGGTGGTCAGTGTTGTGGCATTTGCGCTCTCCCCTCCTTCGAGTCCTTGAGGGATTTTCCCCCTCCAGAAGCCCTCTCTGTCCCTGCCTTGCTGGGTGACAGCCACGGCTGGAGCTGCTGGAAGGGCACTTTGTGGCATTGGAGAGGAAGGGGACATTGCAGGGGCGTGTGTCACAGCGGACGTGTGTCACAGCAGGTGTGGACATGTCACAGCAGACATGTGTCACAGCAGGTCCCCAGGCACGTGTTGGGCATGAGCCACGACAGTGGCAGGGCAAGGCTTTCCCTGGGGATCAGGGGGCAGAGTGCCTCCCCACGCTGCTTGGGGCTGTGCTGTCACAGCCAGCCCCAGCCCGCCCCACAGCACAGCCTGCTGCTGCCAAAATCCCCTCGTGGTGCTGACTGCTGCCCCAGCTGCTCCCAGACAGCCCCACGCTGACCCCAGGAAGGCTCCTTCCCCGGCCTCAGTGGCTGCGCACTCGACCTGCCCTCACATTCTCCTTGCCTCTCCAGCCCCTCTCACCCCTTCCCATGGCCCCTTGCTCCCAGAGAGCCCTGGACAGCACCTTTCCTCCCCACACAGCCCTCCCTCCCAGCATGTCCCTCCCCGCACCCCAGGCCTCATGCACAGGAGGAGACAGGCCCTGCCCCAGGGACGCTGGGGACTCCTGCCTCCCCACCACCACTCACAGCCACACACCGGCCACCTCGACAACCCCACTGCCAGGCCGTGGGTTGCAGGAAGCTGTGGGCTTACTTTGCTCTCCTCCTCCCTCGAGTCGGGGGCCTTCAGCTTCATTGTGGACACCATTAAGGTCACTCCTGAAAACCCCTGTCACAGCCGTGCCGAGATGTCTCCTTTAGACACTTCTGCACCAGCCTTGAGGGAGAAGCAGGACCAGGGTGAGTTTCCAGCCCTGGACCAAGACCCCGAGGCATGGGGACCTGTTCATCCCCCGGCAGCCTCTTCCTCCCCTGCCCTGGGGCTCCCAAGCTTCAGGCAAAGGTTGTCGGTCTCCACAACTCCCTCATGGGCCAGGAGAAGGGCAGGTCTGATGGGCAGTGGGGGTCAGCAGCCCTTGAGCTCAGCAGGGCTGGAGCAGCGCCCCATGCCCAGTCCTCCACCGGGCAGCAGCCTATCGCCCCTCACCTTGCCAGCTTGCTCAGAGGTGCTGCCTCCCTCCTTTTTATACCCACCCATGCCAGCCGTGTCACAGACTGCCACTGTGATGCCTCCTCACTGGCAGGGCCAGGGCAGAGGCAGGGACGCCTGACATAAATGCCACACTGCATCTGTCTGCTCTGTCCAGACATCTCAAATACCCCATGAACTCTCAAATGACACTGGATGTTTATCTGTAGGCTACTGAAGGCTCTCTGTACAGAATACTTCAAGTGCTTAAAGTGAGGTGTCTAGTGGCATTTTAGACATCCTAAGGCATCCTGCCTGATTCCAAGATGCCACTTCACAGATCTCCCATAGATCCTGTGTTATATATTCCAGCTCTATATGGATATCTCAAGTACTCTAGGGCATCCTAAATGCTTCCACATATATATGTTTAGGCATTGTAGTTGCTTTCCTAAATTTAGATGTCTAAATTCAGTTGTATAAAATCTGGTACTGAAAAATACTATGAGGGATTCGATTCCATGCTCTAGTGGTTACAGCTCATCTGCACTATTTTAGAAATCTGTGTCATGATGGGATGAATCCAGTCCTAGAAATGATGATTTTCTTTTGTACTTTAACACTAGAGATGACCCTTTATTTTGACAAATAGAGCATGTCATCTCACAAGTTATAATTATATAAATGAATGTTGAATTGCTTATTGCAGTACATATATCTTTTAGAAATTCCTGGAAACATAATGACTACCAAAATGCCTGTAGGAAATGTTGCAACACTGCAGCAACAATGTAGTTCTATGCAGTACCTCATAAGAGAGAAAGATTAATCTGTTTTAATGCACAACTGATTTCAGCCTCCTACGCTCACACTCTCATATGCACAAGCACCAAGATGTGTCTAAGTAGTCTGCTGAGTATTCAGGCACTAAGACACCTGTATCCAGGTAGCCTGTCCAGGACTGCTTGCAATGATGTGGAGGACAAGGGGCATCAGTTTTTGAGTCCCTCCCCACACCTCCTGGGTGGTTCTTAGGAGTGTGCTGGGTTTGGATGTGTTTCATTATACCCTTCAGGAGCTGAGTGATTAACCTCTTTGTCCTATCCCACCTCTATGAGAATTTAGTCACTCTCTCTGTTCCAGATCTGGTTGTCCTGAGAAACTGCAGGTAGATATGTGCTACGGTCTTGATGACCTGCTCCTGTCAGTGTCAGCAACACATGGCATTTCTATAGCCCTTCTCCTGCTGGTATTTTGCACTCATGCATTCACATTTATTTTCCATTCATATGAATATAAACATTTTTATTACAGTTTCCCACAGCCCTAGAAGGTTCCCAGCACTTTGTAGGGACTTTGGTACTTGCTGGCAAAAAATGACAGCTACCTTTTATGATTCATAAGTTTTCTTCTCAAAAGTCTCCCAATATATTTCGACAATATATTATGGTAAGCTTTCCACTTTCCTGGCCCAGAATCACAAATGAAGATTACAATTCTTTTCCTTCTATGCAATCATTGCATCTATAAATTCTATTCTGAAATATATATAAACTATATAGAGACATATATAGGTATCTAGATATCTATACTTAGATATCTATAAATTCTAATCTTCATATTCCATCTCTCTATTTTATTGGATTACGGTGAGCTTTATGGTGTGCCTTCCCACTTTCTCATCCTCCATTATTCACCTTACATTACCCTTTTTTATCCAAGACAAACTGGAAAAAAAGTTTGAGAGGAAGGGGAAGAGACCCTTTCCATTGATAGGACAGACAGAAAGAAATCTGTTGAGTAATGGGAAAAGTATTATTTCTTTCACTTTTAAATAGTATTTTAAATATTCAAATGGTTTGACGTTCAAACTGTTTGAATACTCTAGCAGTTTATTCATATATGGTGTTCTTCCGAATTCAACACTCTCTCTCTCTCTCTCTCTCTCTATATATATATATATAAATAATCTGTACTCATCTGAGGAACAGGCCCTCATAACTAATTTCAGTAGAATCATAAAGTTATAACTAGTTACAGATTTCATGATAAACATTCCAGGCCAAAATCACTTTAAATAAATCCTATTTTTCCATCTTATGACAAGATAAAAACATTCACTCATAATTTTTAACCATGTAAACACAGACATTCTTATGTGACCATTAGAATGTGAAAAAAAGGAAAAAGAAGACAATCATATTACTTAAACTGTTTCAATAGTTCTAAATATATGAAAAACATATTTGCCGAGGAGAATTCAATCTTCTATTCAACGCTACTCCTTGTTTCTTTTAAAGTACTTTCTTGTTGCCTTGTGTAAACCGTAAGCATCCTGATTTGCAAGCCAGGTTGCCACTTGGCTTCTGTTTAGACTGGCAGTTTGCCTTTTAGCAGCTTCAGAAAGTGAGTATGTACCCCCAGAGCTTCCCACCTCCCCAGGAACACAGTGAATGTCTTTTAACAGAAGTGGTGGTGTAGTATATGTCAGTAGACATGTCAGTACTGCACACATGTAAGAAATGAAGCACTGAACAATCAATTTAACTCATGCACAGATAAACTTTATTCACAAGGAATGAGGGAAGCTGGTCGATGGTCAGGCTTCTCCAGCCTTTCTCCCTTTTTCCTGAAATGCTGCTGTCCTTTCCATGTCTGTTCTCCTTTCTTTGGCTGCTGCAGGCCCAGACAGGGAGGCAAACACATCACGGCACACTTCTGTCTTCTCCCTTCTCAGTCAGTCAGCCGGAGATTTTCAAAACTTTCTATAAGGTCATTGGCCTAAGGATAAGGAAACACCAGCTTACACCCCGTAATGGTCTTACAGGTAGCTGCAAGCTCCCCCATGCCATGGGCAAAGGGAGCTCCCACCACCACCCACCCTCCCTGTGTGACATTTACCTCAAAATATTGTTTTTGAATCATGGTCCCATTGGCTGGTTCTTCTGGTTCTAATGGATTTTTGGGGGGAATCCCTTAGAGTCTTTCCTTACCGTCCCCACAGACATGTTCTTCTGAAGTTAGCATTTTGCTCTGGTTTTTCATTTTTGCTGACAGTGTTGCCTGTGTCTTGCAACACCATGCAAAACTCAAAATGTGCCCCAGTAATACTGTAGGGTCCTCGTGTCAGGCTGAGGCCAGATGCAGGGGCCTCTCAGTGCAGCTCACAGGACTGCTCTCTGCCATGCATGCAGAGGGGCTGCACAGGGGCCCCTTGGTGGCCTCCCAGGACACATCGGTAGCCTGCAGGCATATTCCAACTAGTTCATGACCCCATCCTTTTGGGACCCCCCATGGCTGTTGTGAACTTCTCCCCCACCCCAGACACGTTAGAGCTTCAGCAGCCTTGTAAAGCGGGGGGCCCTGAACCTGCCTTTTACTTTTAATTACTTTCTACTGACACTTAAATTATTCCTCTCATTAGCTCTTATTAGAGAATGCTTTATACATTATATATTTATATTTTTATGGATATGTATTTAATTTATACCAATGTATAAATATATTTATACATATATATTATCTATGTATAAATATATATGTAAATATAGCACATGTGTACATACATACATATATATCTGTGTGTGTGTGTGTGTGTGTGTAGTAAGAAGAGACTTCCTGTTACCCTACTTCTGGGTAAACTGGAAGGGGCGGCCAGTCCTGCCAGCCAGTCACAAGGCAGCCTGTAAACATGTGGGGTATGACAATTTACAAAATGGAGACCCCCATGGCAAAAGGTGGGGTACCTAGACCATGTGACTGGATAAGGGGAGGGGCTTCTGGGGCAAATGGGACACGTGACTGCCAGTGGGGGCAGGACTTCCGATGGGGTTGGGGCCTGGGTATCCATCACCTGTTATCTTGGATGGAAGTTGTCCTTATACTACCAACCACCCTCATGGAGAACACTTTTTTCCTTAACCCGAGTCAGAATTTCCCACATTCCAGCTCGCGCCGCTGCCTCTCAGCTTTCTCTTGTGTACCCCCGAGAAGAGTCCCAAACCCTCCGCAGTCCTTCAGAGGCCTTGCTAAACTCAAAGTAAGTAATAGCCACTACTCTGCCCTTATCCACAGAGCTTCATTATAGAAGGCAATTTGCCCTTAGTAAAACCATGGTGGCTATACCCAGTCACCTTCTTGTCCTTCATGTGGCTGGAAATGACTTTGAGGATTTGCTCCATCACCTTCCCAGGGACTGAGATTAGGCTGACCAGCCCATAGTTCTTTGTATCCTCCTTCTTGTCCTTCTTGAAGATGGGTCTAATGTTTGCTTTTCTTCAGTAATCAGGAACCTCCCAAATCACCATGACTTTCAAAGGTGATAGAGACTGTCCAGCTCCCTCAGCACCCTTGGATGCCTCCCATTTGGTCCCATGGACTTGTTTATGTCCAGCTGGGTTATACAGGCATTTTCTAACTCTTTCTTCCTTTGCAATGGATAATGCTGCATTTTCACATTCCTACAGTTAGTAGGCTCAGGGAACTGGGTGGACAGTGAAAACTTAGGCAAAAAAGGATTGAGTGCCTCACCCTTCTCCACACCCTTTCTTGCTGGGTCCATTACCCCATTGAGAAATGGTCCCACATTTTCCTTAGCCTTTCTTTTGCTGCCAGTGTACATGCAGTAGTCTGTCTTGCTGCCCTTCACATCCATCAGCTCCAGCTGAGCTTCAACTTTCCTAACTCCATCCCTGCACACTGGAACAATGTCTTTATATTCCTCCTGGGAATCCTATTCCTGCTTCCACCTTCTGTATACTTCCTTTTTGCATTTATGCTCAGTCAGGAATTTCCTGTTTATCCCTATCTTCATCTACCGTAAGACTCTCCAAAAGGCAGAAGCTCCCCAGAATGCAAGGCTCTACTTGCTTACCATTATTATTTCTCAACTTATGCCTGAAACACTAAGCTTCAACTTGAAGTTCATAATGTAATGTCATTGCCTGCTGTCAAATCTTCTGCTAGGCTTTTGTGCACTATGCTTGGCCTGAAAGTTGCTTGGTAAAATGGTATTGCTGCCATTTGTCATTAATATGAGTCACAATATCATCAACCCCAAACCTCAGAACTGTTTCTGGTTAACCTTGGGAAATCTATCAAAATTATAGTAGCATACTTTTGGCATTCCCAGTATTGGAGATTTTGCAGCAGTCATCCTCAAAATCAAATACCCATCAGAAATTTCTGTAAGATGCTGAGCTGCAAGGGAGCATATTTATCAAAGCACCAAAAACAAGCAAACGAACAAAACGTATTTTGGTGTCTGACCATGTATGCATGGACACACAGGGAATAGTTACTACAGCTAAGAGTTAACCAACACTTCTTGTATTGGCAGAATTTAGGACCGGTAGTGATTTCCCAAGCCACTTGATCTAGTCCTCTGCTATTACAGAAAGTCACTTTATAGCAGGTCTATCCATAAATGCAGGTACAAAGGTACTAAATTTAATTCAGTCTTTTTCTCCCAATACAGAAAGTCTGTTTCAAAACAGCATTCTTCTGAGAGTTACAAACTGTCAGCTGACCCCAAATGTGAGTTCTAATCACGGCCAATTGATACCCACTTCTCCTTGCACTAACAGTGGCCTTTAGTTTAAATAGTCCTTCTCCTTCAATAATCTTTACCTGCTTTCACTTATCTATAAAAGCTAAACATCTCCTTCTAATCTTTATTTTGCCAAACTCATGTAGCATCCTCTTGTTCAAAAGGGTCTCTATTTGCCCAGTCAACCTCATGCTCATTTTTTGCATTTGTAGTCTGAGTACCTTGTTCTTGAACACGGATGAACAGAATTGTCCACAGCATTCCAGATGAGCCTAGCAGCACCTCTTTCAACAGAATTAGTATTTTCCCTATTTCAAACAGAAGAAATTTGCGTTTATCTTTTTTTTTCTGCACTTGCCTTTTCTGCATTTGTTGTTTTTTTTTCCACATGACATCACACTGGTGGCTTAAAGTTATCTGGTAATATGTTAATAAGCCTTCATATTTATCTCTAATGTTTCTTCAATAAACCCCCCAGTCTGTACAGAAATTCTTGCTATTAATCCTTATTATAAAGCTGTAGCCACATCACCAAGACCATTAATTTCTATCCATATCTTTCAATGTCTTCCAACCTTGCATTATCAGCACTTCCCATACTGGTTTCCATCCTGCGACAATAGAAGAATTGCTTGCTATAGGCTGAGCTGCACCATAAAAAAAAGCATATTTTTCATAATGTTCACCTAAGAGGGTTCAGAATGAGCTGTTTTAGAAAAATCCCAAGCCACCTGCATTTTACTACTAAATGCTGAGTGGCGTGTAGTCTGCTTGATTAGTCAGCTGAATTTCCTCTGTGAATTTATTTTATATGCCAGCTCTAACCACAGGAATTATGTTGGCTTACTGAAATGCTAAAGGTACTGTTTCAGGTGCAGTTTGGTAGGAAAAATAAAGAGAGGGAGAAAGAAATGGTGCACAACATCCAGTGTTCTGGGCAAATAATGCTCAGAAATTAAATAATTAACTATGAAGTACATTTAAGTAGCTCACAGTATTTTCAGAGAACTTCAGAGGGCAACCATTTTTCACATTTTATATAGCATTTTATTCTGAGCATGTAGAACCCATCCCTGTGAGGTGCTAGGTTGCCCTTACAACTAGTGAACTTTATGGCTCAGAAATATGTGGAAACATCTTTGGATAGTTTCCACACTCAATAGCAATAGATTTTATAATAGCAGTGGAGGTTTGTTAACTTTACATCCTGTCCAAAGATGTGCAGAATTCTGAACTAAGTCAGAAGATTTTTCCTCAGCTCTCTGTTACAAGGCAAATTTTGCTTTAGATCCTTACATTATTTTTTCATTTGAAAGCAGAAAAAAAACTTCAAATTCCTAACCCAATGGTTATATTTTTAATAGAAGAATAGAGGTATTTTCAGGTTCTTTACAACAGAATTACAATAGAAACTGCTAATGCATAGAAGATGCAAAATTTTTTTCATAGGAAAAAAAAGGTATTAATATCAGCCAAGATGCCAAAATAAAACCCAAAATATGTAAACACAAGCTTGTCAATGAAGCATTCTGGGTGTCTTCATGTCCTTTTACCAGAACTATAATAATTTTATCCATGTAAAACCTTCCTTTCTTCAAACATTCCGTACTACAGTTAAAAAATACATATATTAATAAAAATAGAAGTAGCAGCTACTAAAGGGAAAAGTTAGTATAATTAAAAGCTAAACAAGTCCACCTGCTGATTAGCTGCAATACTGAAGTTTGCAAAACATAGCATAAAAGTATTCTGTGTTAGTCTTTTACAGCAGAGTGGTTTGTGCCTATGCTAAATTTGCCAAATTCTTAGTTAATAATTCAATTTCCTTGGCTGTATCTTATATTAAGTCAGTATGCATTTTTTAACACCTGACAAGACACATAGACTGCACTGGTTATGTTTTCCTGTTCCACTAACACTGCTGCAGTTGTAGAATACAGCATCTTTAGAAAATCAGAATATAGCATTATTTGTTATGGTATTTTTCAAAATGCATACTGATGATGCTCAGTAGGCAGCTGTCTGAAGACTGAAAAGTAGTTTCCATTCAATAAAAGAAATATTCCTTTCTGTTACCTGTCAACTCCACCTAATCGTTAGTAAGAAAGCCTGTGGAATTTAGTTTCCCATTCATTAATTTCCAGGACAGCCCTCCCTTTAATCCTTCTATCCTACTCAGATTATCAGGGTATCCCAGACATCACAGGAAGGGGTACAAGACAGTACTCTTGCAATCAGTTTATAACACCATACTCTCAAGCCCAGTGAAACAATGGGGCTTCCTGGTGTACGACATTCACAGGACCTAATCTGTAAGGGAGCCTGACCTGACTCTTTCTTGGTCTCCACGTGGTTTCTACTGCTCCTGACACCAAGTCTGGCTTTCTCCCATTCTGTGTTACTACGATGATGGAGACACATCTGGGAAACAGGTAGAAGGTGGCATGGAGAGCTCTGAGCTGTGTCAACCTTCCACGTACAACTCCTGGGATTTCTGAAATAAAACCCAAGCACTGATGAGCACTTTCCACGAGTGGATTTCAAAATGCATTAGGAAAGGTGGTAAATCAAGAACCTGCTCAGGGTCATCAGCAAAGCTAGGAACACAACAAACATCTCTGAGTTTCCATCTAACAACTGGGCCTCACAGAGTCGCAGCTAATCCTACTGTTCCTTGCACTATGAATCCAGTCAGACTGCAGCAGGAGCTTTGGGCTCATCTAGATAGCTAGCTGGGTTCCTCAGATCAGCTCCAAGCAAAGTAGGACATTTCCATTGTCCAATGTGACTGTCATATAAAGAGTATTTTACAAAGTCTCAGAAATGGTATAGCTGTATTAAGGTGATATTGCATGCTAGTTATTAGCAAGTCTAATTAGGTAGGATATGGCATCACACTGAAGCATTTAAATGGCTTTCAGTTCTGAGGCTGTTTTGGGCATATGCTAGTCTTCACATATCCCTTTATTCAAGGCAGCAGCATTTGTATGGTATCTACACAGGAAACAAACTAAACTCTGTTGGAAATGCCACTAAAAATCCTCAGGCCAAAGTTCAAACAGATCACGTATCTGAAAAGAGTGGTGTCATACAAAGAAGCACAGCAACTGCTACAATGCTGGAGGATACATAAGCTATTATAGTATTCCAGCATTTCCCTTGAAACTTTAAATGATGTCTTGCATGCAAATATCAGACATAAAGGGGGGTAGGCCTTGAGTGAGTTGGGATTTATTGCTGATTTATTTTCAGTCAGACAAAAATCTAAGCCTTATTTCTCTCCCATTAAAAAGTTGAAAATGAGTATATTTTATGTGTGTGTGTGTGTCTGTGTGTGTCTGTGTGTGTGTGTGTATATATATATGAATGTATATGCACACACACACATATATATATATACACACAATCTCACATAGATGTGGAAGGATTCCTTTTTTGGCATCACTTTAAATTATATAGTTAGAGCACAGTTCTTTAGTAATTACAAGTGCAATTATTGAGTAGTAATGTTTTTTGCTACTCCTAGTTACCACTAATTTCCTGGTTGTATTATGGTGTGACTAATTATGGTGTAATTACAACAGAGTTAATATGTACCACTAATACACATACTAAGAGTATTACAATGAGAAGAGACAATGAATAATTCAGTCGTGTAGTGAATTTCCCCATAATGTTAATTAGTCCTAGTTAGGTATTGAAAGAAAATTTAAAGAGGAATTCTTCTCTAACTGCACTGTAATGGAAGTACCTTTATTAGGAACCAAAAGCAGGTTTCATCAAGGCATGGATGTATTCCATTAAAAAAAAGTAATGCTCATAAACTCTAAAAAAAGCATTTGGAACAGCCTATATGAAATTCTACAAGATGTCTCTACAACTCCACACAATTAAAAAACAAACAAACAAAATCCAGAGATAAAAGATCCATTTTTCTTTATTACTTTTAACGTACATTAGAAGAGTGTCCACAGTTACATTATTTCAGGAAATGAAATCAAGGCACTTGCAATGGATTGAAGCCTCCTGAAGACCCATGCTGACTACACCCCAAGCTTCTCTAACAAAACTGTGAAACCCTCTCTTGACACATTCATTGCCAAATGCCTCAGACCACTGTTTTAATAGCTTGGGAGAGCACATACATAGCCTTCACAGTCAACCAATTTGGAGCATGCAGAGAAACAATCAGAGAAAGGAGGGAAACAACGCAGAATGAAGGATTATAAACGCACAGCTAGGATTTTTTTTTTCTTTACTTGCCTGCATTTATTTGTAGACAACATTTCAGGCCTGATCCAAAATCCATCCTGAGTCTTTTTGCTGACTTCAGCTGGTGTTATTATCCAATGATTAAAAGACACAAACACTGAAGAAAATATTTTTCCTCTCAAATCCTATCTTTATTTACCTAGGCATAAGCTTTGAATGACGGGACTGAACAAGTTGGTCATTGGGCAGAAAGCACATTATCCCTGGGACATTTTCTGTACATTAATGACTGCAAAGGAGACCATAAGTTTATCCTTTAGGTATTAAGGGAACTCTGGCTTTAAAGCACAGATTATTTCCTGTACCAAGTTTTCTGCTGATTTTTTAATATGCATTTTTATTAGGAAAAAAGAACATGAGCATGAATTCTATGGGGAATGAAGTTCAGTTCAGTGTGATTGGTACAACACAGCATCTGGAGAATATTTTGGGGATGCAGTGCAAATGATTGCCTCATCTCCCTGCATCCCATTCCACTTACAACAGTTGATAATATTGGCCCTCTGGTTAGTTTGGATCCACAACTCTTTTAGGTTTAGTTTAGCTATTGGCAGGGTATTTATTTATTTTGCATGTTGACTATAATGTGACTATCCTCTAGCAATGATAGAGGAAAACTTGCATAGAGGTTTTCTGGCTATGCTTTCAAACATCATTTCAATATTTTCATCTTTGCATAATTCATAACAAAATCGCTTTTAGGATTAAAAGACTAAAATTAACACATTCATAGGCTGTCTTAAATTAAAGACATAATCTTCCTATGCTATTTGTAAGTATTCTTAATAGCAACTGAAAGAGTACTGTGGTATCACAGGTAAGAATAAAACTAGCAGATCTTCCAAAAAAGCAGTCATGCCCACCATCATATTCAGAAAAGGCAGCTCATATACATACATATTTTTAAGCAGATGCCAAGCTCTATGTGGTTCAAGAAGATGCTTATACTTAGGCCACTTATGTATATGCCACTTTTATTTTCACAAATAAAGGCCTGCTAGTGACAAAATCAACATACAGTCTAACCACTTATTTAAATGCTTACTCTTGCCTTCCTTTTCCTCTATTTTTTCTTTTATATATATATATATATATATATATATATATATGACATATATGTCTTGGTCAGTTTTCCTACTACCAGATCACTTCAAAATATAATAACCAAGCAACAATTTTCTGTTTGTCCATGCATGTTTACAAAGTCAGGCAATGCCAGTCTCATGAGAAGGGGAAGCTCTGCGGTTGCAATCAAATCAAATGACACAGGAGAAATAAAACTATTCTGCAGAGGAGGGAGGAAGAATTAGTCCAAGGTTCCCCTGATAAACCTGTACCTGACTGCTTATACATATATGCCTAATTACCTGGGACAAAATACACTGAACAAAGCTCCTCTCTTCTGTGAACTGCCCTGAAGGAGACTTCCTTGCCTTCCAGACTGGTGGAAATCCTTCCTAAACCTCCTTTGTATTGAGACCCTAAAGTAACAAAGCACTTCAAAGGAGACACAAACACTTATGTGCTTTCCTGATGCGTTTGGGTTCTTCATAAGATCATTCCATCTTTAAGCAGTCTTCAGTTCCTTAAGTGAGAAACACTACTTTTCTTTTCTCCTGCTATTCCCACTCAAGCTGAGCAAACAGGAGTAGAAAAACAGTTAGACTGGTATGAACAACCATACCAACAGCTAATCAGCCAAGGTCCTATTATCATCAGTTAGAAAATAAAATAAAGTGCATGGGTGGCAAGGGGTGGCACAGAACCATGCATCTGTCTGCTTTATGACATGACTGTGTCATAATACCGCAGAGTCCTGCACTGCTCAGCCTCCACATTACTTGTCCTAGGCCGCACAGACAACTGGTTCAAACAGGCAGGGGTGGCTAAAAGAGAAAGCTCTGTTATTTTGGCTCAGCACTGTCCCCAACTGCCCACACAGCACATCTGAAAAGCAGCAGAGCTACTCCTCAAATCCACAGCATCGCCACCGCAACCCTCTCAGGAGCAGGGAATGAGTAGGGGATTTTATCTCATTCTAACCCAGACAGCCTCAGTATTTGAATGGAGATTTGACCTTATGACTGGAGAGGATTTACAGCCAAATAAACGCAGGCAAGTAAAGAAAAAAAAATCCTAGCTGTGCATTCTAGCACATTTCCTGCTGCGTGTATTTACAAAGAGTAGCCTTCCTCTTCTCATCAATCAAAACTTTATGAAGAAAGATAAGATCAATACAGGGCTTTTAGTACTTTCTTAGCCTATTAGGACAGGAGTACAAAAATACAGAGGTGAGAAATCACAGCTTTGAGAGAGTAAGTTCAAAGTCACCTAAGAACTTCTATAAGCAGTTTGAAAATAAGAGTTCAGAGTCACAGATGTGTTTGCTATGATCTAATAAGCTGCATAATACAGTTGTAGGGCACTCCATAGCTGTACCCTGTAAGCCCACAGTTGTACAAGGTTTTCCTAGTTAGTTTTGCACTGGATGAAACTAAGCATACTTCTTTACTGTATGTCAGTTGATCTACTCACAACCTTATTAGTCAAAATAACTTACTCATTTCTCCACATCTATGACTCCCTCAAGGGCTTCTTCTCCAATTTCAGGCAGAACTGAACACAAGTAAGACTTAAGGCAAATAAATATTCCCCAAAAACCCCCATTCATCTAATGAAAGGTTTCAGTGCTCTTAGTGACTCATGCATGTAATATTTCAGTGCTGAGATATTCAGTGTTGCAAAACCTAAGCAGTGGTTTAAGTCTTGCTCTGTTTCTCTTTGTGTTAAATTTTCCATTGCTGAAAGAGGGGTATGGGATACATTCGTTAGTACAAGTGGGATTCTCAAAAATTACAGTTAACAAGAGGCAGGAAAAAAAACTGACAAGTAACTATTTTTATTTTCTGTCTCATGAGAAAATACCTGTTTAGCATCTTAACCAGACTGTGAGAGTCATTTGGATATACCAGATTCATCACTTCCCTAGCACTACTTTTTTTGTATTTCTCACAGAAATATCCCAAGTAGCCACACAGATCTGCCTCATCAGTTTTTCTTTCTCAGCTTCAGTTAAGAGTCTTATGTTACATATCAAACATAATACAGGCATACCTTGGAGATATTGCAGGTTTGGTTCCAGACCAACCCAATAAAGCGAATATCAAAACAAAGTGAGTCACACAAATTTTTTGTTTCCCAGTGCATATAAAAGTTATGTTTACACTCTACTGTAGTCTATTAAGTGTGCAATAGCATTATGTCTAAAAAAACTATGTACGTGCCTTAATTAAAAAATACTTCATTGCTAAAAAATGCTAACCATCATCTGAGCCTTCAGCGAGTCGTAATCTTTTTGCTGATGGAGGGTCTTGCCTCGATGGTGATGGCTGCTGACTGATCAGGGTGGTGGTTGCTGAAGGCTGGGGCGGCTGTGGCAATTTCTTAAAATAAGACAGCAATGAAGTTTGCCGCATTGACTGACTCTTCCTTTCACGAAGGATTTCTCTGTAGCATGTGATGCTGTTTGATAGCATTTTACCCACAATAGAACTTTTTAAAATTGGATTCAATCCTCTCCAACCCTGCCGCTGCTTTATCATCAGCTAAGTTTATGTCATATTCTAAATCCTTGGTTGTCATTTCAGCAACGTTCACAGCATCTTCACCAGGAGCAGAGTCCATCTCAAGAAACCACTTTCTCTGCTTATCCATAAGAAGCAGCTCCTCATCTGTTAAAGCTTTATCATGAGATTGCAGCAATTCAGTCACATCTTCAGGTTCCGCTTCTAATTCTAGTTCTCTCGCTATTTCCACCACACCTGCAGCTACTTCCTCCACTGAAGTCTTGAACCCCTCAAAGTCATCCATGAGGGCTGGAATCAACTTCTTCCAAACTCCTGTGAATGTTGATATTTTGACCTCCTGCCATGAATCATGAATGCTCTTAATGGCATCTAGAATGGTGAATCCTTTCCAGAAGGTTTTCAATTTACTTTGCCCAGATCCATCAGAGCAATCACTGTCTATGGCAGCCATAGCCTTATGAAATGTATTTCTTAAATAATAAGACTTGAAGGTCGAAATTACTCCGTGATCCATGAGCTGCAGAATGGATGTTGTGTTAGCAGGCATGAAAACAACATGAATCTCATTGTACATCTCCGTCAGAGCTCTTGGGTGACCAGGTGCATTGTCAATGAGCAGTAACATTTTGAAAGGAATCTTTTTTTCTGGGCAGTAGGTCTCAACAGTGGGCTGAAAATATTCAGTAAACCATGTTGTAAAAAGATGTGCTGTCATCCAGGCTTTGTTGTTCCATTTAGAGAGCACAGGCAGAGTAGATTGAGCCTAATTCTTCAGGGCCCTCGGATTTTCGGAATGGTAAATGAGCATTGGCTTCAACTTGACGTCACCAGCTGCATTAGCCCCTAACAAGAGACTCAGCCTGTCCTTTGAAGCTTTGAAGCCAGGCATTGACTTCTCCTCTCTAGCTATGAAAGTCCTCAATGGCATCTTCTTCCAATAGAAGGCTGTTTCGTCTACATTGAAAATCTGTTGTTTAGTGTAGCCACCTTCATCGAGTAACTTAGCTAGATCTTCTGGATAACTTGCTGCAGCTTCTGCATCAGCACTGGCTGCTTCACCTTGCACTTTTATGTTATGGAGACGGCTTCTTTCCTGAAACCTCATGAACCAACCTCTGCTAGCTTCAAACTTCTCTCCTGCAGCTTTCTCACCTCTCTCAGCCTTCGTAGAATTGAAGAGAGTTCGGGCCTTGCTCTGGATGAGGCTTTGACTTAAGGGAATGTTGTGGCTGGTTTGATCTTCTATCCAGACCACTAAAACTGTCTCCATATCAGCAATAAGGCTGTTTCACTTAATCATTCGTGTGTTCACTGGAGTAGCACTTTGAATTTCCTTCCAGAACTTTTCCTTTGCCTTCACAACTTGGCGAACTGTTTGGTGCAAGAGGCCGAGCTTTTGGCCTCTCTCGGCTTTCGACATGCCTTCGGCACTAAGCTTCATCATTTCTAGCTTTTGATTTCAAGTGAGAGACGTGCGACTCTTCCTTTCACTTGAACACTCAGAGGCCTTTGTAGGGTTATTAGTTGCCCTAATTCAATATTGTTGTGTCTCAGAGAACAGGGAGGCCTGAGGAGAGGGAGTGGGACGGGGGAACAGCCGGTCGGTGCAGCAGTCCGAACACACACAACATTTGTCAATTAAGTTCACCATCTTATATGGGTGTGGTTCATGGTGCCCCAAAACAATTACAAGAGTAACATCAAAGATCACTGATCACAGATCACCATAAAAGATAATAATAAAAAAGTTTGAAATATTGCGAGAATTACCAAAATGTGACAGAGACACGAAGTGAGCACATGCTGTTGGRAAAATGGCGCYGAYRRACTTGCKYRAYRCAGGGTTGCCACAAACCTTCAATTTGTAAAAAACGCAGTATCTGTGAAGCGCAATAAAGTGAAGCACAATAAAATGAGGTATGCCTGTACACTAAAAAGCTTTGATATATCATATGGCCATGAAAAATGAGGAGACAGACATTCTTTATTGCTAAGCCCATCCTTTTGACCAAAAACCTTGAGACTGTGACTGTAAATGTAATATATTCTTCTTCATTATACTGTGTCTACAAGGAATGTGCACTGAAACCCAAAATTATCTCAGCAATTGCATTTTTCAAACTCTAAGACAGAAAAAGGCTGATGAAACTCTTCTGACTTCCTTAATAGCTTGTTTACCAGATGCTAATTTTTTTCTATACTGTTTGCTGACATGTTTTAATAGCTAGATAGTGAGTCACAGTTTATTTCCACTATAATCTTTAAATTAGGATAAATTTGAGATGGGTTTCACTTAAAGAACTAGTCTCTTCTGCATTCCAGAGCACTGATTTAATATCTGCATTTGAAATCTCTTCAGCATTATATGCCAGAGATGAGTTGCCTTTCCACTTACTACTATATACTTTATTCTTAATGGGCTCATTACTAATTTAGAAAGGTTTAAAAAAAAGAGAGAGGTATCAGACTGCAGACCCCCTGTGGAGTTCTCACTGATGTTAATTTTGTACAAGGAACAAGTAAATGTAAAGTATAAATTAAAAAAGAAAAAAAGGATTTCTTTTGTGAAGCTTTAATTTCACAAAGAGCTATTTTCAGACATATCTGCAATGAGGAATATTTATGCTATTTTTCACACTGAGAGTCTAAATACAAGACCTGCCTAATTCAAAGAAAAAGTTATGTTTGAAAGATGGGATATTGTAAATTAATGTTTTCTTAATGCATGTTAAGAACCAAACAACAAAATCCTGATGGTGATAAAAATTGATTTTGAGAATGGACTTTGCCTGTATTTTTTTAATTACTGTTTCCCAGTCTTCATCTTAGTCTCTGGCTGTAAATGGCCTAGTGTTGCTGATTTGCCATCATGCAATAGCCCTGCACAGTGCAGCCTGGGAGCCCTGAGCTCTGCTCTTGTCAGCTGGATGAGCCTGAGAACAAGCAAGGCCACTGGAGCATTTGTGCTGAGATCAACAGTCACTCCGGCAGATCCTAAAATGGTGCAGAACATAATGCAATACTTCCCCCCCTCCCTACATCATCCTCTGTACTCAAGTGCTCATTTTGCATCTTTCAAAGGATTTGGACGGGGGACTTCATGTTGTTATTTATCACAGTTTTGCAATAAGTTTTTCTACAGATGGATGTTTTCTTAAAGTTCCTGGTACTGTAATCAGGAAAATGAATAAGAAACAGAGACTTTTGTTGTTTTCTAATATGCATTTCTAGCCTCAGGACAGAAAGTCATATGGGAGTAATTGCACCTGAAATGTTTAAAAAAAGGACAGATGTATATACATATATACATATGTACATATATATATGTGTGTGTGTGTGTGTGTGTGCGCGTGTGTAAGATTTTTGGAGGGGCTAAGTCTTTTTTTCTATCCTTTTCATCAGTACTTCATTGTTTTTCCACTAAATATTTAGATATACTGTTGTTTCTCCTTTGAAGGGCTTCAGTGTTATGTATGTCACCTTCCAGACATTTTTAAATGCTTCACAAATATTTAGTAGCTACAAAAGGACAAAAAAATCATCATAATTCCAGTAACACTGATACAGGTCATCTAAAAAAACACAGACCAAGTTCGCTTTACCGTCAAGATATAGCCAGGAAGTTCTCTTAACATCAGTGAGTGACATTGCCTAAATTCCTGTGCCTATGAGGCAGAATTTTCAAACACTCCCTGTAAACCTAAACCATCACAAAATTCATAGATCCTGAGGCATTATTTTGACCAGTACCAAATAAGTATTTGGAATCCATACTGCTCTAGAGTAATTATTGAAATAAATAGCAGCACTTGCTGTTGTTAGGAATTCCATGAAGACATCAGGACAGAGTGGATCAACTATTGCTGAGATCCTCTCCCAAGAGAACCAGGTATTAAAAAAAATAAAAAGATGATCCATATCTCATAAGAATACAAAGTGTGGAAAGATGAAAAAATATGGTTGCTATACTAATCTTGTTGCCATAGCAACAGCCTATTTCACCCAAAAGGCACATGAATCAGAGGGCTAATATCTTCAAGGGGATCACAACTGAAGGCTGAGGAAAGATGGTTACAGAAAAATAGTATAAGTAGGAGCTGTAACACCACAGTTCAAGCAGGGGGAAGACCAAAAATATCAAATCAGCTAATAAGTGTTCAACACAAGCACAGCAACTTTTCTAAGTGTGTTTTCTTATTAATTATGAGCTCAGAGCATTCATTGTATAAATAAAGAAGCTATTAAAATCACCAAAGGTTTTTCTTGATCCAGCATTACAAAGGGAAGCCTTTTATCTTATGTATATCAAGAAAGTAAAATTAACGAAAACTAAGCTAGCACAAACAGGTTGATTAATGCACACAGTACATAGTGCAGATGCGCAAAATGGAGAGCTGGCAACTTCAAGAACTTGATGTTTTATCATTAAAAGCAATTATTTTTTAATTCATTTAATGGATTTACATCAATGGAAACCAGACCTTCACTCTTATAAGTTTTGGGTTTAATTTCACCTACTGGAAATATTTTGGCAAATTACAACTACAAGCAGGGAAGTAGGGAAGTAATCACATGACCAAGGACTATTTAGAGTTTTCACATGTCACTCCTCACTTATTAATTTTAACAATCTTTAAAGACTAAACTATATTGCAATGCATCTAATAATAGGTGAGAGAAGTTTCACCCAAAGTTTTCCCAGTTTTAGCTTAAAAATGGAAAAGAAGAGGTTATTTGTACACACAGACACACACATGAGTCAGTTAAATCCCACAATCTACCTTTGACTAAAAGGAGTAAAATTTGGTTCTAATTCATCAAATTATTCAAGCCATTACACAGCTTCAAGGTCATGAATAAGTCCAAACGCTACAGGTACTCTTCAGGTACTCCAGACCACCATTAAGCACTGGAGCTAACTCACTTTCTGTCAATAGAACAAGTGTGTATTACATGAACCACATATTCAAGCACTTTTACTAAATGGAAGAGTAGTTAAGACACAGTGAAGCGGAATACAGGCAGCCAGATATGCTAGGCAAAGTTTCACTCATTCTGAGTTCTCTGCTTCTATAATATTCACCTCTAATAAAACCTAAAATGATTAACATAGAGTAATGCAAATGATGCAAATTGGTGCAAAGAATGTGCAAATACATTCAGTGTGCAGTAAGTTAAGCTGGAGGTTCAAAGCCACAGAACCAGAAAAATCTCAGGTAACAGTTTTCACAGAAATACCCTACTTCTATCTTTTTGCATATATGCATTAAGATGGAGATCTCTATTATATGTTTCCAGAATGCTAGGTGATAATGCTAGATTATTTGACCTTTTTCCTATCATGTCCCAGATTCTGTAAAGTTTTTCACTTATCTGAAAGATGTGCTATTAAACTTACTATTGTTTTGTTCTTTTAATAGTAAGTTTTGTTAATGTCATACAACAAGATCTCATGATTCCCCTACCACACATTCTGAAGAAATCATAGTGGACAAACCTACCTAAAATGAAACTAAAGAAACTATTGTCATAAGAGCTTAGAAAGCAAATGATACAAACACGAAAAGTTGGGGAGTGCTGAGGTTTTTATTATGACTTGCAATGAAAACCTATGATTTTGACTCATTCTTAGACTTATTTGATGTGTTCTAGAGATAGAAAAGAGAAAACAAAAGTCTAGAGATGTTGAGATTTCCATCCTGATTTTTTTTTTTTTGCATATATACAACTGCAACAGACACTTGCTTTCTCAAAAATGTAATGAAAGTTTGCAGTTACTGTTTCCAGATATCTTCTTTCAGTTATGGTGTTTCATTCCTTACTGCTTACTAACCTCAAGATGTGAATGTGAAGTAAACACAGTTACAAGTGGACGTAATGATAGTTAGGTTTATTTCTGATTGAGATGTGGTTGCTTTTCAGTATTAACTGCATGTAGCTCACAATGGAAAAGGCAGACAGCATTATAAAAAAAATAGATTTTAAAATTCATTCTTTTCTTTTTATGTGTTTGTCTTAGTACTACAAGAATAAATTATCATGAATAAGATGAGATAAAACCATAGTTATCAGGATATAAAACTTCAGGTAGACTTACACAAATGCAATTTGTATTATACAATTTAAATGGAATATCTCCAAATACAAGTGTTATATAAAATATGAGATATTCATAATACACTTAAAAGTACAGCTTTCTGTGTTTTATATCCTGCACCTGAACTAGTTACTATTAAGCTCAGACTATAACCCTATACCTATAGTTTATTCACCCACTCATGGCAAAGCAAAAATGTTGCAGAGTTTCTTTAGAGAGACATATGTAGTGTGGAGACAGGCCACAGCAAGTGGAGAGGATATATATCAGCTTTTTGTTCTGATTGCACATACACTAGCAATCTACTGCCAAACCTCATTAAAAGGCACAGAAATAGTATCCATGACCTTGGTACAGGTATAACTAATGTTCTCTGTTCTGGGGTTAGTATGTTTCTGTGACCCCAAACACTGCTCCACAGAGGGTGGGTTCTGCCCTACAATTCTGCTTTGCTCTCAGTCCTCCGCCTCACTGTTCCAAATTTGTTGTGATGATTTGGGGAAGGTGACATAAATTAATAATACCCATGTAGGGCTGATCTATAACATACAGCAGTGATGGAAGAATTAAGTGCCACAGACTGGATTAGGTGGCTGCATTTCAGAATTGGATGTGGTAGCACAAACATTCTGGTCAGGATCAAGCATCCACACCCTGGCACCCCAAGTCTAATTCTGCCTGCTGGTGGAGGCTTCATACAGTAAAGAATGACCTTCTGACTGCAGAATCCTGATAATTCTTATTTGCAACTACAGCACTAACCGTATTATGGGGCTCAATAACTTTAAAGTATGACTCTCACCCCTCTGTTCACAAACAAGTTATTGGTACCCAAAAATCACGAAGAAGTGCAAATAGGGGAGAAGCAGGTGCAAAGAGGACCAGACATTATTTTCTCCATCATGGGGAATCTTGTATATGATTTGAGTCCTGGATAGAAAGCTCAAACCATAGTTCTGCTTATTTTCAAAATGGATTCTTGTTGCTGCAGTAACTGGCAGAGTTATCATATTTGCATTTTAGAAATTATTATTTTGTTATTTTGATTGCAAAGTTTGAAGCTGCAAAAAAAGAATCTGAATGAGAAATATTTTGTGTGTTACCAGTGGGAAATCATAGACAAAGAATTACAGCCGTGCAATCCTTCATAAAATTGAAAGTTTAGTATGAATATACCCACAGGAAATCTTTGAAATATTAGTGTGCTATCTCAAAACACGTTATTTAAGTGATCTTTGAAAAGCCATAGTCTTTAATGTGAGTTTAGCATTTGTAAATGCAGATGAATTTGTACTCACCTCCGGCATGACAATTTGCTCTATCAGGTCCCAGCTGTGTGGAATTCGGAATTCTAATTGGGTGGCATTCGTGACCCTCTGCTGGTAATACAGAGTATTTGGAAGGATTTACCCAATATCTAGTGTACTCCCAAACAGAATTCTCAGGTCAGCAATCAAAACACTGACGTTACTGAATAACCCAGTATTAACTAACCATTTCTAATTCCAAAGATGTATTTTCAGAGTCACAAAAAGAGTACATAGACAAAACTCTATACATGACCAAAAAAATGGACCATGCAGAATTATGAAACCCAAATAGAGTCCTATATATATCCTTCAATATACTAAACTAAATGAAGTCACATATATAATATGTGAAGACTCTTTGAACTGTACTGGTAACAAGAACATCATAATAGTATAATCTATTCACTAGAACTGAAAAACAGCACAATACAAGCACAGAAATGAAAACACGGAAGCCAAACTCCTAACTTGTCCGACTATTGTACCCCCAGGTAAAGAACTGAAACTGGATGTTGGTTTTCCTATCTCTGCAATATGAAAAATATTAGCACTAGGCTCCACATACTACAGCACTCTGCCTTTCCACCCCCACAAAAGTCCCCTTCAGAGTTTTCTATGTAATTGTTAATAAAGGCAAATCCTGAACCTGTTGGTTGCAGCCAAGCTGGGAAAAGACAAACTAGGAGGGCAAAGGAGAAAGAAGAATGGGGCTACCTCATGAGAGTAACATGTTCCTGTATGTAATAGAGACCAGGGACCAAAATGACCCTAGCAAAACATTTAAGGGAACATATAAAGGAACGGGAGACTTATAAAGGCTTCTAAGACTTACAAATTAAGGGAATGAGAGTGTTTTGCACAGAGTTGCAAAACATAGCAGGGGAAGGGAAGGAGGCATTGATGTCTAAGCATGGAGATCGAAAGATCAGTCCCATGAACTGGGTGATCCCTACTTAGCATGTGTATTGAGGTAACATCCAAACCTGCAATGGCAGATTCTAGGCCAGCTGTATTTCTTAAACATCCCTGCCATTAGGTTTTTCCACAATGTCTAATTCAAATTAAGTACTTACCATATTTTTTGCAGGCAAAACAGTCTCAATTCAGGGAATTTTAAGTTATTTTATTGTCATTTAACACAAATTTAATTACTGATTCGAATATTAATTAAAAAAAAAAGAGACAATAAATAGAGCAAACTCTTAAGGAAACACCTTTCCTCCCCCTTCCCCAGGCCCAGCCGCAGTCCAACGCGTCTCCTCCCTGCGATGCCGCCGCCCGTTACCCTCGTCCCTCCCCCCCCCCTCGGGGAAGCGACAGGCGGCGCCTAACTGTCTCTTTCCACTCTCTTCACGCCTCTTCATCCACTTCCCCTGCCCCGCCGGGGGTCCCCCACGGGCCGCAGCCCCTCGGGGCGCCCGCGCCCCAGCCGCGCCCCGCGTCTCCCCTCCCCCTTCCCGCACGTCCCCTCCCGCCCCAACGGCTGCTGCCCGGCCCGGCCCTGCCCCGCGCGGGCGGAGGCGCCGCACCCCGGCCTGGCCGCGGCTTCGGGGGCGCCGGGCCGTTTCCGCAGTGCCGGAGCTGGCTGGAACCAGGTGTGACCGGCCCCGGGCGGCTTCCGGCCTCCACCCGCCCGCGCCGGGCACCCTGCAGTCCCCAATGCCCACACCGTGCCCTATATATATCCACAGTTCACCCCCCCCCCCCTTCTTTGCAGCAGGGTTACATCCTTGAAGAATTATACCTTCCCTCTACCTGTTCTTCCTTAGGCTAAATAATCCTGATCTTTCATTTTTCTCATCATCAGTTGAGAAAGCTTGAGTTTTTTACATCCTCAGTCGTGTGTTGCTCTTTTTGGGACCCAGTCCCCTCGGTCCACACCACCCCTAACACATTGGCCTAAGAGCCTCACAGCGTTCCTGCAGAGACTGCCCCGGGTCTGGGGGGGTTGGAAAACTTTCTCGTGATCTTCATGTATTTATGAACTTAGTGTGGTGGTGATTTTTTCACAAGTGTGATATTGAGCCTTTCATTGTAAATTCAAGATCATCCTCTAGGAAACTGTTGTCAGCTAATTCCTATCTTGATTCTGCAAAATATTCAGCTAAGAGTGCACATTGACCAATGTGAGATTACATTTCATTTGTCTCAGGCCATTTCTCCAATTTATCAAGATCGTTCCAAAGTCTCATTTTACAGTACTTGCAGGTAATCCTATTATATTTGCAGGCAGTCCCACACAAATAGTGCACTCTCCTGCCATTCAGATTGTTACTAGAAATACTGAAGTAGATAGATTAAAGATAGATAGATTAAATTAGATAGTAGATAGATTAAATTCTCTACTTCATTGGTTCTGGAAACCACCTCCTGCTGTAATTTCTCTTTGTTTCTCTTCCCCTAAAAATCCAAGCATGGTTTTCTTGCAGTTTTTGTCTCTCCTATATGACTCATGCAATAAAATACCCTTCTGCTCACATAGGCTATAGCAAGAATTTGTGTGATGCATCTGAAAATGTTTAGTGCCAATTAGCAGAAAGGCATCGGTTAAAGATGGTGGTAACAACACAAACTGAAGATAACAGTGTCAGAGGATCTCCTAGTAGCTCCAGTCTGCCATAATAATTTCTGCCTGTCATGGTCCACTCCTCAGTGTTAATATGTGGAGAAGAGGCTTAGCCAAAGCAATCCATTCATAAAGCTTTAAAGTCACAAGAAGGAGTCAATTAGCCTGTCCGACAACTAAGCCGGGATTGAGGTCCCTTCATCACATTTGCACTTTGGAAGTCAACTCGTTGACTACTACTGAAAATTTGCATCACTCGGGCTTCACTTACCAGTCTGTTCTGGGATTCAAGATACATCTCCAAACCAGTAATCACTCTTGAAATAGAATAGCAATATTAAATTTCAAAATAATGCCTTCCCCACCTTTCTGTTAAGATTTCATTCATTTGGGCAGCAGGATATACAAGCACACTGGAACATATAATGAGATACATATATGAATAAATTTTTCAACAGTGGAATTACATTTGTTTTTGAAGTAGATGTTGCTATGATTCCTGATCAATAGCTTCACTGTGTTTCTGCCTTTTCTAATTCCTTAAGAATAAAATAGGCAGACACTACCAAATAACTCCACTCCAGTACTCCAATAACTCCACTCCAATACTCCAAAGTATAACTTCTTGCTCACCAAAGCAGGTGCTCTCTGTCCTTTGCTATATGATTTCATACTCTACCTACAGCTCAGATCTACTACCAGAGTTTCAATAAGAAAGTAGGGAAACCTTAATGAAATGCATTTGATCCCTCTTGCGACTTTAATGCTTGAGCTATATAGCAGTGTCTCTCAAACGAAGGAGTTAATTTTACAGTGACATTTTCAGCACCTTCCACTGAGATACATAGTCTGCAAAAGTTGTTTTGCAATGACTTTTTTAAACTGATTTTTATTCTTCTCCTGTGAAACAATGCTTGGATCATATACTTATAAAGATAGTGAAAGTTTAATATAAGATATACATAACTAAAAGTTATATAACTGTTAAACTACTATGTGGAAAAAAAATAAGCACCTCATAAACTCTTGGTTTATTTTCCTCAGTTCAAGAAAAATGTATGTATAAGAAGTATTTTGAAAGCAAAATAAAAAGGGAATCCTTGAGTGGTTGAGCTGCTGCTTTACAGATTTACAGCCATGGGGAGAATACCAAGGGACATAAGTGAATATGACGAAGCCACAAAACATGACAATCAGGACCTAGACATCTCTGAATCTTTATATCAATGACACTAATTATTACCATATGTCATACAGAGAATGCTATTCCTTGTGAAAAATCTTGTGTGTTCCAATGAAACACTATATAATTTCACTCAATATAATGATGAGGCCTGAAGTCACTTAAAGTTTATCATAGTGCTACTGGAGACTGTGGGACATGGCAAATAGTGGATATTGCCAGAACAATGAGAATACAGAAATGAAAACTGCAAAAAGCAGTGTTGTCACATCTAGAGCATACATTAAAGTAACCAACTCAAACCTCCAACAATGACTTCCTCTTTCACACTCAGAAAATGTCAAGAACCTCAGTAATACAGTTTTCTTCCCAAGCCCAATCAGTAGACTAGCAATATAGCAGTCAAAAGCCCAAATGTTCAGACTACACTCATAATTTTTCCCTGTTCCAAATCTATCATTACTGTAAGTTCTTTTTCACAAATGCCATATGTACACACTCCTCTGCCCATATTCAAAGACTTTCTTTAAAATAGCTTTTGGCCAAAGTTCTTTACAAAAGAAATGGCATTGACGTTTTTAGTTTATATAATTCTTCCCCACTCTCTCCATGAAAAGAAAAGGTTACAAAAGTTGCCAGAGATAGCTGGTTGGAAGTTTTGAACAAAATGCCTCTCCTTGTTCTACTAGAAAAAGAATTGCTTCTTGTAAGCCAAAAAAAGTGTATGAAGAGTCTCAGTTTCACTGGTGTCATCAACAGAACAGTTGCTAAGGTTTCAGGCAAACTCCCACAGGAAAGAGAATGACCCTAATTGAAAATAGCCTGTAAGAATAAATAAATAAGTCATTGTAATGACTTTCAAAAAGTTTAGTTTGGTTATGATGCAAAATGGAACTCTGTTTAATAACCTTAAAAGTCAGTGAGAATGACGTGGTTGTCTTCTGCCACACCTGCTGTCATATGTGCCTTTGCAACGGATCACTCTCATAAATTTCTGTGTCAGAGCCTTAAACCTGACCAGATCTTTGGATTCAGGTTACCATGTTTGACAGGTTATCGAGGCTGCCAGTTACAGTTTATTACAGGAGATTTTTGAAAAGCCATTTCAGAGCCTATCCTCTATGGGAAGCCACCATCACAAAATGCACTTGTATTTCATATTTGGGAGAATTTAAACAAATGCAGTATGTCGGCTGAATAATTATCAAGATAAAAGACAGCAAAAACATTTAGAAAGTTATTTCTTGTTTAAAATATTTCTCTGGTTCTGAATAAAGAGGAAAAAAATGAGAAAATGATATCCTATGGGGTCATATTTGCAAGATATCATTCCACTTACAAAATGAAGCTTTGATTTCAATGCATACTTTGCATACTGATAAAGAGACCCTTTATAAATCATGGAGATACATAGAAAAGAGTAATCAATATAACCTTAAAGAAAGGTTCCATAAAACCTTACTACATTACATCATGGTTCATCGGAAAACCCACAGGATAAATCCAAGTTAGGAACAGCAAGAAAGTCAGTAGGAGACTCCTATACTCCAGGGAGCACCCGTGTTGCTGATGCTACATTCTGCTCCCCTACCAACCAAGGGACTAGTCTAACATGGGAGGCTTCTCTTTCTCTCATTCATGTACACACAAACACATAGACACTCATTTCAGATCCTGAACTGAAGGCACCTTTCCAACCATTCTTGTCTGAGTTGAATATGTTTCCAGAAATGCTTCCATTTTGGCATGTTTAAAAGGCATAAAAAAAAGAGTAATTAAAGAAAAAAAAATCTTCAGCCAGCATAAATATAAAATTGTGTTTAAGCCTTGTGAACTTGTCTCCTCAAAATACATTTTAATGTATTCCCTACAGGTCATCCACAACATGTATCTTATTCTCAAAGAAATAGCTACTGTTTTTAAAGTGCTCATCATCTCTTATTAAATAAGAGCTTATTGGACACTAATTGCATGAGATTTCTAAGTAAAACTAAGATAAAAATAGTGTGCTATCATGTTGTTAGCAGCATGTCACTTCCAACTCTGCTAATGTAATAAAATTAATATTATAATTTCAGTTGCTTAAGTTTTCATTAAAGATGTTGTGGTTTATTAGGTATGCTGTTGTCCATTTAAGGAAAAATATCTCTTCTTTCCATGTAGAGGCTAGCAAATAAGAGACACGGACTTGATTTTTCCTACACTAAAAATCTGTGCATTTGCTATTTCAACCACTGACGGTTGGAGTGAAAAGAGAAACAGCTGACTGATGGCTGCCTCATAGGTTACACACAGTCTTAATTACACCTCCTGTATACGGTAGTGCTCATGCTTACACTCCTGCATACAAGGTCTCAGATCATTATTTTTTTATACATATAATCATTATGATTTTTTTCAAGTTTGAATCTTTACTGCAAGTCATTTAAACCTTGAGGGAAGAAATAGGGAAGCTCTCTAGTTCCTGCTAACAACCATGCATTCTAAAAGCAACTGAGGAATATTAATGGAAATATTTACTCTTTTTTCTGTACATGCCATTCATTTTTATGATCATCTAATCTTTTTTCTCCTACATTATATATTGTTTATTACCTCAGTCAACACGCAAAATAACAAGGCTACTTTCAGCACATTGCATTCCATTGCAGATTTTAACTCCAGACTGAGCTATAGGCCACTGGGAAGTGATAGCAGCCACATCAGAAAAATGTTTCTTGCTCCTATTTCTGCTCAGTTAAGGGAAAAGGCAATTGCTTACCATTGTTGATTCACTTGTTCTGCATGCTGGAGTGGAAGAAGGAAATGCTGTGTCCTCTACTCCACAAAACACAAGATAAGAAAGTAAACCTCTAGGAAATTCCAAGGGAATGGAGGTAACAAGTGCTAGCATTACTAAAAATTAAGAAATAAATTAATCAATTACATCAAACAAGAGGGACTGAGGTACGCTGTAAGGAAGAAGTCCCACTGCAGGCTGAAATGCCACACATGGAGCTTGGCTGAAATGCCATGCATGGAGCTTACCTCATTTCAGATAGAAGAGCTCACTTGAAGTTCAGACAGTTAATTGAAGCTGAACTTCAGCAAAAATTGGGTCCAAATGAGATTATTTGGTATTTTTACTGGTCTGTAAAAGTTTTGTGCAGCTTTAGCTGCAATGTTCTGAAAACTTAGCTTCAAAGCAATACACAAACTCAGTTCTACAGTGCATAAACTTTCATGAAATATGAACATCTCTACTAACAATGGCAAAAAGCTTTCTGGAAAGAATTGCTTTGTCCATGTTGGCTGAACGTTCGTTTCCTTCCTCACCATGAGCTTTTGATTTAAATTCACCCCTAACCTCAAAGATATTCCTCACTTTGATCCAAGGACAAAGGTGTCATACTCAAAGGCTTACTGTAGATTCTAATTGACTTTACTACAGCATATATATTGCTTGTGAAGAACAAAGTCAAAGTTTAGTGAGGTTTCAAGGTTTAAATTGTATCATTAAAATGGTTATATGTATAGATAACCTCTTAAGAATTGAGTGGACAATAAATCAATGTATCTAAAATACGCAAAATTATTTCTAACTATTCGTCCTTCATCTCAGTTCTACTTTAGATGATAATTACAGTAGTATCCCTACTGCTCCTCCCTTATGTAAAACGGCAGGCTCACACAGGCCCTCTTTTAATTATTATTATTTTTTTATTATTCTTCCCATCCAAGATTTGAACAGTGTACTAATCCTAACTTATTTCTACCAAAGTGATTGTTTCCTTTTACTTTCTCACCTATCCGTACAAATCTATCTGTTATCCTCTATTATCAGCCATCCTACTATGATCTAAATCACTTGGATATTTAGTTCTTCAAGATAAGTACCCTTTTTTTGGACAAGTACTATCTTTTTGCACTATGACACTGCTAAAAAAGATCTGAATCTATTATCAAGATTGCTAGGTGCTATAAAATAAATCTCGTAACTTAGGTCCTTAACCCACTTTCATGCCAAAATTTTTGCCAACTACAGCTATGATTTTTTTTACATTTATTTATAGGAAGCGACAGAGCTTTCAAAGTTTGCATTCTAGGATTTGCTTTAATATGCAAGCTCTGATCCCCAAAATGATTAACTAATTAGAAACTTGAAATAGTGTCTATTAAAAATGCATATTTTTTGCAACTAGCAATGAAAAACATAATTTAAATCAGGAGGACAAAAGGCATTAACACATGTATGGGTTTCCTGGAAAAATCCCTGCTTGATTTTTTGGCTACTCTCTTAAAAGTCTCATATCTATTTCAATGAAGGCAAAACAGTGTTAAAGAGACAGACAAATGCACAGCTGTCATTTCAATTGACCCCTTCCCTCCTCCTCCATATATTGAGATTTTTTCCTTAAGAAAGCATAACTATTACTAGAGGCAATTTGCTGTTAGGAAACCAAAATTCCTAGTCAGTTAAAATAGCACACTGCAAATTCTTATATTCATTCTAAAATTTGTCAGAAAACTTACTAAAGTCCAGTCTTTTATGGCACTCTTGTAAGCAAGCTAAAGAAAGATGGTCTAGACATAGATTCTACCAGATACTGCTGATATCTTCTTTTTAAGATTTACTCTTATGATAGTTGGTACACCAAAGCTAAATATCACACTGGGATTATAAACAGCAGTATGGCCTGCCAATCTCATATGACTAGAAAGATGAATATAACCAGTAGCCAGGTGAATTATGTTCTGCTTAGGAGTGCAACAAGAGTATGATGACCAGCTTTGGGCAGTGCACTTCAAAGAATTTGCCAAATGAGGCAAATCCACAGGAGAAAAGTTAATGTGGACCTAAAGCACATGAACTGTGGGGAAAGACAGAGTGACTCAGAATGGTTGGTCTAAAGATCAGAAGTTTGGGAGACATAACAATGAAGTACACAAAAAGCTACTGCAATAGGCAGGGAAGAACCTTGTCTTCATGTCCATGGTGAGCAGATAAACTAATGGATTTCAATCACAGCAAGAAAGATTTGGCTTATACAACAGAGAAGCTTCCTGGCAATAAGAGTAGTGAAACACTGGAATAAATTACCTGGAAGACTGCAAAGTCTCCCTCACTAGATATTTTTAAGGCTAGATAAAGCATAGCCAAGCATAACACAATTATAGTTGATACTGGCCTTGGTGGAAGGATGGACTAGACATCTTCCTAAGATCCTTTCCAGCCCTGCAGGTCCTCAAGGAAAATAGTCCATCGGAAAAAGGAAGTTTCCAATTAGCTCTCAGAAATCACCCGGCCTTTATTTTTCAGGCCTGGAACTTGATGTGATTGAAAGAAGGAGCCACTTGATTTGACAAGCTCTTGTGTTGCTTCAGTAGCTCTCATGGCACCTCCTAGCTCATTGGCCTGACTTGCCCTTCCTGAGTTTGACAGCATCAAGTCTCAAGTGAGTGAGAGGGAAGTGCTAGAAAAGTTATTATCCTATTTACAGATATTACCAGACCAGCACAAAATGAAATGTCACTAACCATCCATGCTCATTTATTTCTAATAGATAGATAGAGTGAAATCATTAGCAGCCATGACTATTTTTCTCTATAATGGAGAGAAGGATGCCGTATTTTTCATAGCCTGAGCACTGCACAGAGCATCAATAAAGACACAAAATTGTTAAGAGTGCAGACTCAGGCCAATCATGTACAGTCTATTACACAGTCCAGCAGGCATCTTCACTTAAAAATACTTCTTAGTAAGCAGTTTGCAGCTTTAACTCTTTACATTAGAAGAATTGATTGGTTATGATTTTATTAGATTGAAAAATCTTTAAAGCCACAGGAATCCAAATATATTACATTTAAACAGCAGATAGCTGCCTGAAGATGTACAATAGGCTGCTCATAGAAGGGCAAGTGAGAGAGTGAGTATATTTCAAATGGGAGAACATAGCTATTTTATCCAACGGTAAGACATAGACCACAAAGAAATCAAATATAGACACCCTTCTAGAGTGTAGATGAAGCCTATGAGACTAGCTCACTTCTGAACACAAGCTAAAGGCAGGGACTAGTGTAGCACACTGTCTAACTTTTTAACTTTTCACCTATGACAGATGCATGAATTAATGTCTTTCCTCGTGCTGCCAGCCATTGTAGTCATGACACACTGAAGTCAGTAAGATCTTTGCCAGTTACTTCTATGTGAACAGAATTAAGGCCAATTAGGGTAATATATACTTCTGGCAGGCTTGTCATAGCATTACATATATTTATTTATGTACTGAATAAAGTATGCTGTGAGATGCAATTCCTCTCAGAATGCTTTGTTGAGCCTTCCACTGCTTCAGTTTACATCCCTCCTGTAATAAGCCCCTAATTAGCCCCTTAGTTGCCTACCTTCCATGGGCACCACAAGATCCTCCTGTTTTATATTTCTATAACTCCTCCAAAAAACTGCCTTTCACAACTCCCACTACATTAAAAAAAAAAAAAGGAAGAAAACAGCCAGTTCACTCAAAGAGGCTGACAAAACAAAAAAATTTGAAGTTAGTAAAATGGATCTTTTTTGAGAGATGATGAGCTTTAAGAAAGTTAAAATCATTTCACAGCTAACAATATGGAAGAATTTTATGCACCATAATTTTGCAAATCCTTTTCTGCCCTTTCTTACAAGTTCACAGAAGTATTGCACTCAGATGAAATATGGCATGAAAAGTGTAACAAGAAAAAAAATACAATATTTATTTAAAAAAACAGTCTTGTATCACCTAAGACTGTGCACACTAAATACCTCTTTAAACACAGGCTTATTGTCAATCAGAACAGATGAACGTGACTTAGATGCTTTAGCTGCTGGATTTATCAACTTTAATATTTGATTTGTTTGAAATGTATCAGGACTGCCTGAATTCATAAAATTTGCCTTGGGGATAGTTATAATATTCTTTAAATGTTTTACTTGCTTGCTTTGTTTTAAATCACAGATTCATTTAATATTAGTAGACACTCTCAAACATAATTCCATCTTGACATAGGTCATTCTGGAAATTACACAGAACATCCAAGAGAGCCTCATGTTTGACTAAGTTATGGTTACTCTTTTAATTACAGATATTCAAAGCAGAAAAATTTATTTCAGTAATAGAAGCCAACAAAGAAATTTAAATTCATTTTATTCCTCTAAGACAACTCTCAATTATTACCTTTTTAACACTGCACTTTAACCGGTGGCATGCAGGGCAGGATACCAAAGCAGGAAACTTAGGTATTCAGATGTTCATTTGTTACGAATATTAAGTGCATCACGAGGACTGACATGTCCCTTCATTTCAACATCTCAAAGTGAAGGTACTACCATAGGGCATTTTGAGATCCTGTGAGGAAAGGTATGACTAACTGCAAGGTATTCTACTACTTATATCTGAAAGTCTAAAGATTTGTAGCCTTTGGCCTTTCAGCCCAAAGTATTGTGTATTTTACTGTTTATAGGTATAAACATAATTTTACTGGTTTAACAATATGTGAAACAACAGCTGATCTTGTTTCAAAATATATGATTTAGAAATAAGACACAGAAGACAAGCAAAAAGATTAAGAAAGATAAAAATATTAAGGGAGAAAAAGAGGAAAGATCCATATTTTAGATCCTGTTTCTAGATTTTATCATCTCAGATAAAATAGATACACCAGTGCCCTTCAGTTCATCCTGAATATCTCATGACTGAGGTTTTTGGCCATCTTTGCTGTCTTTTGATTAATAAAATAAAATATATCACTTTCATTAAGTGCAATGAGCTTAAAATGTAATGGTGTAATAGAAAACTAGGGAACATTGGATAAAAGCCTCATATCTACTGTAGCTTTATAACACTGTTTTATTATACAATATATTCCAGGTACTGTAGCTATAAAGAGCTCCCTCAACCATCTCTACCCTATCCCATTAATTATCATATAACATCATGCAAGACAAAGATAATTGGCCTTAAAGTGATCTTGAATGGGCTGCAGGGAGACAAACTGCCCTTCTGAAGAGGGATCAAAGAGCTGAAGATGTGTTTTGGGCAGCAATTTCCTCCTCAGCTGGAAAAGAAGAAGGGGTAGCCTGTAGGTTCCTGAGAGGAGCCAGGTTACCAGGATCAGAAGGAGGGAGAGTAAAACAGTTAATGGCATATGTTAGAGGTGAATGCAAACAAAGGTACTCCATGTGAAACACTGTCACTTGAAGGAGTGTGGATGAGGTGGGAACTTTTCCATACATAGGTAATAAAAAGTACCAAGGCTTTCTTTTTATAAGGGTTATTTTAAAGTAAAAAGCGTGAGACGAACACTTCTGTTCTGCTACTACAGAATTCAAGCCCACAAATAACTAACAACAGGAGTCTGAATTTGTATTATTTGCTATGTTGCCTTTAGTAGGCTCTAAAAGCTGTTTCCCTGAAAGAGGTGCTTTAGATGTCACTTGAGCTGTGACCTTTTCGCTATTCAGGGGGAACTGCTTGTTGCAATGGCCTTCAAGGTAGGTCAGCACGTCAGCTGGATTTGGATTTCCTTACCTATCTTTCTCATTCTCTTGTGTGCCCAGGGATCAGCCCAAGGGGCACTACCTGTCCAAAGCACCTAAGGAGGGAAGCTCCCTGTGTTACACCTGCCGGATAACTAAGCACAGAGTGAGTAAAAGAGGTCAATTTTATTTCCTATAATGTGTGAAAGGCAATCTTTTGCAAAAGCAATTGTGTTATATAGATGTGTACATTTAATGAATACTCCCCATTTATAAACTTTTGATTTCATGACTCACTGCATGCTATTTTAAAAGTAAAATATGTGGCTGTTATTCCTCCTGCTGGACCTCTATGAAAAGAATGACCAACCAATGTGTTTCAGTGTTTCAAGTTATGTATTTGAGTCATCAGGCAACTACACACCCTAAATTGTCCTGTGATTAAGTAATTCTCATAGAGGTGGTCTTTAAACGTGACTGAGTATTGGCAATTAGTGAGAGGAACCCCAATCACAAGGCAGAGTCTACAGACATGGAATGAAGCCCAGCTTGCTGGAGCTCCATCTGAACAGCATATATATAACGATGTGCCCTGGGTCTGCTGAGATGCCCAGCTCCCTAACCTGCAACAGATGCTTAAATTCTCTCCCACGAATAGGCTCACAACTCACTTTTTTCCAAGGCAAACACTGCAGTAAAAGAAAAAAAAAAGCATGCAGAAACAGTGTTATTTTCAAATGGCTTCATTCTTCTTACAGATATTCAGATGATATAGCTTTGTTGATTTATAACATTTACTTTAGGTTGACGTGGAGAAATTGTACTCACAGATCGATTCTTTCAACAGACCAATTATACTGAAATGTACTTGTTGGTCCACAGCCAGCATACTCTATAATACATTTATTTTTTACTTCCACATTATTTACTTCTCTGGACAGCATTGCTCATCTGTAACTGTTTTGCCTTGATACAGAAAGGAATTTTGTTTTGTTCTTAAAACAAGCTGGTTTATTTTCAATGGGCTTACAGTTGCTTGGGCAGCATTTCACTTTTCAGCATCATGCTGCGCTCAGTGGGCAGTCAGAGACAGATCTGTATTGCACCAGCCCTGACATATGTTGAGCAGTAAAATTATTTAATACCATGCTGAGCCTCTTTTACTGTGGGATTTGTTTTTATAAATAAGGCTTCACAAATAGAAGGTTTTGCACCAAACATTTGTATCTTATTTATGAGAAAATGCTGCAAGCAAGCTGTAGTTTTTGGAAGGTATGTTCCTTTTGCTATTTGGAAATGGGTGGTCACTCAGAAGTATGATCACTGAAGTGTAGTTAATTGGTTATTTTCAGCTGTAGGCTGAAAAGCAGAATATTATCTTGGTGAGGATGTCTGCTGAATGGTCAGCTGCCTCTTCCAGTATAGTTGTAGTTTGGAATAAGGGCAATCCAATCCAGTTATTTTATACTTTGAACTGTATGATGATGCCTTTCATGGGGCAGGGTGGAGACTGGCCTGATATATAGTTTCACTCTGCAGATCTGTTCTGCTTGGTCTGCACTACTTGTCCATGGAAACATAGCCTTTGAATCCCCCTTTGCCTGCCCTAACTCCAATTGGTCTCTAAGCCAGATCTTCCGTTCTGCCTAGGCCCTCTGAAGGGCCAGACCCAGCCTTTAGAAAACTCTGGGCATTGGGCTCTCCCCAGAGCTGCAAACATTCAACTGTGGATCCAATCATTATTATTTATTGCAGTATTATCACCCCTTCACACTTTCATACTTCAGATATATTCCATAAATGTTCGATTCAGCTGGCATTAGTTGACATTAGTCTGTAAAGAACACCTTTAAAAAATAGCTGATTGATTTTATTTGTACCAAAATCAAGTCAGGAGAATAGGGAATAAATGCCTCCCCCTCCTGAACTTGGATTAGCCCAGTTCAAGAATACAAGGAAAAAATTCCCTTCATGGAAATACAGTTAATCAATAGTCATCACAAATAATTAGACCTGCTCAGATCTGACCTAGCATAGTTTCCATGGATAAATTTCAAGAAGTGATCTATGCGAGGTTTATTCACATCTGTAAATCCTGTTGTTCCTAACACTTATATAATAGACTGTTAGATGCAGCAGGATGGTGCCATAGCACTGTAGTAAGAAGAACTGTTACAGCTCTAATGCATAAAGGAAAATATTGTTTGGAAGTAATCTCACATTTTAAATAATAGTTGTCTTGGTAAATCTCCACTCTAATTTTTCCTTTTTAAAGAGTAGCTATTTAGTGTGGGAATATGCTTCAGGGTCTGTAAAGGGTGAATCTCCATTCTGCTGTGTTCTCCCATCACAGAAAAGGAAGTAGGCATGGAATGATCACAGTAAAGGAAACAGCTATGCATTGATGGTGTTACCCTCCATTTTACACCATTTTTGCACAGGCATCTCTAGTCTCTCTGTGGTCCTCTGGAGAGAGAAGGCATGACTCACATTCTCACAGGGCAACAGGAATTTCAGAACAGTCACTCCTGGAGCATATCCTTTTAAAGGCCTGCAAAAGCACTAATTCTTTCCCTAACCTTTACGTATTACTAAGGGGACATGGGCTGGCTGGTGACAGAACTGTAGCTAATTGTGAAATGGAAGCAGTGAGGATCATGGTAACAGACTCCGGATGAGGCAGACAGGCCAGGGCTCCCCAGGCACCGGGCTTGACTGTGTGGAAGGCCATCCCTCCTCCCTGTATGTGCTCCTGCACTGTCACCTCCAGCTGCTGGCAGCAAAGGACAATGCAACAAAGCTTTCAAAAATCATTCAGCTACAGGCATCAGGCCAATTCTACCAAGTGCTTTTACGCTTGGATGGCTTTCACTAATCTTTAAAGCATTTTAACAGTAAAAGCATCTTGTGGGGTAACACAGAATCCCCACGCACTTTCCGTTTAAAAAATACAGACAGAGGTGCTGTTTTGACATCTTTTGGATCAGCTGACCTCTGTCAAAAAACTAATGCATTTTGACTGCTATGGTCAATAGTCAGTTTTCAGTTTTTCTGGCTCAGAAGAAATGTAGGTAACAAGAAAGAAACATCTGTTTCAGCATTATTTGGCAAATTCTTCGAACATTCTGATGTGCCCATGCTCCCCTGTACCTCTGGCATGTAAAGTTCAAGCATTTGCATTACAGCCTACTGCCCTAGATTTCATTTAAAAAGAGCGAGACCAAAAGTCTGTTCTAAAAGTGAAAAAACAGACTCCCTGAAAGTCTCCAGTAATATATATATATTAAAAAAAACCTCAAAAGGCCAAAAGATTTTCAGTACAGTCAGATTTTGCTATGCCATGTTTATGCTTTGAGAAAGAAGCCTATAAAACCTTGATTTGGAAGATGGCTAAATCTCCAAAATTTTATTCATAACCTAGTGCACAATGAACATGATACAGAAGGTGCAGTATATTTCATATCATAATATCTATTTTTTCAGCAAACTACCTCCTGTATATTTAATGAGGAAGATCTTAACTGATACTATTGATGGATGCATGGATGGATGCATGAATGGATGCATGAATGGATTTGAATATCGCTTCCATGCAGTTTAAAAGTTATTAAGGATCAAGCAGGAGTGCAGCTCTTCTTAAAGAAAAATATTTATTATTTTAATTCAAGGAAGACTTTGCATTACTGCCATAGGAGAGCTGTCTGCTAACAATACAGATCCCAAATTGCATCTGGAATTAATTATATAACAGCAGGAAGACTTGTTAAATGGAGCAACAAGACAAAGGCAGTCAGTCGTGAGCTTAAAGCTTAATGTATTTGTAATTGTTTTGCTGAATCAGGCCTTGAGGTTCTATTGCATAGTCTTTGCCTGAAGCGCAGACAGAAATTTCATTTCAGATATTCATCAGCTTTATTTAAATTAAATCTTCAGTATTCCAAAAGGTTTCAAGAATGACTCAGATCTAAAGTAAAATATTCTGATGGAAATTGGAGATAATGGAGATTCCATTAGTGACATTAGAATGACAGCATCCAAAAGTCTTGTACATCTGAACCAAAAGCATCTATTGTAAAGGAAGTTGGAGAAGAGGTGAAATAATGTGAGAGCAGTTAAATAAGCAAACAGTTAATGCTTGGACATAGTAATGCTTTCTCAGTTTTATTTATTTTTCAACTAGTTTTCTATAGGTTAATGTTACACACCATATTTGCATCTTTAAAGTTATTCGGAGCCAAATGTGGGTCCCAGAAAAGTTGTGTCTTAAGTTAGGTTCATAAGTGTTTTTATACTTGAATGGCTTTTACTAATCTTTAAAGCATTTTAAGTAAGCTTCATAAGAAAACTATAATAACTGGAACTTCAAAGTTGAAGACATTTTCATAACTGTCACAGATTTTTCCTAGCTTTAGCATGTTAAATCAGTGGTATCAATATAAACATACAGTGGAAATGTAAAAAGGAAGGACAGCGCAATTAGATGGGATGCAGGAAAAAATGGACCAAAAATGAAAGACCTTATGATGTTAAGAAGAAGGATTGACGCATACACAGTATATCAGTTATAAAGATCAGGTCATCTACTTTTTCAAAAGCATAAAACCTATAGATGGAGGGAAAAAATATAATTCAAAGCTTTGATTACAGATGCTGCATTTGTCATAGATATAAATGTTCAAGACTGGCAAAGTGGCATACAGTTGCTCTTAATGGAACAATAGATGAGAAATCCAAAAAAAGTTAGGAAATACTTTTCAAAATAATACAAATGTTTGCTAAACTGATACTTCATTAAATATTTTGCATTTGGACAATTGCTTGAAATTACTAAATAATATTGTAGTAATTATTGGCATTAAATACTTATAATTAATTATACTAAGACAATATATATACCCTGTGCCCATAAAACAGAGAATTTAGAATGAAGAGAAGGAGTGATAGATGTATAGATTACACATGTAGAAACAACACAACTGCTAAAAAGAAAGATGAGATATATTTTAACTTTTTATGAAATGTTATTTTCTACTTTTCCCTTTTTCTTTAAAGGAGCACTGTCAGCTTAAAACTAAAAAATATATTTTCCTCAGTTACTATAACAACATGTATACTGTTAAATAGAACAACAGTATGAGAAACATCCTTTTGCATATTCTTATGTTTGCAGTTGGGGCAGGGGAAGAGGCAAGCAGGCTATTTCTCCTCCTTTTGGTTTAAGTACATTTTAATTTAAATTTTTATGTGCCAGGATCCAGCCAGGAAACCAAGGAAATAGAGTCCAATACTGTGCAGTGCCAAACACTCTCAAATCCCATTAAAGTCCAAGGACAAAATCCTAGCTGTGTAGATGCAAATGGCAAAAAAATCCCCGGGGCAGGAACTTACCCATCATCATTGTTTAGTTACACAATGCCACAGATAATGTTTGAGCCATGACTAGAAGAGTGGATCTACTCAGAAAGACACAGCAATACAGACTCTTAGGAGACTCAACAAACATTCACTCCTACATGATTCTTTAAAAATTTGAGTTTTCTGCCTTCTGGTACCTATTTGGGCTTCATTTGAAGAATGCAAGTTCAATTATCTTTTTACTCCAAAAAGGTACAAAGGGCTTCACCAATGAAGACAGGCCAGCTGAAATGCAAATAATATTATGGTAACAGTAAAAATTTAGCTGCAGTAAGGCCTAGCAGTAGTCTGTTGGTAAAGAAAACTGAGTCTTCATTTCTAAAATTATTAGTGCATCTTTATCAAGATAGAAATCATTTTTTTCTGTTACTGAGAATGGAGAACCCAGGAAAGGCCATTCATAGCAGTCCAAGAGCTGTATAGTCATATCATGGCATAAATATTTGGGGGAAAAAATTAAATTCTTACAACACTTCTTAGATAAAAAAACAACATATAAGATTGGTAGAAATAAAAGAATTACACAGATGCCAGCTGGCCAGCATTATATCATGTGGCGTGCTCCTTTTCCTTCCTTCTCTAATAAATCAGCACCTGGGCTTATATAACAGGGTTGTCCACCATAAGAGGGGACAAGGCTTTGTGACACAGGAGGATTCTGGCCTGTGTTTCATCATTTTGATCTTAATAACTACTAATTTCTTATTAAAAAGCCCTACAAAACTGAAATATTTTGTGTGTTGTATTTGCATTTCATGACATATTTCTCTGTATTGCACACTGAAGGCCTGAAGACATCTAACAAAGTTTCTTAACATTCTGAATAGAAGTCTGTTGGTAGTTCATTTGCCAACATCAAATATATCCTTGAACAAAAAAGTGTATTAAAAATCATTTTTAATATTACTCTGACACCTTATAGGCTCTAGAATCCCAAAGGGTCACAGAAGAGGTCTTGGAGACTACAGACCAGAGATCCACACTGTGCTATTTATGCCTTAAGACAGCAAAGTATACCCCAAATCTCAATTTATTTTCTTTATCTTCTGCAATAGTCTGAATCTGTACTTCATAGTAGAGTATATTACAGGGGGAGATAGAGGGAAATGTTTCAATCACTAATTTAGCAACTGACATCAGCAATCCTACAAAAAAAAAAAAAGTGAAGTTTTTCACATACCATTTTAATTTAAAAAAATACACAGTTGCTACTGGAGGAATATAATGGGAGAAGTAACACTATACCTGCAGAGGACATAAGTGTTTTGAATTACCCTTGGGAGGAGCCTCCTGTCTTCAAAGGAGTTTAGTGAAAACTGTCTCCTGATTTAACTAAGCTATGAGCTGATAGTTAAACACTGAGAGTACCTGCCTCTGATTTCTTTCTCTTTCACGTACAAGCACGGATGCATGTGGAAATGGTCATAATATATTGAGGGAAGGGTAGGTTCATAGACCGATTCTAAATGGATGGTGATCAGGGACTCCTGAGAGAGCCTGAGACGGTGAATCAACAGAGCTGTAGGATGGTTAAAAAAAATCTAGCACTTGAACCACGCCAGTTTGTGACACATATGTGATCAAGCAGTAGGAGCTGAGCCTGAGGCATTTTCTAGGGACTGCTGACATGCTGAGAAAAGTAGTCAGGTTCAAGGCTAGTGCGAGGATTATTAACCCACAACCTTTTGTTTGCCCCAGGAAATGCCCAGGGCCCAGAATGTTCTCACTGCCTTTTTTCTCCTTATAACAGCTTGAAAAGTTCTAAATTAACTTTTAAAGTATTTTCAAGACTCTATGACTGAAATATTTATTCACAATTGCATTTTTTTTCAGAACTGAGAAAAATGCTTTAGCTTCATTGCCAGATAAAAAGAAATATTTTCTTTAAATGCTAAGACTGATCCTGAAGGAACAGTAAGTGATTTGTTCTATTTTGTTTCCTTATGCAGCTGGTAAAAGTTGTAGTTACAGCCAGTGATGGAACAGATGGTGAAAGGATATCAGAATACACACACACACACACACACAAACACACACACACACACACACACACACACAGAGCTTTGATTGCAAACGATGAGCTTTTAAATTTGCTTAATCAGAGTAGACTCTGAAATTGGATATTCCATTAAAACAATAGTTCAAAGACATGCTGTTCAGAATTCTTTTGTTTGGTATCTGGGCAAGTATATTAAAAAAAAGCACAGGAAGCTACATACAACTCTGCCATTGTCTTCTATCACCTGCTGGCTGTTTACATTTTATGTCTGAAACAAACATGGATAATATGTGTCTTACGAAAACATGATTGTGTTTTCTTTCTGTTATACCTATGATTTCAAGGGAATTAATGGCTAATATGGCAAGCAGCCCATCACATTTTGTGTTTAAGAATTTACACATACTGTCAGGCTTATAATTATGTTTGGTGTAGACCACAGTAAGCATTTTCATTATTTCTAAAGCTGCTGAAACAGACTGGCTATAAAAAGCTTCCCTTTTGTTCTACACCTTATCACCTGGCCATCATTTGCACTAAATATGCCTTTTGCTTCATTTTAATACAGCCTTTTGCAGAAGGTCATTTATTAGGTAATCACTTGTCTATGGAAAAGTCTAATTACTCCATGTTTGTCAGAAAGAGGAAATGGTATTACATTTGAATACTGAATGGGCTGCAAACCAGTCTCCGAATGAGGAATATGGAAATTTTCAAAGGCTTTGCTTATTGCCAATGAAAATGAAAATAGTTAAATGAACCTATACATTCGGGGTTAAAATAGACAAATACTCTGATGTACAGAGGATGAAAAAGCATACAGTTTACAGTGTTTTCAACTTTAATACTAAAGTAAGTGCATAAAATAATTTATGGCTACTGCAATAGTCCTTTCTGTATGGAATAATAATGCCCCCTACTGGTTCTTCGCAACCATTTTCTTTATATATATGTATATACTTAAGCTGCTCAGTACCTATTTTCATTTGCATTCTAACAAAAGGAAAATTATTTAGCCACTACCAAGTTTTCCTTTGGTTTACACCCATCAAACATATATCTTCAGAAAGGGAGCTTTTATCCAGGTATTTGTTTTTAAAGACACATTCTGCAAGTGCTGTTTGCTCTTCCAAATTCGAAGCTGCCATGGGAATTACTGACTACGAATTTATCATGCACTGATAACCCTTTTTTAAACCCTTGTCAATATTAGAAAGGAAAGGCATTCAGATTTTCATGAAAAATGACATGGAAAAAAGCAACAGGACAGTTACAAATAGAGAATTGTTTATAACTAATGGTCTCATGAAGATTTTTATGACATCTGGTCTTGAACTGCCTTAGCCCAAGAGGCCACCAGCATCAGTTTGTGTGACATTTGCCTTGATTTGTCTGCACATTCTGAAAATTTACATTGTATATAATACAATTCTCTTGCTAGTGCATCTAATCTTCTGCTTGAGAGATGGTTTAATGAAAAATAAATTTAAAAAAGACTCTAGCTTGGCTTTCCAAGGAAATGAAACTTAGACAATCACGGACTTTGTGATTGGCCTTTTTCTCCCGGTAGCCTTTGCAGCCACTGATCAATTGCAAATGGACCCAGGGACAGAAACCTCAAAGCTCTCAAGTTTCTCCAAAAAATCCTAGTTGGGTAACAGAGATGTAGCTCCCAGAGAAAAGCAGCCACATCTCACCTCTTCATACATGCAGAGAAATAGGAGCCGGCTGATCAATTAGCCACCATAAGCTGGTCAGCCAGCAGCACCCCAGTTGCACTGAGACAGCTACATTCCCCTGTTTGCCCAGCCGAAAGGAAGCTGGCGATAGTATGGACTAACTATAGCTTAGGGGGTAAATCACAGACTAATAGGAAACAAGGCTTCTTCATTTCTACTGCTCGTGAAACAATGTGCTGTGAGATTACTGCAATACTGCCTGGTAAAAGTTACTATATGGACATCTAAAGATGAATCTTCTTTGTCCACTTACGCATATGGATGAAATTATCTCCCCTCCACCTCATCATCATTTCTCTTTCGAGAAGAGCCATTTTCTGTGATCTGACAGCTGAGCTGCTCATATGAGTGCTTCCTAGGTTTTTTCATGTCAAATGGACAAAGTTAGTTTAAACATTTCACAATGGTAGGTCTTTGCTGATTTTGCTCAGTTTGTTTGAATTAAACTCAGTCCAACATGAATAAAGCCCTGTAAGTTCCTGTAGGACATACTCTGAACCACTAAGGCAGCCAGTCATCATGTCTACTTGAGCTACCTCAAGAACAGGATGAGCTGGATGCAAGCCCAGGGGAAGACTACATGGGAGCAAAAATGCCAGAGCCTCACTAACTGCTGGCACTGCTAAGGGAAAAGAGGAGCTGCAGGTCTACCCAATACCAGCTGGAGAGAGCAACCAGAGAAGAGGAAAAGCATCAAAATGTTTCACTATGAAGTTCTGACGCTTTGTGACACAACCTAGGGATACCCAAACACTGCAAGAGTTTATAGACCTCTTTGAACGATATGCACAAGCAGTGCCTCCAATAATTGCCCTAGATCAGGAATTTCCACAATCCACTGCAGCACACAGACATATCTAATGGTGGAATTCTCACCAGCAGTCATACAAATAACAAGGCCCAGAGTCTGCAAAGCACATTAAGATCTACAGCACTATATAACTGCATTTTACAACTTTAACATAACTCATTTCAGCTGGCAGCCCACGAATTTGACCAAGAACAGAAATGAGCCAAGAACTGAGCTGCATAAGATAATGGATACAATTCTTAACAATCAGATCTGCATCTATCCAGATACCATTTACAACAGAAAATGGAGAAAAACAAAAAAGGTCTCAGAGAGCTATATTAGTTCCATTTTCTTTAAAGATAAGATTATATGAATCTTTAAATGTGCCACTCCGTTAGAAACAAATGTCTCATCTTAGTATGAACTTTTTCCTGTAATATGAAAGAGATAAGATACACAAATAATGGAAGAGTCTTGCAAATTGCAGGGATTGGAAATGTATGGATACATCCGTCTCTTTAAGAAGATTTCTTTTTGCAGCCCACAGGTAAGCTGGCAGAAGAGGCATATATCTACAGTGCTCAAACTGCCCTTTACAAGAATATATTTCTTTAGACAATTCTTTCTCTATGTAAAAGCCTAATTACTCAGTGGTTATTAGACAAGGAAAATGGAGTTCCATTTAAACTTAGAACTGGAATCCAAGCCAAATTTGAAGGGAGGAAAAGATATATTTTACAGATGGAGACTTGCAATCTGATGGCACAGTTAGGTAATATAAATGTCCCAAAAGAGGAGAGGAAAGCACGATGTGACAGTTAGTCATCAGTGTGAGAATTAAGAAATCTGAGTCTGTTTTCAGATATAAGACAGATTTGTCACAGGTATGGAGAAGAGACATTACATAGCTACATGCAAAAGAGGTATTGGTTAAGCTAACAAACACCTACAGGGATACCTCGGAGATACTGCAGGTTCGGTTCCAGACCACCGCCATAAAGCGAATATCTCAATAAAGCGAGTCACACGAATTTTTTGCTTTCCCAGTGCATATAAAAGTTATGTTTACACTATACTGTAGTCTCTTAAGTGTGCAATAGCATTATGTCTAAAAAAACTATGTACAAAAAGTGACACAGATACGCGAAGTGAGCACATGGTGTTAGAAAAATGGCACTGATAGACTTGCTTGACGCAGGGTTGCCACAAACCTTCAATTTGTAAAAAATACAATATCTGTGAAGCGCAATAAAGCGAAGTGCAATAAAACAAGGTATGCCTGTATTTTGGTGTGACCATCACCATAATACCAAGGGATTTTTTTTAAAAAAAATCTAAACATTCAGAATGACAAACCGTAAAAAATGAAGTTCCTAGTAACAGAATTACCATTAATAATAATGTAACTGCACAGTTCTGGCAGTCAAAGCCAAATAAGGTGGTTATTTACAAGTTGGTAACTAAGCATTGCAGGCAGTGCTTTCAAAAACTCTAACCCATTTTTGAGCCAAAGGCTCATTTCCAAAAGTGGCGTAAGGTCACCTTTTTCAAATTTATTTAAATGATCAATGTTGCAGATGAATGCTTAATGGGAATTTTATGCTGCCTGAAGTAAACAGGTTAGATGCTTAATTCCCACTGATTTCAATGCTTCTGCTTTTACATGCCTAAATGCCTGAGTTTCAATGACAGTCATCAGATTCTGGCCTCTACGAATGCGTCCAGTACTTTTTGAAAACAGATTCTGTATTTCTGACACTTCTGGTTTGCTTCTTTGGTAGGCTTTTTTCTCTCTCATTCATCATATAGTTCATTGATGCTTCTCTACTGCAGTAACTATATATAATTTTTGTGGTCTACTTTCTCTCTCCCTCTGTCTTTGATTTCATCATTGTTCCTCTATTTCCTGCCCCTTGCCAGTTGCATTTGGTCAGAGACAAACAGGCCCTGGTAGGGACTGTGCTAATTTGGACTGTGTTAGTTCCCCGCTTCTGTCAGTCCTATTGAATTCTGCCAATTTTCTATAGAAAGAATCAGAGTGAGTCTTTGGAAGATAACCTAATATGCCATCATTTAATCTGAAACATCAAAATGTGAAAGGACTATCTTGACACTCTTGTCTTCCTATCAGTACCAGGTCTGCCCTTTCCTCCATGTTCGGCCCACTCTCCCTGCTTAGTCCACAGAGTTAAAGGATGAAAGAATTTTAGACAGGATGGCACAGTTACATTTGGGATGGAAATTATTTCAAGATTCCTGCTACCTGTGCTACAAGGTCAAGGAAAGGAAAGAAGGTGAGAAGGTGTGAACTCTGAACTCTCTTTCCTTCTAAATACCAGGTTAAAAAAAAATCTTCACATTCCTTCTAAACTCCTCCTTTTGCACAAGGATAAATTTCTCTGCTGACCTGTCAGTTCCTAATCTATATTTAGACAACTGAGATTGCATTACAGCTGCCTTGAATAAAACATCAGAGGATATAGACTGTCCCAAACAAGTAAAGAGAATTACAGAATCATTCAGGTGGGAATGGCCTGCAGGTGGTCTCCAGTCCAACCTCTTGCCCAAAACAGCGGCAGATCTGGCATCAGACCAGGCTGCTCAGGGCTGTGTTCAGTTGGGTCTTGAAAGCTTCCAAGGACAGAGCCTGCATAACCTTGCTGGGCAACCTGCTCCACTGCCTGCCCTCATGGAAAGACATTTTTCTTACAGCCAGTTGGACCCTTCCCTGTTTATGTCCATTGCCTTCTTGTCCTCCTGCCGTGCATTGCTGTGAAAAACCTCTGTTCTCCTGATGATCTCTCTGATGACCTCTAAGCCATCTCTTCTCCAGGCTGAACAAGCCCAGTTCCTTCAGCCACCCTTCACAGGGCAAGTGCTCTGGCCCTGACCATCTTGGGGCCTTCGCCTGACTTCACTCCAGCTTATCAATGTCTTGTACTGTGGAACCCAAAACTGGATGCAATATTCTGGATGTAGTCACACAAGTGCCAAGTAAAGGGGGATAATCACTTCCCTCAGTCTACTGGCTGTGCTTCTGCTGATGCAACCCAGCCTGCTGCTAGTCTTCATCACTGCCAGCACACACGGCTGGCTTCTGTTTAGCTTCTTGTCCACCATCCCTGAGAACCTCCACTCATAACCATAACCACTCATGGTAGAGTGTGACCCATTAAGCCCTGCCCTTTCAGCCCAAAAATCCAGTCAGTTTCTCACCCCTCTTGTAGTCCACTCATCTAGTCTGTAACATCCCAACTTGGATAAAAGGATGTCATGGGAGGCAGAATATCAAGAAAGGCAACATCTGTTGCACAGCCCTCATCCACAGAGCTCATCAGTTTTATTATAAAAGGCAGTTAGGCTGGCCGAGCATAATTCACCCTTGGTAAATCCACACTGGTTATTCCCAATCACCTTCTTCTCCTGCACGTGCTCAGAAGGAGAGAAAAAAGCTGTCAGTGAATATGGAAGTATTGTAAACAGGCCTGAGCAGCTCTGTATAAGAGGCAGCACAAGGTGGATAGCCTGAACATCAGTAGATATTTGGGAGAAGCTCTACATATATTTTATTGCAGGAAGTCATAAAGCTGAGGATCAGTGCAGTTCTTCTGAGAATCAGTGCAAACTCTAAATGCTGTCAGTTTGTATGCCTGAGCTGCAGCCTCCATAGCCCTTACTAATGACCCGAGTCCTTTGCACAATTTGTCTAACAGAGGAGGTTGAATTTCATCTGGGAAGGATCCAGATGGTGCTATGTGTGGCCCTTACAGAAGACTTCTGGGCTGTACTTGCCCTGTTACAAGGAAATAGCAGCTGAGGTGTTACTAGGAGTTTTAGTAGCACAATTCCATTAAAATGACTCTGGTTGGAAGCTGACTCTGGAAATACAATTTCTTCTATTTAACTGGAGAACATGTCCCAAGTTGTTCAGTCTTGCAGCACTTCTTTTCATGCAGAAGAATTCATTCAAGTGCTGTAAGATTTGTTTTGGGGTGAGATTTTCTACTGCCATCTTTACCCAGGCATCCAAAACCCTCTTTCTGTACATATGCGTATTTACACATTCACATATCTCTTTGTGTTTGTATATATAGATAGACAGAGGTAATATAGTATGAATGTATGTACAGTGTGGGTGTATAGCAATAGTGAATGTGCAAGAAAATATAAATATTATATATAAAGCATCAAACAGAAAATCAGAAAGTTTTCCTGCACTAGCTATAAGATACATGTGGACTAATAACTAAAGAGGCTGTTCTGAGCAAGAAAATGGCAAGCAAGGTACCAATTTATAAGGCAGTATGAGCAGAGACTGGAACTGTGAGTTGTATAAATTCGGAGGCATGGATGTAGTTCTGGTTTTGCCACTGAATTGTTCTCGATTATAGGCAAGTAGCAATTTCTGAACCATGGATTTTAAAATGGAATTAAGGCAATCCCTCTGTGCAAATCACATCATAATCTCTGGAAGATGGTCCCAGAAAAAAATATTACTGTTGTTAAAGCTGCATGCAGAACCAAACGGAGGCCAGATTTTTCAATTACATGAAAAAAACAGCTATTTTCAATTTTTTCTGACCCCAAATAGGAACAAAATAAATATTTCCTTTTAAGAATTTTATGCAGCATCATTGATGAGTGGAGAAGAGGGTAGAGAAAAAAAATTATTTTCAGTAGACCACAGTGTTTAGCTCTTATAAAATCAACAATAATAAAAGAATTGAATTATAAAGTAGAGATTTCACCCAGAAAAGGTTGAAAAAGAACAATTTTTAAATTACAACATGAAATGGACTGCTTTTAGTGAACAAGATATTCTGACAGAAATACATTCCATGGGAAAATTATTGACACATTCCACTGGGTCTTTGCTGTTGGCAGAATTAATTGGTACTTTTGTAATTAAATACTTCAATATATAATATAAAGACAATTTTGATTTTTTTTTTAATTTTTTCTGAGACAACTTTAAACATTTTTAAGCCTTATACTTAAGAACTGGGTCCTCAATAAACTGATGTATAACAAACTATAAACGTACATTAGCATTTAAACTAGTTGTAAGCAAACCTGGTCAAGTGTCAAAGAGCAGGGAGTGCTGATGGGAGGATATATTACTTGAAAAATAAATGTCAATATTTCTTGATATAAATATTATTAGTGAACTACCTTAAAATTTCATTAGCAATTCTCAGATATTTTTGAGCAATTATCCACAGAAGCAGATTCCTCTATGAAGCATAAGAATTATTTTTAATACTTTATTACATAGAAAACATTGTGTTTAAAGACTGTCTCACAAAATGTATCATGAAATGTTTAAATAGGTACGTTTTCAACAGAAGGAGGTGCTGTTGAGACTCAAAACTTTTAGATAGACCCAGTCATGCATCAATATACAGGCTGACATATTTACATAAAGTTTCTGAAGTGAATGCTATTCCTCAAATTCAAGGATGAAATCCTGGCTCCATGCAAAACAACTTGTTCTTTGCTATGCTGTTCATAAGCTTGGAGAATACATAAGGGTCAATACTACATTGTGCATGAACATGTGTGTGTTTCTGTAAGATACACCTTATTATTAGACTTCTCATACAAGTTTCCAATATTTGGTAATTGGCATTCAAAAAGCCTGTGGGTAGCATTGCACGAATTAGTGTTAACAGACTAGCAAACACTGCAGGGGGAACAAGCCCGAGAATTACATAGATTAAGAATTGATTCACTTTTATTTTTGGTAGGAAAGCTCCTATTACAGATTTGCATTCACTGATTTATTTTCAGGGTGTTAGTAAAATCAGTTCATCATGGTGTAAACATAGAGCTTCCAGACCACCCAGATTTTGTAAATATAAATATGATGAATCAAAACATCTGTGCTTGAAATCAAGCAGCTCCTTTTAAACTGGTTGGTGACAGTGGTGTAACATAATCCTTATATAAAACAACGGACAGGCCAGATTTTCAGATCTCTGTGCCTGATAAATACAGCCCCATATTTAGAAATACTATGAATAAAATGAATGATTTTCAGAGTTGTTCAGCAATTTTCACTCTCATCTTCTTGAGTACTGATATACAAGATGTTTGGCCAAACAGTTACACAACAATGGAAATAATTCATTAAAACTGAATGAAAGGATGGAAATGCATGTTACTCCATGGGGCCTCATCATAAATACACAGTGCAAAGGGTAAATAAAATTTCATTTTTAGGAAATAAAAATGAAGGAAATAAAGTATGAAATGTTTTCTGTTGGCAATGTTGACACTATACCTTCTAGTTTTATAGGCCAAATACCCCAGGCTCCTATTCCTATCTAAAATTGGTACTCCATAGCCAGAATATGTTTCCAGTACTGGTTACCAATCTGCCATCATGAAAAAGGAAGGTAGTTGCATCACAGGAGCTCCTGGCCATAGTTCATCCTAGGAGACGTAGTTAAGATGAGAACATGGCTTCTAGAAGAAAATGGCTTCTAGAAACAATGACTCACTGGCTTTTCAGCTTTCTTTTTTTTTCCATGTCTGTTTTTTAATTAGATGTTCTTCTCTGCAAAACACACATTTAAAAAACAATATTTAGATAATTTAGTCGCTTTCTTTTTTAACTGGAAAAAATTAGTTGTGATTGCAAAATTGCTACCTGACCTAGTCTTCTGATTATACCACTATAAACGTGGTTCAAACAAGAGAATCTTTATGTTCCCTTTATCCTTCAACTTCACAAATTAGGCCCACTCATTCCTTTCCACCCAAGCAGCTGATCATCATTTTCCATTCTGAAATGCCAAGAAATAAGGTAGCGGAGCCTCTCTTCCACTGGTGCATTGGCATTCTACCCTTACTTTGTCCTATCTAGCAGTATGTACACACATAAAAGAGAACGTACGGTTCAGAAAACCATGACTGAACACCCCAGGATCCACAGTGGGATTGCCCTTGCAGAGAATGAGCCCTTCGCTTCTTAGTAAACTCCCCACAGGAATTTCCAGCTGAAGAAGGCAGTCTGTTTTACACAACACAAATTACAAGAAAGGGTGGAAACCCTGCTCCAAATCAGCAGCGTTAGCATTTATATAGTCAAATTATTTCAGATAGTCAAATGACTGGAAGACAAATCTATCTTCACAACACCTCCCTGAGGTAAAGATATATTACTGCCATTCATTGAGGGGACAGATGTATTATGTGTCGTATCTGATGTCACCCACTGAGTCATGGGCAAATCCAGAGTATTCTCTGAGATACAACTGACTGAAAAGAGAAAGAAAGCGTTTGTCCCTTTGCTCACTCCAGTACGTCTGGCTGCCTCTCCCCAGGTGAAGGGCAAACTAGTTTTTCTGCCTTCTGCCTACTATCTTTTGTCAGGCAGCTCAGTTGTTAATGATAGATTAGACCTCCTGGGACCATCTCATCTAGAACACTCTTGTTTTTAGCAAAACTTGACCTTTCAACACAAGAGTACTGGAGGGACTTTTGGATGACACATTAACAAATTTTATGGCTGAATCATTCACAACCTGTTTTTATTGTTTCTAAACTGGTACCTAAAACTGTAGTAATCCATTTGATGTTGCTAGAAAGTCCTTTTTTTCCTATCTCCTCTGGCTTTTTGGTAGAAAATTTTGAAAACTCAAGCAATTTGAAGGACTAACAGTAAGCATCAAATTACATAACAATAAATTTCAGCATTAAATTTAAATATAGTTCTCCCAGTTTCATTTGAAAGTTGCACTGTAGAGAGAAAAAAAACCCTTATCTTTTGCTGACACAGAACGGTCACAGTTAAACTTTCTGGTTTTATTACTGCCAACTTTCACAGTTTTATCATGCATCTCGGGATATTTCTTCTCTCATTTTCTTAAGCCTTGGCATTTAAAATCACATGAGTATTTGGGAATCTTACTTTTCAGTTGAAAAGCATAATTTCTGCCTGCTGTTGCCATACAAGAAAATTTGAAATAAGAATCCAAAGAACTTAAATAAAAAAGGTACATAAAAAGAACTTGCATTGTTATTTTTAAAATCTCATTTTTAAAGCTATTTCATGACGGAGTAGAAAAGCAGGGGCATGGGGCTGGCAAGCTGAAATTCTTACGTATTCATCTGATTCTATTATACTGGGTTTTCAGAGTTACAAGAGAATATTTCCAGTGTTCACCCTGCAGAAGGTGAACTTTGATCCTGGAGAAGACCATGGGACTTCTCATCATCAGTGAAAGTAGAAATTTTTATGTTAGCACAAAAGACTAGTCCCTTTTTTCCTCCACCTCAGCCTTTATCAGTGCAAGGCAGGCACTCCAGTCTTGCAGTGGATGCTTTCAAGTCAGGACTCCCGCGTTCTGCAGCCACACCAGAGAGATCTGGAAAGGGGTGAATATACGATCAGGATCTGAAATTTTTTTTAAATATTAAATTCAGATTTGTCATAACTAGGTTGCTAATCGCATTAGGTTCTATAAGGAAAACTTAATTTGGAACCCAAACTATCTTTTAAAGACTCAAGAAAATACATCATCGTTATACACTTGTGTAATACCTAACTCAGTAGATTCACTCTCAGACTAGCACACCTAACTAAATACTGCAGCAATGTAAATAATAGCAATTTAATGATAACAAGAGTGCACCTACCTAAAACTAATTGTCTGTCATAGCAAAGAATGAAGAATATCTGAGATATGGCTCAATATTGACAAAAATGAAAATGTTGTAGGATCAGATTCTCATTTTGCCTGACTTCATATTTCCAGAAATAACAGAGTAATGGAGCTACATCCACTACTGAAGTTGGGCCATAGTCTTTCTAAAAAAAAGAACAAACAATGCCATACTTTTTCTCATGTAAACATATGGCAAATTAAATAAGTATGCTTCAACTAATTATGAAGAATTATTGTAAGAGTGTTAGAAATCTCATTCCCTGTAACACTATACAAATAGGGACCAAAGTGTGGAAAAAAAAAAAAAAGGTGTATTGGAGGAATTCACTTGAATAAGGTTATGAAAATGCTAAGGTACTTTCAGGCAGAAGGCAGAGACAGCCTGGTTTGGAAAACAAATTCCTTTTTACATAAATGTATCCATTCAATCACAATATTTCTCATACAGGCTAGAGATGAGATACTAACAAACATGTATGATGTATAGAGGTTTAAAAAGACCTGTTTTTCTACAAAGAGTTAAACAACGTCTAGTTCTTCAGTGAAGATGGAAAGTGGAATTTTGAGCAGAAAGCATGTTTCAAGATCTAATGAGATTTTGAGGAATATAAGCATCCAAAGCCAATTATTTTGCTTTTAATGACTGTTTGTTAAAGGGAGCTAAAAAGGCTAGGCACAGTTGGGACAAGTAAAAGGAGGAAATTAGGCACATACATCTCCATAGTCAGCTTTCTAAAACACCTCACTTACTTACTTAGTTATTTCAGATCAAAAAGTTTAGAAGCAAAGCAGGGAGTTTCAACTCCCAAATGTGTACTTTTCATTACACAACAAAACTCTTTCAATTAGCTGTTAGAGTGACATATCCTGAGTACTTGGCAGCTCTAGATCAATAAGCTGATCCTAGGATTTTTTTTTTCCTTCAGACTATCAGGAAAAGAAAAAAATAGCATCCAAGGGGAAGCAGTACAGAAACATAAAGCATCTGCACAGTATAAACCGAACAACAGTGACCAACATTTTTCAATACCTCTCACACTAGATCTAGTTTTCCATGACCTTCCTCCACCTTATTACATTGCACTGAAACAAAGAAAAACATTTTTGGGGTAAGTCAGAGTTAAAAGTAGAGCATTTTTCAGCAGTTTTCCCAGAGCTTCTAACTTTGGTGATCCTCTAATTGTAAATTCTTTTCTATATGTGCATTCCAGTATTTTTCTCTTTTCATTTTTTTTCTTTTTTTTAAACCAAAAGGAAAATTGACAGAAATTAAAACATAATGTTCACCAGGGATGTACAGATCTTAAAGAGTTCTACCATTATCTCTCTTCAGGTGCTTCTTTTCTGTCAGTACAGACACTTCTAAACAAGCTTGGAGCATTTCCTGTATGTTCAACAGCCTTAAAAGCAAAATTAATTCAACACTACAAAATTAAACAATACAGCCAAAAGAAAAAAGAAAAAAAAAGAAAATGCAACTCTACCACATTTTAATCACTTCAGTTTCTTCTGGGCTATAAATAAATGAATCAAAGTCTGCAAAAGGTTTCCGCACTCTCCTTCTATTCCATCCAAGGCCATAATAATAATTCATAGGATGGACAACTAGCAAATCAAGTTCAGAAATTTATCTGAAGTGCCTGTGCTAGAACCACTAGAAAATGATAGACAGGGGAGTTAAAGAAAGGAACACATGCCTTTATGTAAAAGCCAAACTATGTATCAAAGTGTGCATCCCCACATCACATAAAACACACCAAATGATAGACAGAAGAATGAACTGGTGCGGACCATAAAGTGGAATTGTGGCAATGAAACATGAGCACAGGACCCAGTGAAACTCGTACACAGAAGCAAAGAGAGGAGGAGGAAAGGGGCACCTGTGCTAACAAACAGCCAAAGCCTTGGAACCCTCAATGGAAATGATTCAGAAGGAGACCCTATTTACCCAGCCCCTATTTACCCAGCTATTTACACAGAAAGACTGTTGCTGCAGTGGCAGGTGGTGGGAGCTTTTAAAATGCCATACACCTCAGTACCAAAGCCCACAACAGAAGTTACTGCATGACAGCAGGAATTGCTGAGATGCAAAGGACAGCAGGAAAACTCCTCTCCTGAAACTCTTCTTTAAGGAACGTAGCTTTCTGTTTCTGTGACCAGGTAAAAAAACAGACTTTCTAATTTGGAGCTAGGACATCCAAGAGGGATAGCTCAGGGAAAAGCGGCCAAGACAGGCCTTGATCTTGAATGCTGGGCCAGTCTCTGACAAAAATCATGCCTTTGGGTATGAAAATTAAAAAAAAAACAAAAAATAGGAAGCACATGTGTATTAGGTATTCTTTTGCTCTTAACTCAAAGCTGTGACCAGTTGTGTGTCACCTGCACCACTGCCTGACCTCAGCCCTTCATCATTATTCAATATCATACATTTAGCTACCTCTCTTCTGATCAAGGACACAACCCAGGGCCCTACTTTCATAAGAGCAGGCTGAGGAGGCATAAGAGAACTGCCACATTATGCATCTGTACAAAACAGGCAGGACTTGAATCAGAGTTTGAACTGCCACATCAGCAGAAAGAGCAACTCCTGGACCTGGGCCTGGACCAAATCTGCAGAGCCACCAACTGCCGTACACAGTGTGCTCCATACAGAACTCCAACATCCATCAGCAGACAAATGGGAATCTTTGTGCTCATACTGGCTCATCTGTGCTTTGCAACCTCCAAGAAAAATTATTAGCGTTGCTCCCAGGGAGAGCAGAGGAAGATAAATACGATAGCTCGTTTCTATCCTTGGCCAGAAATTTCAAACAGGCAATAGGGATTGTTTCCTTTTTAATGTACATTTTCAAGTTTGATGGGAGGCATGGGAGAATATGTATTAGGGCCACAGAAGATTTCTTTCTTGAGCTTGTTTAGTGGGAACAGAGCTATTCAGCTGCCACTGACAGGTTCTACTTTCAAAAAAAAAAATCTCATTATAGTGTGCCAACATAGTGCTTTGCCATATCCTAGATTTCACAGCCTAAAATTACAAGCAAACTTGCCAAAAAAAAATGTGAGAGTAAGAAAAAAGGCAGAGTGAAGTAGAAGACAGAATGCTGTCAGAAAAATCACATAAAAGCAATGAATTATACCATGGGACGTAAGCATCATAGAGCCCCATGAAATGAAAAAGTTCCATTGATTTCCTCTCAGCTCCACGAGTGGGCTCCTTTATCAAATGTCTTCGAAAGTGAGACCTCCCACTGGTTTTCTTGTATTAAACTGGGTAAAAAACACATTCCTTTGTCAGAGTTTTTGCAAGGATGTAATCAGAGGTTTGGCATCCCAGCTCACAGAAACCAAGCAACTTAGAAAAAGAAACATAGTTCCCATTTTTCTATTTTAATAAAAGGTTGAATATAATTACTTTAAAATTCAATGACATCGGGGGTAGATAACATTAAAACAAATGACCTTTCTCCCAACTATGCATTTCCCTCATCATTGTGATAATTGCCTGGAGTTTGCTTATTGTAAAGGCAAGCTCTTGTCACTTACAAATTCTCTCTTTAGGTCACTCTCCTGACAAGCAGAATCATTTACAACATGAACCATTAACTTGTGCCACATCTTTATTCAGTTGTACTGAAAATGAATATGAGAGTAGCAAAAGGAATAAGGCTGAGGGAGGAAACTTCTGTAGGCATCAGGTATTTTGAGAAGCTACAGCATTATCTAAATGAATGACTGCCATCATCTATCTCAGCTGAAGAGCCAAAATACTGGGTAATCAGTACAAGAAAGAAAATGATCCAATTGATTAGCTGATTAGGATCCTTCAGTCCAGAGGGGACAAACATTTAGTGATGGTTTCCTGTTCCTGAAAATTATGGCTTTTGAGTTTTCAGTATTAATTCCTGTTTGGGAATGAGTACAGTGTTAGCACATCACATTTGGATTTCCATAAATTCCATACATGGGCTGACATGGGCTTACTGCGTAGGCAGAATAGATGAGATGGAACAAAAAAGTATGAACTGAATTTTCCATATGCAAAATGCAATCGGAGTATGTTCATTCATAATTACCTTCCTTTTGCATAAGGGGAAAGCAAAGGAAAGAAAAAAAGACAGAGAGCAAGCACACATACAAAAGACACTAAAGCCTTTCCTGTAGCAGACTATATCTGATGTGAACCAAAAGTGGGAGCTGCTTCCACCAGACTCCTAAAAACATACAGATGCAACAGTAGAATAATTGGAAAAAACATGTACACAGCTACATATAATAGATTCATTCAGTTAGAAGGAAAACTATTCAACATGCATAAAGCTTGGCAACTACAAGCTGACACAATGCAGATACTACATTTACACCTAGTGCAGCTGAATCAGAAGGATTCACCTGCTGTTGTACAGTCTTCTTTAGGCAGAGGTAGAGAAGATAGGAAATAAGTCAGTATGTGTGGTCTGGGTGGCAAAGGCAGGTTTGCCCTAACTGAGAGCAGCCACAGGGTAGCTCTCACTTCACCTTGCTGTTGCACTCTCAGGGCAACTGGAGACTGCAAGAGGACAGTGAGCTCCAGCATGCTCCTTACACCTCAGGTCTGAGCGAACAAGTCAGAGTAATGTAGATTTACACCACTGGGCAATTCCTTCTCCTCCAGCAGAATATTCAGGGGGTTATTCATACTTGTTATGCAAAACTTTTCAGCTACCATCATAGGGGTAGAATGGCCTAAACCATTCCACCAGTGTAATCAGAATGCCTTTATCAGTCAAACTACAGTTTTCCAACTTCCATGTCAGTCAGTGAGTATTCGCTGTCATTGACATGGAAGTTGGGTGTCACTTAACAAATAAGCCTGTATAAGGATTTACCAGGAACATGTAGGGAGCTTAGTCTGCTCCCTGGGCTTTGCCCACATGTTCTCCAGCCATGCAACTAAGAATTCATATGTTTTCAATGCAGCATCTGAGCTTCCCCCTGAATTCTGACAGAGCCAAAGGCATGATGGCTCTTGGATATTTGTGCACCTTCTTTTGTGCAGGAGCTGGACATAACCTAACAAATGGGCTGTGTTCCTGTCTGGTGAATCCTGCACTTCAGGATTGCGTTGTTCCTGCCCTCAGTGCTTTGCCGCCTAAACACATCTATATTATAATCAATGTTCTGGAAGATATTTTCATATACATGAGAAGAACCTCTAATCCTTCTTCCCATTCCCTTTCTTCCTAGTTAATGTAATTACTGCCATTAACACTATCAGTAAGAGGCAACTGCAGTTCTCTGTGGAAAATACAGATATTGTTCTTGCAACAGTCTGCTATACAGACTATACTAATGGCACAGAAACTCAGGTTTCAAGTGACTTTATCTGACGAAACCTTAGGAAGTAGTGCTGCTTTAAACTGTGTTTTATCAGCATCTGCCTTCAGAGGTTGTCAGCACCTCACTTTGGTTAATTAAATCTACTGAAATAGTTTGATGGCAGTCCAGACTGATGAGCATTTAGAAAAAAAAAATAAAAGATAAAGGAAAATAGGAGAGATGTGAAGAGATGGTGCAAGTTAAAAAAAATGAGTAAAGATAAAATACATTTTAATAACAATGTTTTGAACAAAAACACTGAAAAGGGAGAGAAAGGGAAAGAATGATAACAGTTTAGAGAGAAACAAAATGTATGGGGAAAATTCCTCTGAAACCATTTAATAGGAATTTTTATTTATTTATTTATTTATTCTTTTAAATACAAGCATCTTAGCTGAATATGGATCTTCACTATCTTCCTTCTTTTTCCTGATCCCATTTCTGGGCTGCTCTAAGAGTAGTTAGTTGATACCCTTAGCTACATTGACATACATATTCTTCCTCATCTTCAGTTTTCAGATACAATTTACATTAGAGAGTTGGGAGAAAGTATTGTAAAGCTAATTATATCAGTGGCATATTGGCCAGGTATTTGCTCGTGCAAAAGGAAGCTCTTATCCCCTTTAAAGCAACTGTTTGTACTGCCCACACCTAACAGGCAGGTGCACCGTCCTAAACACAAGTATGGATTTTTTTTCTTCATTTTTATGAAACTGATAAAATATTTGAATTTCTATCACATACACAGTTCTGATATTTCAATATCAAAACCACTACTGAATAAAAGACAAGGTATTCAAAATAAAAAATCTTTGAAACAGAAAACTTTTAAAAAATTTATTTGGACATATTACTATGCTTTATTTTGAATCAATTTAACACTGAATAACAACTGCCCATGCTATTATCTTATCTGGAGAGAGCTCTAGCTTAAGTTTTTCTTGTGTCCTTTGTTCCTTCTGTTGGCCAAATTTCTCAGCCAAAACTGCATTTCTCATGATGCATCAGGATTAAGGAATTCCTACAATGAACTGCTTTAGTTCAACAAGACACAAGTGTGTGCAGTATATGGGAAACACAGTGAAGGTTAATAGCTTACCCAATTTTAGAAAAATGGAAGAGAGATACTCAAAGTACAACTGGCATGTTGTGCAGTGACATTTGAAGTAAACATAGATTAACATATAAATTAAATTGATTTTGTTTTTGACTTAATAAAGATATTTTGTTTCACTCTTTCCAAAGCAAATTTAAAAATTCAGGCAAAGCTTAAAGTTTTCTCACACATCACTTCTGGGTTTGCAAAAACAGAAAATCAAGCACCAAGAATTTGAACAGGACAATCAGAATTGGGTATCCCCTACTCAATCCTGTAAATGACAGTGGACACAGTCACTCAGGGAGAGACTCTGGGGACCCCACAACCCTACACCAAGACTCGAGATCATCTCTTTGACCTCCAAAGATGCCTGAGAGGACAAGGACACTTATAGCTAAAGGAGGGTGTGTGGCACAGCTGGCTTCTCTCTTTGACTGGGCCATCTCCTTCCACAGAACAGGAAAGTCATGTGATTCATAAAATTGCATATATCTGTGATTAAAGTATTTTCGTATCCAAATCTATTTAGCCTCTGCACTGACATTTGGTCCAAAACTGCAACACCCTATTTTGTGGCAGCACTAGTTAACTACAATTTCAAATCCTGAATATACTTACGCATTTGTTAAGATCAAGATCAGGTTCTCCTCCCAAACAAATACCAAATGTAAGTGAAGCATAGCTTTGCTGAGAATAGGAATAACTCTGGGAGCCCACAAAGCAGAAATGATTAGTCAAGCATAGGTACATAGGTGCTCTTTGTAAATACTCTACATATCCCATTGTCCTTATTCAAGTCTTTCCTTTAAACTTCCTACCAAAATAAAAACAAAATCAATTGAGAAGGATTAAGCTACCAAAGTGTTGAGGCAACTACGCTATTCTTATTCTTTTCTCCTGTTCCATTCAGTAATTTCTTTTAGTTTTTAGTTTCTGCTGTATATAGTTTTATTCATATATTGTTCAGTAGCTCAGGACAGAAGTGGTTTCTGTGTTGTAAGTTCATATGAGCCAACAGTAAATGCATTGCACAGCTCCTGTGCTGCGGCAATCCACAGATAGATGGAGTCCATCAACTACTGAACTTTGGTTCAACTTAGTGAACCCAAGTTATAGTAGTTTTAAATTCTGGACATCCTGAGGTTTCAGACAAGAGGGCAGCTATCACATATGCACCTTGAGGTTTCAGCCCACGAATGTTTCTTTAGTACAAACAAATGATTTATCCAGAAGAAACAATTCATCACAATCTTTGAAGAATTCAGTAGAGAGGAATCATGTCCCATGCCTTAGCTATTCTCTGACTCTTCCACAACTATCCAGCCAATCTAATCATCTCAGACTATCTATCAATATACTAGATGGTGTTTGTTGAGATGGTGGTAAGAATTTCAGAGATTCCCAAGATCTGTTGCCCCTTTTCTCAACCCTTCCACATGATGGGTGAGATTCTGCACTCTGTCTTCGCTGGACAGTTTACAAAGCCCCATTTCCAAACGTATGGATTAAGATGCATGAAAAAAATGAGTCAGAGGTATCAATAGAGGGGCTAAGGGACTAAGTCCTGGCTCATAACTATGGCATGAGAGGCAATAGCAATCAGTTGGAGGGGGAGGCAACAATAGCCCTGATGTGTGTTTGAATGTGTAAATCAATCCAATGGCATGCCAGCCTATAATAATAGGCCAGTGAGGGAGTTGCCTGAACTACAAAACCTTGTTTCATTTCTTAAACAATGTGAAAAAATTTTGAGGCCTGAAGAGAGAGAGAGAGAGACTCAAATATTACATTTCTGGTATTTAACAAGTTATTTCTCCTCTGTGGTTAGCTAAAGCAGGGTTCTACTTCCTCTTTCCATTATAAAAGAATACATAGACATTTTGAGCTAGCCCACTGGTCTCAGACTTCTAAAAGAAGAAAAAAAAATTGTATCTTTTCTCCCCATAGCCATAGATCAGCTGATTCCAAAACAAAGGCCACAGCCTGACAGAAATTATGCTGTTAATGGATATCGGGACATGATCCAAACCCAAAATACCCCACAGAATGCCTCACTTAAAATTCTAAGTTTGCACCTGAATTCAAATACTGAGCCTAGCTGAAAAATAAATTAAGTAATTTGATGATTTTTTGAAAGTAAATTAAGCATAATAAACAACAATAAATAAAAACTAGCACATTCCTTTCCTTGAGAAAAAACACAAGTGTTGGAGGGAGGAGAAAGTTCACATGGGAACTTCAGCTGTGACTCTGGAAAATTTCAAGCTACAGGTGGCATAAATGTAAATGAACACGTGGTAGTCAGGAACAGGAACTTAGTGTTTGGGTTTTTTTCTTCTTCCTTTCTTTCTTCTTTTATTTTAAACTGTATGGATTTATTTTGAATACCGAGACTGCTGTCTGTGAAGTCACACAACTATAGGTCACTGGAGGGACACTCCACAGCTAAAAGTTTCATCCAGGTGGCTCAGTAGCTCTGAGGTTTGCAGCAAACCTAGAACAGTCCCTGCTGATCCCTAGGACATTTCTCTTTCCATCACCTCTGATGCTTAACTGCCTGTTCCCTGTTCTTCTCATCAGCCTCTCAGTCCCTGCTGGATCTACATGCTCCCAGCTCTGTGTTGCCTCTTTATCCCTGCCTGTTCACCCTCACCTGCAATCTCCTTCAACTTTTTAGCCCCTGCTCACAAAGCAGCATCCTCCAACTCCTTCTGAGAAGGCCCACTCTTCAGGTATGTTTTTGACTTGTATTCCAAGACCAAGCAAATAAAACAGGCACCATCCATCACACTATGATGAAAATAGTGAGACTGATCACTCTTAACTGTCGTCTGTCTGAATCTTGATTTATGGTGAGTGGTATCTCTTCCTATGGTCTCAGTTTGCATTTCATTTTCATATGGAGATACTCAAGCTATCTCAAAACATGCTACTTCAGGTATTAGGAGCACTCTATCCCTCTTACCATTATCCCTCTTAGGAAGGTGAATCAGTCTGAGAAAGTGCAAATGCAGGTATGTTGCTTCTGAGCTAACTTGTTTTTACAGAGTTTTACTCTTTATACTCTCATTTCAGAGTTTTATAAAGCTGAGGTCAAGAAAAGACAATAATTATTTACTGCACACTACAGACCTTTGACCAGCTCCCAGATACCTCCAAATGGAGCCCATCAATTGTAGTTTGATTTCCATTGTTGGAAGTATAAACTGTTCTCATCTGATAATTTATAATCCAGGTGACATGCACTCATGTCATGATATTTTACTTGTAACAGTCTATGTCTTCAATAGCTTTTAAACTCATTTTGCATAATCAAAATACAAAAGGTTATGCATGGATTTTAAACAACTTTAAATGGTTCAGTTTTATAATACTTGTTTAATTTTCATAATTACCACACATCTGTCCATTCCATTTTATGGAACAAGCCTGTAAAGCCAGCATTCATTAGTATGCTGAGGTTGCTTACATGCCTCATGAGCAAAATCCTTTTGATAAGCGAGATGAAAATAATTATTTACTTCATCAGCTCTCATACATCTCTAGATTCCTTGATGAAACTGCAGATGCTTCAGTGTGATTTTCTCCCCTAAAATTCCTCAGTGCACACCAACATCAGGTTTACTGGATGTTCCTGCAACAGGTGATTCTTAATGGTTTGATTTCAAAATAAAAAATAAATAGAAAAAATTGTGCAAGCGTACACACACAAAGTGATAAAAACACAAGGCATTTTGAAAGGACAAAAAGAAAAATTGAAGTAAGTTCCCATTCTGCTGTAGGGTATCCTTAATGCATGATGATTTAATCCTGGTATGAATTTAACAACTGCTCTTTCATATGCTCATAAAAGTATGGTTCACATCTCCCTCACAATTCTTTCCTGATAAGACTGCATAAGCCAAGTAAATAGCTCCATCTTCCAAACCATTAGCAGAGCAGTTACCAGTTTAAAAAAAATTATTAAAGTTGTCCTTGGGGTACACAGTTTCTTTTTTCAACTTGTATCAATTTTGAGCAGACACCATTCCATATGCATTTGTACATTTGTTCAAGGATGATGCACGTTATACATGGATTGCAGCAAAAATCAGAATTAATTAGTGAAGGGATGGAAGCTGTCAGTATGAATGCACTTTAAATGCTTCAATTGAGTTTATTTAAAGTGTGTTCCTATGCTAAGGACAAGTCAAAAACAAATGCACATCCACATCAATGATGCAGCAAATGGACAAATTTCAAGATCCACAGGAAACTTCCAGTGGCTTGACATCACAGCATGCTTCATTTCATCATCTAAACAACCAGGATTACCATTTGCCATTGGAGAGTATATAAAAAGGAACACATGCCAGAGAACTTTCACTCGGGTATTTGCAGATGTATTGTAGGTATTTTCAGATGGACTGTGCACCTCCCAGCTGAATTGAAGTCAACAGAACTGCAGCCACTGACTCACTTGAAAGATGCAGATTCCTGTTGCAAAACATGAATTGACTTTGATGGCATTATTCCTTAGTGATGCAATCAAATGAAGTGTCCAGGATATTAAACTATACTGTCACCCCTTTATCTTAGTCTAACATTATAAAAAGAGTCTACTGTAAGACTTTTCCGCACTTTCAGAGCACTAGAAAACAGCATCAGTGTAGGTACACATGTAGGCTTCTTGTCTCTAGTACCCAAAGGTAAGGGCTTCAATGATTAAGATACTACCCAGGACAAGAAGGAAGTGATGACAAATTGCAAAAGCCACATGGGAAAAAGGGTAATTTTCAAAGCCCCAGAGTAGCAAAAGCCCAGGAAGGGCATTAAAAAGGGGGAAAAAAATTACTTAAAATCAATTTTGCTCCCAAAGCAGTGGGAAAATGGAGAGCTTCAGTTTCATTAGATTATCTAGGATGAGTTTCTGTCACACTAGCTATTGGCTTTCACCAGCCACACTTAGAGAGGAGTAAGCTCTTTAGTTCGCTACTACACCTGCCAGCAGTGTGTCATGGTTTAGCCAGTTCTCATCCACCACTTGTATCAGCATTTCAATCCTTCTCTCCTGTGCTGAGCTTATTCACTTGTGTTTGCCTTACACCCATCCTGATTCAAATGCTGAGCAATCCAAGCCTGACTAAAGACATCTTGAGAAGGTGAAGCCACAACTTATTTTGATAGCTTCCTTCATAAGTTAATTCACTCTGTTCCTCCCCCTCCCCCTTTTCCTTAATTTCTAGATTTCACTTCCTCTGCCTTCAGCTGCAGTCATTCAGTTCTTGTTCTGCCTTTGCCCAAGGGCCCACAGAGGCTTTCCCCTATCACCACTTTTCCTCTTTAATGCACTGTCTGTAGGAGTAGAAGGATGTTTTCAATATTGCATGACAAAATACCTCAGGAAAGCTAAATTAGGCTTTTCGAGTGACACTCGTTTAAGCTACCAACCCTCTAAACTTGCATTAAGCCACTGACAAATAGGTCTTGCTGGTCTACCAGCCATAACATTGTTTCATTTCTGCATCAACAAAACAAATTCTGCATGCATGCATCTCTCTGAACAATGAGAATTATTATTATTACCTCCTACTTATACAGAACACTGGAAAAAAGAAGTAGATGCCAAAGCTGTTTGGCAATTGTTGTGCTTCTTCTTGTTTTCCTTTTTAACTGTTTCCAGCCAAAGCTTCCCACTCCCTTAACTGCTTCCAGCGGGGATCCTCCTGCTTTGGAGCTAAATGCTCCAAGGAAGGGGGTTTCGCAGGAGCGTCCCAGACTGCGGAGGGGCTGCAGAAATGCCAGGCAGGACACAATAGCTGAGCAAAGCCGGGGTAGCGAGGGGCAAGGCCAGCACCAGCCGGCCTCCCGCTCTAATGCCAGGGGCATGGCCTGCTCCACTTACACTGTTGAATTGCACCAGTGAAAACCAGCAAACCCAAACCCAAAAGCAGCCAGCTGACGTGGGACTGCTAGAAACAAAATTATAAACACTGTCATTAGAAACCGCCTGCTGCAAAGGAAGCTCCCTCCATGGTGCGATCCGCTTGCCAAGGCGGACTGCCACACCTTGCGTCACACACCATTTTCATCCATTAACTGCTTTTACCTTCCCAGTCTGGCTGCCGCTTGAATCTTGGTTCTTCCCCCACTCCCTCCTGCTCTGCTCTGTCATGTGGAGGCCGTTACTTCCTGGCTCCCCGCTTCCCTGCCAGCACCGCTCACCACTGGCTCGCTTGGGTGAGCACTGCTCCCGGCTGGCGGGGCCTGAACACAAAATGGTGGCCAGCCCCAGGTGGGACTGGTGGGGCCCAGCGCAAAATGGCGGCTGGCACCGGGGCCTCCCGGGCAGCTGCTGGGGAGAAACCAAGAGAAATTTCGTGATCAGACTCAGTTTTTCAGATGGGGAAATGGTATGGGAAAGCAGGGCGAGCTGCCCAGCACACCCAGGAGAAGTCTCGCTGGTGCAGGCCTTCGCCCCAGGCTGGGGCACGATCCTGCTCGGAGCTCCTGTGGAGCAGGTACAGAGAGGCACTCGCGCACCAATGCCTTCTGCTCAGTGTCAGGTACTACATATTCCTCCAGGGACCATTCAGTCTTGAGGGGGAATTAGGGAGGGGTTTCTTCTTCTTCTTTTTTTCCCTTTCACATGACTCATTGCCATTTTCCTTTGCCCACTGTCCGTCAGCCCCGCATTTCCGTCCGCCGGTGCCACTTCCAGCAGGTTCAGCGCTGCAATTCATAAGCCCACAAACTACTCCACCGTCACTTACGTTTGCTTATGAAACTGCCAACAGATGGGTAATGGTCTTCCAAAGCAATAGGTACCTCCAGGCACACATATTGACAAAGTACCACGAAATGCATTGTTTATACCCTTCGCTGCTGCTTTACGGTATGTGAGAACTGCCTTAAATGGTTTCTGAAAGTCTTTTTGACTCAAGACCTACTCCCCAGTGGAGTCACTCGTCTGTCATGTTGCAGTTGGTCCCCTCCGGGGTCTTCCAACCAAACCCAGCAAGCCATGATTCAGCATCTCTGCTGCTGTCTTTTTCTTTTAGAAACAGTCAGAAAATATCTTCTCTTTCAAGAAGTTCTGAGGCCTGCTCTGCAAGTGGCTTAGAAAAAGTTACAAAAAAAGATGGCTTTACTCTGCTTGTAAGAATATATATCGGCACACCCAAAGAAAGTCATGGAAGGTTTTGTTTGTTTGTTTGTTTGTTTTAAGGACAGATTTGTAAATTAATGGGTTAAAATTAGATATATTTGGAAGCGAGCCCTAAAAGGTGAACAACATATCAAGGAGCTGTATGCTTCAATTCATCACACCTTTTTCAGATCTTTTGATGCTTTTTGTTGTTTTGTTTTATTTTCTAAGTACAGTCTAGGGGTAACAGAGGCATATAACCAAAAAGGAAAGCACTACATCTTTATATCTTTTTCTCTGTGTGAACCTAAAAGAAATAGAAAGATGTATTCATTCTGAAGTGACTAAAAATATTTTAGCTTTGATTTATGGATCACCCTTAAGTTAGAATAGAATGCAAATAACCTTACTGTTTTTTATTTTCTAGACTTGCCTATTTTGAGAAACCAAATCTCCTTCTAAGGCTATTTCAGATTTATGCAAGACTGATTTAGGGCTGAATAGGAATATCCCTGGGTAAAAATATAAGGATTAAACAAAAAATATTAACTCAACTTTTATGAGGGTAGTTTGAATACTACTGTAGGCATTCAGTATTTTTATAGAACTCATCATTAAAAAGATCCCTGAAGTCCATTTCTCAGCTCACATGAATCTTAGAAAAGGCAATGTAAGTCTCAAATGTAGCTTTTGCATGTCATTTTTAGTGGGGTAAGGGGTTTTAGTTCCTGTCTGATATAATAAAGTTGACTCAGAGGAAGAATGCCTTATCACACCGCATCTAATGCAAGTGTTGCAAGTTCGTTTGATGATTTTTTCTGCAGATCAGTTATTTTCTTTTGAAATTGAGTAGCTAATAGTTCTATTCAATCCATAATGAATTCAGTATCAGGTCACAATGAATGCTGCACTCTTAATGGTGTTTTGCCTTTTTTCCTGTCAGCACCCTCTTTGACAGCTCCCAAAAACCTCAAGGTACAAGAGTGTTTTTCCTGACAATGAAAATTCCAAAACCCTGAATCAAAAGTTTACATATTTGTAATACATGTGAAAACAACAGATTAGTGAGTGTAAAGCATTTGCTAAATACATTTTATGAAGTACTTCAAAACTTATTAATTTATTTGTTAAAAAAAAAAAGTCAAATAAACCAAACAGCAAGACTCATTTGTACCCTCCAGCAGATTCTGAATCAAGATGTTTCTCAGTTATTTAACTTGCAAGTCACTGCAAGGGAATAACCGACACACCTGGCTGCATAGTTCCCTGTTCTTCCTTCCTGTTCACTCATTGAAATATTTCTTTTATTTATGCTTTAACAATTTGGCATTCATTTCTATTGGGTATTGGTAAACTTAACATTGAAAGAGACTGATCTGTAGATCCAGACCAACTCTAGTGCCTTTTAATGCAGTTAGTTATTCTAACCCAGTGATAATCAGAACCTAGTCATAAGAGACTAAATCAAAACCTTACAAGACACAAAATTCTTTAACAATTCCATGAAAGTGTCAGAAATGCTCAGCACAGCTACTTTATCATTCTTTACTCTTCAAAGTACATGTACTACAGAACCCAAAGACTGGATGACAGACCAACAAGAAAGAAAAGGACTGTCATGTAAAAAGCAATTAAACAAGATTCCAGTTGCAGGCATCACATAGTAGAGAATTTGAAACATCAAATCCAGTTCTGGAATAGAAAGAATATAATGATATTATTTTATGTCACATTTATTAAGAGTAGTTTAAACTTAGTAGCAGTCTGCAGATTTCTAAAAAGATTAAGGGACTCATCAGCATAGTATTTGGCTCACTAGTGGATGTTTAAAGTGCCCAGATTATAGGAATAACATTGCAGCATACAGTAATGACTTGTAAATATTGTAATAAATACATGTCCAGAGAACACAAAATAATAATGAAAATGGTTGAGTGTGTTTTACAATATCATCTCAGATAAAGCCAGGAATATAATGCACTGTATGTAATTACTATACTGGAATGTCATATTAATTACCGTGCTGTACACTGAAAGATAACTTTCAAAAAGACTCTTATCTGCATTCTGCCATTTTTGAGTCCCTGGCAGGAGTATTTACAGTGCATGCATGTGGAAAATTGTCAGATTCTGCACATTTGGTGCTCTTTTCAAGATGTTTGCTATATTCAGCAGAATATAAGATTTCAGATTTAAAATATGTTTCCCAGCTCATCCCACTGTATAAATCAATGTATTAAGCCTGCCTAGCAGAAAGCTAGGGGCAGACAGAGAAAATGTGCTTATTCTAAAATTAAAAAAAAAGAAGAAGAAAAAAAGAAAACACACACAAAAAAACAGCAAGATGTTTCCTCATATAAGTAATGGTGAATAAACATTTAAATAGTGGGTTACTCAGCAAAGCATAAGCCATATGCCATATGTTCCAGAGGCAGGGGAGAGAGCAGAAGTGTACTATTGAAAGGAAAAGGCTTATTGATTCACAGCAGTTTTGATGCTTAAAAAGAGAAAGATATTGTTTAAATAGGAAATGCATATGTTAAGCCAGTAACACATATTCTCCGTAAAGGTGAAAAAGATCACCACTTTAGAAAAAGCAAGTCTGTACTTCGAATTATAAAGTAGACACCTGACTACCAGAGGCTAATTTAAGGAGTGTATATTTATTTGTAGGGATGCTACAACAGGCTGCTAGCTGAAAACAGTGGGGACAATTGTTCACTTCTGGAGATGCTTGCTTTGGCACATTTCACAGTTCCCAGTTCATTTGTTTTATTCTTTTGAGATCTTCTCAGAAGATAATGAGAATACCTCCTGTACACATAGATTTTATCTGTCCCTTACTGGCTTATCCTTCTCTCAGGGCTTCTCAAAGAAAATCATCTAAAACATAGCAAAAAAAAAAAAAAGTAGAATAAAAGAGGTTTAGGAATACACTATATATTATGGGTAGAAAGGAGAGGAAATTGTGATTCCCTACCAAATATCATAATGAATAGGAGAACCAATTCAGAAATTCAAGGTAAGCTTGTTTCCTTATGCATCATAAAAATACAAGACTTCTTAAAGTATGGATTTATTATCTTTGGTATCAGATAGCCAGCCTTGCCAGAGAAAAATGTAACACTCTGAAGGATACTTGATACCAACCAGTGGGCCGTAATATTACTGCTACCACTGGTAATAATAACAATGACAGAATGTGAACAAAAAGAGAAAACAAATTATAAAAATCTGATGTTTGTATGAACAGCACCAATAAAGAGAGCAAGCTCAACTATGACAGAGATAGAAAGACAATAGTAATTAACCCTCACTGCAACTTTAAGAATAAGCAAAAGAAAGACAGGACTTGTGAGTTGTCCTGAGATTTTTGTCTTCAGATGCTGAAAACACTTATAGATAAGGTAAATTTCTTTATTCCTGAAGAATTTAGTCTAACTGTTGTTTTGAGAGTTGCTGAGGCACTCTGGCCAAGTCTGAATAAACAATCAAAACTGAGCATTTGATGAACTGTTACAATAGGTCCTTTTGCACTAATCCTCTGTGTAAAGAGAGGCTACAGGGAAATGGGGAACAGTCCAAGGGGAATAAGGATAACAGTAATCAAAAAAATAATCTGTTATACTAAAGTCTGAAGTCTCCAAGAATGGTCTCTGGGGAAATAAGTAGAATTATAAAGAAAAAAAAGGGGTGGAATATGTCCTGGCCAGATCATCACCTTTAGTTTAGTAAGGCAGAAAAGGTGAAACACTTGCAGATCTGGAAAAACAAAGAAGAGGAGAAATTAAAAGGTTATCTTGACAGCATCCTTCCCCCAGCTGTGTGGAAATCAGTGAGACCACGCAGACAATCATTTAGTGCTACAAAGACGACCATTATCTCTTTGTGGCACTCATCCAAGCCACACCAACTCATCACAGGCTACATCAGACTTTCTCTCAAAGCCCCACATTCTTTTCTCCAGTAAGTTTGAAAGCCATGGGCCCTTGCCCAGGATAGGCTCTGTGCTATGGAGACAAACAATCAGACTGGCAGACCCTGAGGGCCCATGAAGGAAAATACCAGCTTTAGTTTAAAGAAAATCCAATGGGTACACAAGGAAAGATCAACTGAGCCATGACAATGCATAGAGAAGAGAGGAACAAAAAGTAAGACAGTGCTGTGAGCCAAAGAATGAGAAAAGAAGGAAGAGAGGAAGAATAGGATGAAACATGGACCTGGGAGAGGGCAATTTGAAGGATGGTAGGTAGAGCAGGAAGAGAAAGAAAGGAGTGGGGAGGGAGGCAAGGAGATAGGGAAGAGATAGGATCAGCAGGGAAAAATGACAAGTACTATAAGCTTTTGTAGTTTCCACTCATCTATGACTTCAATACCTCATTTTGCACTGACCTGACTAAATAATATATTTTAAAAAAATCTTGAAGGGTGTATGAGGAAGTTTACCCCATAAAGATTGTCCTCAGTGGGATTGGGCCTCCTATGATGCTGATGTTCTCTTGAAAATCTCAGACCACAGTGTCCCATGTATGAGTAGCAGATGCACAGAAAGGACACCAGAAGTAGCAAAATCTATGTGAATATTATTAACAGAATATTATTTGAATGTTGAAAAGCTGTAGATGCCCCAGTTATGGTCTAGAATTTCACTGTGATAGAAACCTGGTAAGTGTAGGACAAATAGACTGTTTCTGCCTGGAAGAGTTTAAATATTACACATGTATTATGGAAGTGGATGGATCTTTTGCCATTATTTTAATCCTCCAATTCCATCCTCGAGGCTCTTTTAAGAGTGTTTGTTTGTGGCTCCATTTTCAAGCCAGAAAAGGAGATGATAACTCCTTTCCACTGCCTAAAAGCATTGTAATTTCAATGTTTTACTGTAGCTAAAACTTAGTGAAAACCTTATGTGCTCCAGCACTACTTTTGCTGGTGTCTAGCAGTAGCTGCTAGATTGACTTTAATGGAAATGTAAAGTCTTCACCATTTAGTCAAAGTTGAAATCTCAATAGCAAGCAAAAAATATATATATATAGTTTTCAGTTGGCAAACAGGAGAAGAGATACAAGGATGCCTTGCTTCAACCTCTACCCCAGTAGTCTTGTTAAACATCTTGCTGCACAGGCAAATTTAAAGAATTTTTTCTTCCTGTAATTTAAGGAATATTGTTTCACAATTCTCTTAGTAGTAACATTCATTTTAAATTTCAGTCTTTTCTTCCCAACACAGCCTTGCATTCACTGTTACCCATGAAAGCCTGTTAAAAACTATAATTTTATTCTGCCATCTCACTTGTAATTAAGCCTAAATTGTGATGAAAGCTTGCAAAATCATTGTGGACACCATTACACCTGTGCTTACTTTTTCTAGGTTTGGTTCAGGTAGGTCGCTCCTTCATGTAACTAAATGAATTACATAAACCTAGACAATGATTGAGTAAAGTGTGTTGAGCAAATTTCAGAGCTTTACATGGGAACATGGAGCACAGAAGAAGACAGAGTGACTGAATGAGTTACTGGGACATCTAGAAGATCTCTATGATCACTGTGACAGATCCTTAGACAAACATTTATAGAATAGTGTTCTCTAGTAGTCTCATAATGTTATATGATATTAGCATCCTACAACTATTGGTAGCACAGATGCCACTAAGTTATATGCCAAGCATCTTTAAGGAAGAAAAGGTTACTCTTCCAACTCTTCATTAAGCCTCTTTCTGCCAAGGGGGCATGGCTGCACTGCAAAAGGCTACCTCATTGCAGAGACGCATGAGTAAGGCTGAGAAACAGGATAGAGTAGCCCATGTACAAATCCTTCCTCATGAAAACAGACACGTCCTCAGTGATTCCATGCCAAGGTTAACCTATGCACTGAATAAGCAGTACATTTACACATTACAGGAAACAAAGACACTATCTTTTGCTTAAAGGAAAAATAACAGCATCCAGAAGACTGTAGGATTAGCATGCAATCTACTTAGGTGATGAAAGTTGGAAAGCATGTGGAACAAGCTGCTTGGGAAATATTTATATTCCTTTTTGCTTTAGTACCTTATGTAATGAAATTTTCATGGAGGTGTAGGCAGGGAGGTTAAGATGTTTGGAGGAGATTTTTTCCCTTTAAAAAATAAGAAGTTTTATCTTCACTGTTGGTCGTTTTGTGTCCTCCTGCCCCCAGAGATCTCTGTGGATGACTAGAGAACAACTGGGTCTATTAAATCACAACTGACAAGATACCAAAACCTGAGCAACTGAAAGCTGAAGACGTTTTTAGACTTGCAATGCAGTGGGATGGTTTTGTAAGCTTCCAGCAAAAATGCAAAGAAAGAAAGAAAAGCTTTACACCTGAAATTTCCCAGACCCCAGTCTTTTATATCAGGGCTGAAAACATTTCCATTCATTCATTCAATCTTACAAATTGTTTTTGTCAACTAAAAAAAGACTTGACATTAAAAAAAAAGTTTACAGACTTTTGTGCTCCATAAAGAAGCAAAAAATATACAAACTCGTCTGATAAAAAGTGAGTCAGCAATAAAATAATATCTTTGAATCTTATTTTTTATTCAGTTTAACTATAGTTTTAAAAGGAATTTTAAAGGAATTTTAAAAATACTGTAGATTCAAATGTCTGTATATCCAGACACCTGTAACATCTTAAAGAAATTCTAAACAAGGCTTCCTGAAAACAAACTCATTAGCACAGATTCCTCAAGATTTTGTTGGAAAGTGTTCAACTTAAAAATGCTGTAAAAACAAACTAAATACCAGAGTCAACATCAATTTTGCATGTATATATGTATAAAAACAAGTGATAAAAGTAAATTTGCCAGTATTACTATTTTGGAAGGAAGGGCAGAGAAAGTGTCATAACTGAGGTTGAACACTGTTCCAGCATATCTACACAGTTTGTGATAATTTCCATAATGTTTCCATAATATTTGTGTACCCTTTCATTCCGCAAAGCAATGAGCTTTAGCTTAAGTAATTTCTTTTATTAAAAGTCCTACTTAAAATGCCTTTTTTATTGGTGTTATTCTTCTTCAAATTTTTCGGTTAGTTTCTTGGATGGTGGAAAAAGACTGTGTTAGATAAGTTGACCAAACTGAAAAAAAGAACTAATGACAAGTTCGAATGAACAGAGGATAAAGAGCCCGTATCCTCAAATGAGCCTGTCTAAAATACTTTGTCAACATCTACAAGGATTGAGCACCCATAGAAGTAATCAGTCACCAAGCAATGCCCAAATAAAGAGTGCCAAATCCCAAACATCTGTAAATGGTCAAAGGCATGCTTTATAGTGTTATGACAGACAGCCCATCAACAAGAAAAACAATTTCACCATAATAGATAGAAGCCACATGAGTAATAAATGCATGAGCAAAGTGAAAGAGATACTGGGTATTCTGCCTGGAATACAAACTTTGATTATATCCACCACAGTTAATTATATTCATTATTACAAATCAAAAATTGCAGATGATATCTTTTACATCTATGTTAAAGAATAAAGTAACACATTTTAATTAAAAAATTATGTGTTTTTTTTCCCTACACTCACAGGGATTTCTTAACTCAAAAGTAATCAGCAAAAAGTGATCAGCTAATTAATCACAATCAGAATGATCTGGAATAGCAAAAATTTATTATTACTGGTAAGTTTAATTTCAAAGACAAGAAATATATGGAGATCTGTAAGTCCTGAACACATTATCCATTGATCAAATAGGTGTAAAGTAACAGGACATCTAAACAGAGAGTGAAACATGGGAAAGCTTAACATGACAGTAGACTCACAGCTAACTATGTCAAAACCAGGAACAACTCAACAGAGCTTCCCTCTCACAGATGCAGAAAAAGTCCCCCCACAAAGACCTCAGTTGCTGAAATCAAAGCAAATATAAGAAAAAGGCACAAAAAAGTTAACAGGCAAATCTAGAAGTTACTATTCAGATTGACAAGTATACAACCAATCACCCAAAGATGGGTTAATAAAACTGAAAATTATCAAATCTTCACCAAAGACATGACCACAGGTCAGAAGTAATATCAAAACTATAGAAATTCACTTGCAAAGGATAATGAACTCCAGATTCTTCCTCATATACGAACAAACATTCATTTTCCCAGAACATATAAGGGAGTGAAATAATGTATTTTGTGCCAGTATAATGGTTCCAAGCCACTACGGTCTCTGGCAATATTGCATTAGAAAGTTGGATTTGAAAAATCAAGGACTAGAGCAGAAAAAGGATGCATCATGAAAAGAGAAATTCTTGACAGAGTTTAAGTACTTAAGTGTTGCAATCCTGAAAATCTTCACTCAATTACTACCTTCCACAAGAGGAGCTTAAGTCAGTGTAAATTAATGTTTCACTACTGACCAGAAAGTGCTGTTCCTACACATGCCAAGACGTGCTTCAGTTGCACTGTGCTTGAGCAGCTTAGCACCAAACTTAACCCTGACTGGGATCCAGAAGGCAGGCCCTGCACGGTTTAGGGTTCCTGAAGTGCCTCATGCACACCAACAGACTCAGGTACCCTAGAAGATACAATTGCTGCTTACCAATTTATTTTATAATAGTGATGTTCATGCACATATTTAATGGCTAGAGCACTTGTGCAGGAGAGCTGCATTCAGCTCCTCTTTGAAGGTTCCCCTCAGGCAGAAGAGCACATTCATCAGCCGACCACACACTGTTTTGTGCAGGAACACGCCACAGCCCATCACATCTGCAGCTCTGCAGGCTCACCGAAACACAGCACTCCAGCAAGGGCTAAGGCATGGTCCTGGGAGCAAGAACACTACAAAAGTTATCAAGGCAAAATTTGAGACTACAAAAGCACATGAGGCAAAAGTTATACTAACTCTTCTTCTGTCCTTCAGGTCCGAGAAATCTTTATTTCCTGTACAGAGGCACAACAACAGCAAAAGGGATAAAGAGTTGTTGCTATAGCTATGAATGCATTTCTAGGGAGGCAGCCGAATTTGAATTCCTCCTAGGCAAGGAGAGGAACTGAACTGTCATTTCTCACATTCTGCATTTATGCTCTATTCCTCAAGCCGTTGTCCTACAGGGGCAGTTTGTAACAGTACCATCAGGCACATGTTGAAAGCCAAAGGACAAACAAACTGCTCACTAACTTTGGAGAAAGAAAAAAAGGAAAAAGGCTTTGGATCTTCAAGAGGGATACACTAAGCCTCATCTTGTACCGAAATCCTAACTGAGGCACATGTAGAGTTGTGGCCTGAGTCATCCTATTTATTTGTGTGGTGGCAATAGCTCATTTGGGGCAGGTGAGCAGCTGGACCTTTGTTGGATTTTTGCTTAGGGTAATGTTTAGGTTTTTGTCCTGAGGTGTCTGACTCTTTTCCAAGTGCTGCAAAGAGAGCCCAAGAATCTCCCTAAATATTATTGACTCCATTTAAGAGATGAAGCATTTAACAGTTACGTGCTTAATTCATTTGTTAGTAATGAGTAAAAATAAGTATCATGAACTTGGCACAAGTGTCTGTAGAAGGCAACATATTAGTATCAGAAGAACTATGTTCAGAACTAGTTCACATTTCCTAAGTCCTTGTCACATATGAATTAGATGTTTCTGGGAGCCCAAGAAGAATCATCCCATTAAAAAATAGTGCTGGGCCCATTCCTTAGACAAAGTAGAATCCTCAGTGCTTGTTAAAACTTGCTGAGCACTCTCTATTGGTATTCCAGACATGTCTTCGGTATTTTACTTTCTAAGGAGACATTACTTCCCTCATTTTGATTTCAGTGAGACCATATCCTGAAGATAAAAACAACAGAAGGAGGCTTGTTTCACAAGAGAAGCAGAACAGGTCAAAAATTACTTTTCAGTACTATTGAACCAACAAAATTGTCATATAATTGTCCAACTTAAAGCCTAGCTGGTTTTGTTATGTTTTCTAGTACTTACACTGCAGTCCAATAAAATGTAAATGTTATGAGTAGTGGCACTGAAATTATTTGCAAGTCAAAAACTATGCAAAAGGAGAAAAGAAATTACACAGTTGGTGAAATATTTTGCTAAGTCTATTTCTTTTCTTTTTAAAAAAGCAGAGCCAAAATCACTCCTCAGTAATTACCTTGAAACCAGTGAATTTCCAAGACAACTGAAAAAAAGTCTTTTAAAGATACTATTATTTGGGTTCCCTCACTCTAATTGTACTATATATTATTACATGGTTCAGTAGAAGGTCTTTGTAGAACATAAAACCTTTGATTCAGTTTCCTTGTTTAAACCATCTCTGTGCAAAATCAATAACTAAATCACAAAATGTTCCAGAAATAAGCAAATAAACTAATTATAATACTTCAGGTTTAATTAGTGCTAAGTATTTTCCAAACACTACCCCTATTTATCATTCTTGACCTAACAGTACTCCCTTGAAGTTCAGGAGTTTGCCTTGTGTAGATAATGCAGAATCAAAGCCAAGAGCAAAGGCTTTCATTCATTATACTGGACATCTCCAACTATAAGATATTGGGGGGGTTATGTCACACTAGTAAATCTTAATATTTAGTCCACTGGGCCTTTGTAGGCTGACACTTAACGTAGGCAACCTGTCATTGTAAACACTCTCAAGGGAGATAGTAGGCATTTTCAGGCAGCTGAAGGGACTAATATAGCAGTGCAAGGAGGGATGTGTTATAAGGAAAATAATCAGCCATGGAAAAGGTAGGAGAGATGTATTTCTCCTACGTTTTCTGGTGACTTCGCCATATACATCAGAGCAAATGCCAGTGAGTGGAAGATAGGCAAAGATAAATTGTGCCATAGTAGGTTGGTTTTCCACCCTTTTGCGCTTTGTGTAGTACACATGGAGCCATTGAGTGTACATGCAGTGTGACTTCCACATTGCCTTTAGGCCAAAGAGACACAAGCAGAAATCTGTGAAGATGGATGAGGATGGGACCAAGCTTTAATGAATAGCTGTATACAGGAACCTTATTTAATTCCTCAGATCACAGTAGTGACAGCATTATCTAACTAGTTATTGCCATGCAGCTTAGACCCCAAATGCTTCCAAATGAGAATTCTCCTCCTCTGTAAATATTTTAGGCCCATCTTGCACAACTGTTTATGGGGCACTAAGTGGAAAACAGTGGAGATTCAGACTCCTCACATTACTGCATGTATGCCAATAATAAATGGAGGAATCCAAACTCAGCAGTCACCTCTGCACACACAGCCCTGTGTCAATGGCACAGAGCCCAGAAGAGCTGCCTTCATTCATTTTAGCTCTTGTGCTGAGGCCATGAAATGCCTACAGCAAGGAAAGGTCTGTCTAGAGACACTGTGGCTAGGCTGATGTAATGCTGTGTATAGACCAGACCTCAGAAACATTCACGCGATTAAAGCCTTCCAACTTAGCCCTTGGCATAACTTTTTTGTAAGCCTAGTACTTTTAGCCCTGGCTTGAGAGGTTCTGACCAAAAAAGAAAAAAAGAAAAATCAATCTAAAGAAATCAGGTTTTTTAAGTGATAAATTTCTACAAACATTCATTGAAAATATGGCATGATTTTGACAGGTTTCTGCCATCTCTCCTGCTAGATTGCTCATGAATCCTAGCTTCTTAGATCAACAACTCAGGATCCCATGCCCCAGGCAGCCCAGCCCAGGAGTTTTCAGTATCTATAGCTCTACCTATTGTAAGACTAATATCCTAGCAGCACTGGGAACTCCAGTCTGAGCCAGGGTCTCAGAGCTTCCCAGCTCCTTCTGCTACAGGTAAGGCAATCTTTAAAGCCATAGCTAGATTTCCTACTTTTGCCCAGGAAGCTTCCAGAAGTCAGTGTTAACATTGCATTCTAGGAAAATCAGAAGAGGAGAATTTTCAGAAACAAACCTTTTTTCAGCTCTTTCCTTGCAGAGGAAATTTCAAATGCTCTGGTGTTCTGAAGCACAGTGCAAGCATTTTTTGCATGTTAGAATTTCCCCAGCACAAAAATGCTGAATTATTAGATGCTGTCCTGGCAACTCACTTTCAGATCAGATGCATTTTCGGCTGAAGTGAACACATATTTTTGTAAATATACAGCTTTCTTGTTCATTTGGGGTGTGAGACAGCTTACGGGTGGATATTCTGTGTCAAAAGCAAAAACATACTTTTTCTGAATAGTTGTTTAAAGAATTAATCCAGAACATTTCTATCAACATTAATGAACACTATCCACTTAAATATCCCCTAAAGAGAAGAGAGAATGGACACTATCGGTGCATGAATAGTCAGCAAATCTTATAAACTGCAGAAGCCCTGAGGGAAATTCATGTTCTAAATGAGTCAGTGTGTGATTGAAAGTGACACATTAGGGAAGCATATTCCATTTCATTTAAATTATTGTCTTTCTTTAGGCTCTTATGTTGTTTATGATGGATTATATTTTGTTTGTCAGAGATTCTCTGTTTTCATTGTTAGCAAGTGTACATCTGCTGCTTCAGCACTCCAAGATACCAATTTCAATTAGCGTAATATTCTCATTAAGTTAAAATGTTTATAATGTCTACCATGCAAATACAACAGGGGAAGAAGGTAATATAGGTCAATTTGAGTATCTCAGCTAAATCAAATTTATGGCCTTTTAAAAGACAAACAATGCTTTTATTAACACAAATGTTACACAGATTATAGTCCCGTGTGTCTTTGATTATAGCTTTAGATCTAGAGGCAGAAACAAACCATACTAGGAGGGTAGGTACCAGAGGTGCTATGGAATGTCTCTGTTCTGTCAAACCTGGTACTGGACTGCCATCAAGAAGGAGCTAACACCTTGAAACAAAGAGAGGTCCCATCTTCCCTGCTCTGGAGATACCAGGAATTTCTGCAAAATTTGTCTTGAACAGCACTTGTGGGAAATCAAGCACTGTCACGCCTGGCCCACATATGGGTTTGTGTTTATGGAAGGTCTTTTTTCCCCTCTCTGATTCCAGATCTTTGCTAGATTTCACTAGTTGTTTTAATAACAGCCAGTCCCCAAATTCCCCACTAAAACCTACCTCTAGCCTGCATAGCTCCTGGCTGGGATCAATGTCATCCATACACAGCTTCCCCGCCTTTCCACTGCTCCTCTTTTTTCCTCTCTCATGCCACCCACACAGCCTCAGACCCAACAGACACTATCCCTAAACAAGTAGGGAACAAGAGGACAACAATCCACTCATAGCCCTAAAACTTTCCTCCAGATTCATTGTCATTCAAGCCATGTATGGTCAATATTTCTACATTCTGATTTAGGTAAATAGGCAACATTGCTTATAAGTGAGCTCACTCTGTACAGATTGTTCTTTGAAGCCTGCAAGTTAGAACTTCAAACACTGAATGGCAGCATCACAAATATATTAAAACCGTTCATCCAATTTAGCCCCCTCATGGAAAAGTTTCAAACATCTCTTTTACTTTTCCAAAATGAGGTTGAATACACACGCATGCACACATTTCAGAATGGTATCTCAAACTCTGGTATAATGATTTATTACCATCTTTCCTAGAAAATGGTGGGAAAAATCCTGAGCCGATATATGCACTAGTATTAATATCATTAATAGTATTAGTACAGTCAACACAACTGCCAGTAGACAGGGTAAACGTATCTTTACAGTTTGCTAAACTGTATTATCAAAGAAACCTTGCAGAGAAACTGAAAGCAAAGCTTAGCTTAGGAAGAGAGCCTGAGGTTCATATTTTATTGCTGCATTTTAAGCTTATACAGGTAAAGTTCAGAAAAGAGACAATCATATCCATTTCTTTCTAACCTACTGATCAGATCACAGTTAGGGGGCCATTGGCTAATTTTCCTCTAAAAAAGTTTTTTGATCTTTTTAAGCCAAAACCATAAATCCATTTATTAATCATATTATATAGCAATATTATATCTTATAAACCAATCAGCTAATAAATCTTGCAATGCAGTCAGCTAAGAAATATCTGACATCACAGCTTTTATTGCACATGTCACCCTATACTTCAAGTATTCATCAGTGTTCATTTTTAGAACCTTAATATTATAACCTTACAGATTCAGGGCAAAATTAATCTCTGGCATAATGTTATTGAACTGACTGGAGACACAGCAGGAAAGAATTTTGCCCCTTATCTTCTCTAAAGGCTGTTCATTATCTGGTCTAACTTGCTAAATATCACTTAAAATGGTTCAAAAGGAGAATGATTTTAAGTAGAGCAGTCATTTTAATTCGATATCATATTCAAACTGTGTTTGACAGTTTCAAACTTTTGCTAAATGAAAGACTGACAAATCAATTCAATTAAAATAAAAATCAAGGTAAACTTTTATTCATGGATTGTAAGAACCTCAGTAATTTTTGTTCACAGAATGGGAAATGAGCTCAGCTTGGAGGTGGTTAATATAAAACTAGTTTCTCATGCAGTTAAACTGGATAAGGACTCTGTAAGTACTCATCAAAAACGTGGGAATGATCACTTTCTGCATATAGCCATCAGTCCATTCCTCGACTCCAGTGGAAATAGTGGGTTAGTCCAAAAATCAGGCATCTCAAAGGCCCCACAAAGCTCAATATTCCTTAGGACCATGGACTAACCCCAAGAGAAATACTTTTCTTACATCAGAATTCAATTTGAGCAACTCGTTCTGCACAGCCAAGTGTCTAAATAAAATAATTTCAACTTCCTAGCAATCACCATGTTACTGGTTATATTGTCTCTCCTCACCTCCAAATACTACCTGTAAGTACTCTATTTTCATGAATAACTCTTTATCACATATCAATCTTGTGATCAAGGATCTCTAATCAGAGATCAGATGTAGAATGAAAATATCTAGAAATGTCTCTGCTGAGATTTAACCATGATGAGTGCTGAGGGTCTTACACACTCACCAGTGCCTGTGGTGCTCAGGAGCATGTCCAGCGTGTGCCCATTATCACTCAGCGATTCAGTTAATTTGCAGAAAAGCATAGAAACATTGCTGAAATTATGTTGTTTTTCTGTTCCTCCCTTTCCATTGTTGTTTCAGGAAACCAGTGAAGAAGTCACCAACCTGAACTATTTTCCTATGACTAATTGAAAGAGCAGGAGGTATGAAGAATGCCCCATTGCTACTGAAAAGCTGCTAGAGATACGATCACCTAAGAGCCACCTAAATGAAATGTAAGAGATCCTGAGCTTCTTCCAGAAGACAATATCAGTAGAATTACAGAGAAGCAGCCTATACAATGGCCAATATCTTGGCTAATGCTCAGGAGCTCCAGAGCTATAATAATTTAAACTCATAAGCTAGTCCTGTAACACATAAGAAGATACAAATTTTCCATGGAACAGGCACAATAACACACATTTATCAATTGGTTACATAAAGCACTTTGAGGACTGCTTGAGTCTTGCAAGTTTAATATAATATGAATTTTTAGGCTAACCTTGCTGCTTTGAACTCTACTGTCATCTTACCTTGGCTGAGCTGGTGAAGATTTCCACAAGACTAAGGGAAAGGAAAACAGTGCAAAACCTTAAGAGTACTTACTAGATGAAAGCAAATGATGTTCATTCTGCAGCAATCAGCAATCAGACTCCCAGACCTGCAGCTTTGGATAAATATGTATGAAAAAGGATATACCTATTTCAGTAACTACTTAATGGTAGCCAAACAATGTCAAAAGAAGTGTTTCTCAGGGAAGGTACTGAATTTTCCCTTAAGACTGAAAAATTTACAGGGAAGTGCCAAACTTGCTTGAATTCCTTGTCTGTAAAACTCCATGTCTTATAAATGTCTTTGGAATTTAACTTTTGTGCTTTAAACAGATTTTAAAGTATTTGCTGTGGAGAAATTAATGATATCTTTTTGATAGTTTTTATCTTAATTAGCAATAGATACCCTTGAGCCAAACTCCATAGTAAGATAATGGGAGGGTGATTTATTGTTTGTTTTGTCTTTGACTCTATGTGTGTGATCATAAATTCTCTTCTTATTTCACACATTTTCTTCAGAGATTGTCATAATAAAATTTTTAAAGAATGGAAAATTATAATGAGTCATAATATTTTACTGTTCTTTTGCAATATATATGATACAATGTGGATTTACCAAACTGCATGCTCACTTTGGAAGAATGTGTAGCACCATAAGAAAACTGCTGGTTTTCTTCTTCTGTGCTATCTACAATCTTTGATTTTTTTTAACCGCAACCATATACAATTCCATCCAAATGCTGGAAATATTTCTGTTAGAGTAACAACAGAGCACGTCTATAAGACAACAGTTAGCTGCAAATGTGCACAATATCAAGCATGCGTGCCACGTGATCCACAGAAGGAGTCATATCATGTGCAAGGTATGTGTTGGAGATTAACATCTCAGTGTCTCTTCTGTATCATAAAGGTTCCTTTACCATTAATGGAATCAAAGCAGCTTGGAAACCTCCACTGTTTTTTCAGAATCTTCTAGCCAGAACACCCTGATCTTGAAAGCCATTAAATGAGGATAGATTACTGAGCAAGAGATATTCAGGATAATATACCCTGGCCTTAAAAGATTCCATCATAAAAATTAGTGACAGATGCACTTTACAGCTTTTCAGAGAATGAATCAGCCTATCTACTGCCTCATGTCAACACAGCAACAACGAATTACTGGTTTTCTACATCTCTCTTATGCCTTATTATAGATTCATATCATTTACCACAATTTTCCTTTCTTCTGGCTTGTTTTACAGCCCATATAAAGTTATTCAAAAGAGTCAATCCAAGACAGACAAAAAGGTGGAATTTTTCTGTGACCTTGGAAGACCTAGGCAGATTTTATGTTTGCTCTTTTCCTTTTACATTTGCTGCCTACAATTAATTGTAATGATGAATACTTTTAACATTTTACTTCACAGTGAGGTATGTTTTGCTCACCTTCGGTTTTTACTTCTCATTATAGAAGCCTGAGTTCTTTTAAAGTGCCCTATACAGCAGTCCTGTTGTGACCGCAAGGCGGTCAAGAGAGGGTTGGATACTGGCAGAGAGAGACACTCACAGTTCATGAGGGGTTAAACAAGCTAGATTTAATAAAGGACTTGCACTCCAAGTTGATCAGGGAGACCCGGGAACTGTGAGGAGGGGGTCGCCAGCAGGAGGCTGCTGGAGGCACAGGTCGGACACACAGTTTGGACACACGGGCAGGGCTCCCTGCCCCATGGTTCATAAGGGCCCCTTAGATTTACTATAACTATTTCTTTATCTTAGCCATGCTAACCTTGAGAAACTACTGCCTGGGAAGCAGCTAGGCATTGTAGACAAAACAGAATATGCCTGCCTGGCCCTGATGGGAATTTGGTCAGTGTGTAGTCTCACGTGCTGTGCCTGCTACCACATATTCTGCCAGTCACTGACTCCTCACCAGATCTTCCACAGGTGTTCTCACTACACCTGTAAAAAATGGTTCTTTAGGAAGAGCATGCAGGTTTCAAGCAGGATGCAGATAACTGGTATTTCTAAGCAACTTATTCAGACAAACTCCACAGGAGCCTGAAAATGAGCACCTAAAATAAGTGACGTATGAAGCTCCTGAGGTAACATTTTCTTTGTAATGTCATTGCCTTATTCCCCTGTGAGCAGGAATAAAAAGAAAGCAGTGTCACATTTTGAAAGATGTTATTATATTGCATTAGCAACTTTCCTTTTCATTTAGCATTTTTCATTTAAATTGTTAATATTGATTTTTTTATACATAATACAGTGCAAAAGTCACTTGTGGAAGACTTTGTTCATAATTGCAATGACTTCTGTATTGTGCTAGAGAAGATGAATATTGATGTCACTGTATCAAGAATTTATAATGTAATAAAACACTGTGTCATACAGCACAGAACTATCATTGTTCACTGCTCTGGCTCAGTTTGAACAATGCCTGCTAGAACAGTTAGATGATTTTCTGGTTTGTAAATGGTATTTTTGCCAGGGCAACATCAGTCTGCAAGCACATATGTTTTTCTCTTACGTCACATTTGAACAAGGACATGAACAATTTTCTGCAGAATTAATTTCAGCTTTCCAGCATGCTATAGACTGATACACAGCATAGTACGTAGGGAGGTGTGTGGAAACAGCCATTAAGCAACATGATTCTGGGATGCTTTTTACACTTTCTGAGGGACACAAGTGATAATTGCTTTCTGCTTTAATTATTGTACTTATTAAGTTTGATAGAGACAAAAATATGCATAGAAGTAAATGTTAAGAGAGGAGCATTACCGTCCTTATTTAGGATCAGTAAGTTGGTAAGAGGTAAATTAAGGGGAAATTAAGCAAAGCCAGATCACATTTTGAACTAGATGAATATTAAGTAACTTGCACTGGAATACAGTCCTACTTGTATATATTATAAATATCACAATAGTGGTAACAAAGGTGAGTAGCAAACTATAACTAAATTCTGCTATGTTATGAAGAGTCACCATTCAGTGATTTCAAGTTACAAAAAAAATGAATCAATAGGAGCATAGGCAGTTTTGCAGCTTTATAAAATTCTGTGAACCACCATTTGTGGATGGTGAAGAATTATGTAGATGTTAGTCAGCTGCTCTTTGGGAAAACTGTGGACAGCAGAAGAGGCATCCTCTAAAAGGATTTAGGAAAGAACAGCATCCTCACAGAAAATGAAGAGCTGGACATAAGGGGCACAATGAAGAACCTATACAATCAGGAGACACAAGCCAGAGAATAAGATGAGCATGTAAAGAAAGAGTCACGAGAAAGAGGGAGGACTCTACAATCTTCTCTTTCAATCCAACCACATGCAGGAAACACAGAAAGAGGAGCTGCAGATTTATTTACTCCACTAACAAGAAAGTGGAGCTCCTGATCCATAACTATGGGTCACATTTTGAACAAACCCCAGCACTTTTCATTTTCCAGACTTTCAGAGTGAGAATGCTGGTTCCCTTCCTACCTTTACTTTCTTATCAGGCCTTTGGTAACTGGAGTTCAGGCTTTTTAATATGAGCTATTTTTATTCCATGCTTCAGGGTGGCTTCAGCACAAGGCAGAAGGCCCCAGGTTACACACAGCCTTGAATGGTGGAGTTTGGAGGTAAAACAGTCAATTCTTTTGGGAAAGCATCTGGCAGTCATGAAGCTACTTCCTTAAATATGCAATAGGCTCCCTCACACCAGTGACAATAACTCTGCTCCTCTGATGAGCTTAGCAACATTCACTCCCAGACTAGTGGTAGGTTTATGGTCTTGCAATAGTTTCCAATTTGCAGCTACTGGGAAATGTAAAAATTATGCTGTTCAAGCACTTACTCCTTGCCCTAGAACATCCCAAATTATTAGGTCTTTCTAGTATTAAGTACAAGAGTAGCTAATTAGGTCATTAGCAATTCCTACCGTACTTCAGGCCTATTATCTCCACTTCTCAGTTTACTGTTGTTGCATTCAAGGGCTGCATCAGCTCTGTCCTGGCACAGAGAGATGACTGCCTGAGAGCACTCTCCCAGGCACATTTCTGGCTGCCCATACCACCTACTTTCTGCAATGCTGAGTAAATTTCCATAGGGCACTCCAGCCACACCAAGAGGGATGAGATCTTGCTCAGGTCCTTAAACCTTTCTCAAGATTGTCCACGTACATACTATCTGAAAGATTACTTGGAACATATGCTTAAAATGTAAAAAACATTTACATTAGAACAGCACATTTCATGTGAATCACAACATTATTAATGGTACTACCAAGGGTTTTTAGGTTATGGAAAATTTTAGCACTATGAATTTTCATTTTCATTTGACGCATAAGCTTGTGACATGGAGAAAGGAAGGAGGTTACCATTTCCATGCTGAAAAAAACCTTAATGCAGTGGCATACCATGCATTTCCACATATACTCAGTCTAAGCAAACAAAAAGGAAATAGTCCATTCCTCTTTCAAATACGCTTTATGTAGCTTATACACCAGCACCAATAAGCAAAATTCAGGTTTGTTAATATTCATTCTAAGACTTTTGTCCTTCAGTAATGTACCATACCTGCAAAAGCAAGTCAAAACATTTAATGATTTATATCAACTTAGATAAGTATATTCCATCATTATTATGACTGTGTCCAATTAATCATTGAATCATTTCCATTTTTTCAAGGAAACTTAAAGGGCAAAGTGTTATTTCTTTTCTTAACAGTAACCCTGATATTTACTGCTAACAGTACAGACTGGAAGATTATGCAAATAGAAAAAGCTGTTTTCATGAATACCTAGCAAAAGGATTTTTACAGAAAAGTCATAGGTTTGCTTAATGGAAAACTGAAACATAAAGCCAGCTTCTTGCAATCTCATTCTTCTCACGAACAATTTGCCTCTCTTTCATGAAAAATATTTTGCAAGTTAGGCAGCGAAGATAAAATAAATGAGTTAGCATCTAATATTCAGTTTTAACTGCAAAGATTCCTTACACAGATCTCATTTCATTTACCTAACAAACAGTGGCTATTTTCTTAATAGCTTGTCATGGAATCTTTTATCTCTTTTTTAAAAGGTCAGGCGTAAATAGAACTGTACATTCTGTTACTCATCAGTACTCTTCTATAATATGAACAAATCCTTAACAGCAACTACTAATCATCTCTTTTCCTTTGGAAAAATAAAGGACATTTTTTATTTTAAAAATTAGCAATGCCTACTGTTTCCTGAAATAGTTTGCCTTTTCAACATAAAGGATGTTTACTCAATGCTAAGAGTGATGGGGTTTTGGCTGCTTTGTGGCTAAGCTGTTGTAAATCTGGATGTGCCAGCCTATTTTCCCAGGGTAATACACTGGGGATCCTCAGTCTCGAGGATCTGGCAGGTAGACTGGCAGAGTGCAGTACTTCCAGGCTTCATGCACACAGAATAATTTGGAAGGGAAAGGGGGTGTGGTGGGAAAGGTGTCAGTAGGTGTGACAGGCTACAGGTGACTATTTTTTCTAGAAATTTCTTCCGTAGTAAGACACCCACAGTTCACATTGACTTTTTCAAGTTCCACAGAATGGTTGAATTTTATCTCACTTCGTATCTCAGTATTTTCACAGTTATTTTCATCTGGTTTCATAAGTAAAGGTGACAGAAAGAAATCTTGCATTTAGCACAGAAGTCCCATGATTCCAGATACAAGGCTCAGTAAAGAAAAAAGAGAATTAAAGACGTGCTGAGAGGAGCTGTTAGTCTGTAGTGCAGTATTTACTTTTTTACTTTCTGTCAAATGTCAGGAAAAGATTATAATCTTTAAAAACACTAAACTAAAATGAATTATCTTAAATACTTCACACAAAAAAGATACGTTGCAATTCTGAGCTCTTATCAAAGCATGACATGATAAAGCAGGCATAGGGAAGGATCTACAGAACAGTGCATGATACATTATCCTATTCAATGGTGGAAATAATTCCATTCTACTGTTAATGCTATATAGTTTTTGTATGCATTTTGGGATTATGACTACACTGCAGGCAGTAAAAGTATATGTTATCTCTTTCTTCCTCCAAATGCTTAGTAAAATAACAAATGTTCACAGATATTCTTGTTTCTAATTGGATTCCTTCTGGGCCACCTACATGGAAAAACACAATTGCTGATGCCTGCAGCAACCACATTGTGCTATATCGTATAAATAGCTCTGGGAGTTCAATAAAGAGCCAAATGGTGCAAAAAGTTTCACAAACAGGAGCCTTCATTTCATAAAGGTGAAAAGGCCAATCCCCCAATTTCCAAAATGTTTGTGCTTTTGAAATACTAGGAGAGGGTCGGGGATAGGGAGGGAGAGAGACAGGAGGAGGTCATTTTTTTCCTTTTCTTTTGCAGTTATCTACGTACTGGCTGTAAAATGTGTTAAATTATACAAATTATAGATGATTATGTGCAATATACACAGTAAATAATATGTAATTATAATAGACAGTGGGTATAAAATGGATTTGAATGAAACACCAAATATATCGCTTCAGTAAAGTCCAGTACCATACAGTGAAAGGCTCTGAAATCAAAAATCCTTTGATAGCATGATGTTGTTTGAACAGCTAAAATGGATTATGATTCCACTGGGTAGGTGTGTACTTTAGCATCCCACGCTGTATTAAAGAAGATAAAAATTCGGGAAGCAACTGCCATCAAGAAAAAACCTTCAAATAGATTTTCTCTGCTGGTAAAATTGCCACTTACATTTTCCACTTTTCAGAGAAATATAAAGCTGTGGATTTGTATTAGAATAGATTTTATTCATGCCAAGAGATAGCTAGATAGCTAGATAAATAGATAGACCTTAGTCTACAAATACACAAATATTCTGCGTGTACATGTACCCATGTGTTTGAGACATAAGAAAGCTAAAGAAAGAAATTTAAAAGATTATGGTGTAAGGCATCCAAAAGTTTAGAAATGTCAAAGTTAAGGTTTTCTCTTAAACTGGCATCCTTTAATTTTCGCCATGGCAAGCAGTACCATCTGGAGGTGTAGTCAGTGGTCCCAGTGCTTTAAAATCTCTCAGATGCTTGCTTGAGGAATCCATCTCCCTCGGATGCTTCAAGCTAAACCAGTCATCCAGTTTGCTTCCTTAGTCTGGAAGGACTAGTCTGAGCTAGTTCGTGGCTTCTCAGAAATATAATCAAACAAAATTTTGCTAATCTTCCCAAAAAGAGAAACAAGAAGGAGAGGGATAAGAGGCAGACAGAGAAGAGATGGAGAAGATGGGGTTTTTAGATTCAAGATTTACAGATACTTAAGAGTCGTTCCTTGAGGAATACTTTTATAAAGGAGACACCCTTCCCAACCATCAGCAGAAACTACCAACCTATATAATCACTGGGCAGAAGCAGCTGTAGCCAGCCTTGCTTACCAGGTCTTTCCAGGCACATGTGGCCCAGCATGTGTGCACTGAGATTTTTTTCAATTATGTATAACTGCATTAATTTGGGGCTTATTTTTAATTGCAAAAGGCAATGCTCTAAAGACAAGTCTCTCACCAGAGTTTTGCTTTCAGGCATGGAAGTGCTGGTTCCTCTTAGTGAAACATTTATAAGATCTTTTTAAAAGGGCAAGTGTACTTTCCCCCTATTTACATTCTAGGAAATGAGCTAACCATGTTAGCTCTATCTCTTACAGAAATAAAAATTGACACTGCACGTGGACAATTTCACCCAGAAAATTTTAAGCTTTGAAATCTTCGAAGAAACTGAAAACAGGATCTTAAATCAGAAAGGGACAGGCCTTAAATGCAGACTGTGCCTGTGCAGGACATGGTGGGGAGATCACCTGAGATTCATCTTGCTGCTTAATGCCTGAACAAAAATTTTTGTTCCAGAGGGTACTACGTAGGGGCTGCCTGAGGAGCATCAGCATCTCGCACATGCTGTACAGCAGCACGGTGCAGCAGGGGAGAGATACCAGGTCCCACAGTATGTGTCTTCTGTTCTCAGCCTGAATGGGATGTCATATGTATGTGTCCATATATGTAGAAAAAATCTGTGAAGTGATTAGAGCATGTTCAGGCAAGAAGACTCATAAATAATGAAACTGCCAAACTCTAACACAGTTTTGCCAAGCACCTGTAACTTAATAGACTTCAAGACTTATCATATGGTCAAATTTGAGCCCATTTCCTAGGGACAGTAAAAACTGTTAGCCTCAGGACATCCTTCTTCCAAATTTCATCCGTCCTTCAAAGCCCAGATGTGCTAGATATAGTATGAGCAAATAGTAATTTTGTATTTTTAAGTGTGTTTTTTTCTAGACTCATTTTGTTAGATGAAATGTTCCAAAATTATTTACGTTTGCCAAGTTACATGTAGCCTTCTATAGCTGTACTACCTCTAAGTGAGAACATGATGCACTTGGCACGTATTCATTCAGTAGCACATGAATTATGGTGCTCTCTCATTAACTTGGTTAAGGGGTTGTTTAAGTTTTATTCAGAATTCTAATGCAAAGAATAGACTGGGAGGGTTTTACCAATCTATTAGTACTTTTAACGTCATGAATTTTATCAAAGAAGGAAAAAAATCATTCCCTAAGCAGCTGAAAATGCAATGGAAATGCAATTTGTTTTCTAAATATGGAAATGACTATGGAATTGGATGTTAAAAGTGGTTCATTCTTCCACTACTACAACACTCTAGTTTTTAATGTTGCTATTGCATTTACTCTGGATTCTGGCGTGAATAATAAGGGACCTAAAACCTTTAAAATGACTTGCTGTTGAACTGAATTGGCTTTTAAAACCAGCAAAACTATTCAAATAGCAATGCAATACAAGGAAAGCAGGAAAACAAGAATGGAAATGCTGTGAAAAGAAACTGGCATGTGGTGCTCCTGCCATCTTGTGGCTCTTTTGCATACAATCACATGAACATTAACTCATTTATACACTTAAACTAAATTTCAGTATCAGTTCTCCTAGTGCCTACCTGTGACACAGCCCTGCCAATAACTGTCATTAACACAGATGAACTGTTCACGAAAAGTCTACAAAGTGAACATAGTGTGTTGAAATAAAAGCAGCATGTACCAGGACAAAACATCTGGAAAGAGAAAGAATTTTTTTAGTTTATGGACATCTTTTATTCTCCTCTGAGCTCCAGCCATGTTTACCCAGAGAAAAAAATATTTTAATACATATATGTGTAAATATATGTAGAATAAATATATGCCTGTATCAATATGTGAATATGTTTAATTACAGACACCATTTTAAATGTATGCATTTAAATATCTATGATTCTAAATTAGACCTAAAGATGTCAGTAGACAAAGAATATGGTCAGCCTTACTTATTTTACTTTCATCTCATCCCAAGAAAATCGAGGCATAAGATTTCCTCCCCCACAGCTGCAGCTTCCAGGAGGTACAGCGTCAGCTCAGACAATCTGACCTGAATTTAAACCATTGTCTCAATTCAACAAACCATCATGTTTCCGTTCAGATAGATTCAATCTGAAATGAAATATTGAGCTTCAGTCTTCCCAACTGGAAAGCAAAACATTGCAGTAGAATTGAAACTTAGGCACTGAAAATTTCAATTCTGCAGACTCTGTTTTGTTTTGTTTATTGTGGCCAAAAAATGGTTTGCAGTAGAAAAATCTTAATAACGCTAATCAAAAGCTGGTAGCTGATCAGTGACTATGAACAGAAACCGCTGGCTTCCTTCAGTTCACCTTTGAGTCCAGCCACAAAAATTAGCAATGTTTCTCTGTCATGACCCAACTTCAAGCCCGACCACATAAGATCCATGCTTATGGAGAGCATCTGTCACCAGTTCCATAGTGATAACACCACTTCCGAAAACAAAAAGAAATTAGAAAAAAAGCACTGTGTGGTCAGGTTCTTAGGGCCTTGAATTGTCTTCTTGAACACAGGTTATGATATGGGATTTTAACAGACTGTACTCTGCAAGGAAGGCACATGTAATTCCTACTGCAGAGGAGGAGTAAAATGTTTTCCAGTCCATCATGGCTGTTGTATGACAATATATTTAATATGCTTAATTTGTATGGGGAGGGACTTACATATTAGATGGTTGTTGGCATCACTCAGCTGTACTCCTCTTTCTGACTTTTTGATGCATTAGGAAAACTAGGTGTCACATACAACATATGTGGCACCTCCAACTGTTTTGGAGAGAAACAGCTGAATGAGCATCTTTAGGAGAGAATAACTTTCCAAGAATTTTTACCATGTAAGGAAATTTCAGCTGTTCACTGAGGGAAAGTTGCTGCTGAAAATTGTTGGGTGCAAATTGGCACAAGTTGTTAGCAATTGTGGTAAATTCTTATACGTATCCAGGATGAAAGTTTAAGATTGAAATCGAGGAACCAGTTTAATTCCTTGACTTTGCACAGTCAAAGCAGTCCTGCACTGGGACTGTAATGACTTACGTTATTGGAAAACAGGGATCAGAGAATCCCACTCCACCATCAGTGTCACAAAACAGCTGCCTGGGACTGGAAAACTTTTCTTATTTTTAAAGAGCACTGTAAAGAGAGAATTGTAAATCACAGGTGTGCTATCCCAGGAAAAAAGCAACTATGACACATGGTATCGGTAGTCTTCCTTGTACTAGGAAGCATTCAGTGTGTGAATGCTTCTCACTGGTCACCTAATGCTTTATCACGGACTAACAGGCCTGTTTACATCATTTGTAACTCTCACTACCCACGTATGGTCACCACTGGATATAAGTCAAAACCTATTAGTAGGTCTTAATGTAAGTCTGTGTCTTTCCCAGGAAAAGAGATTTTTTTTCAGAGTTATACAATTTTATACCTTGGAAGAGACCTCTGGAGGTCATCTGGCCCAACTTTCTGCTGAAAGCTGAGCAAACTTAGAGCAGGTTGTTCAGCTAACTTATGAATACCTCCAAGGAGGGTGATTTCACAACCTCTCTGAGCAACCTGTTCCAACATTTGAATACCCTTACTGTGAGAAAAAAAAAAAATGCTAATACCTAATTGGAATTTCCCGTGTTGCAGTTTGTGTCCTTTATCTCTCATCCTTTCACTGTGCAACTGCAAGAAGAGTCTAACTCTATTATCCTATACTTTCCCATTAAGTAGTTGAAGGCAGCAATAGAAATCCCCACACCAGCCTTCTCTTTTCAACACAGAATAAACCCATCTCTCTCAGGCTCACCATGTGCTCCAGCCCTCTCATCATCTCAATGGCCCTCTCCTGGGCTTCCTCCAGTAGGTCCTTGTCTTTCTTGTGCTGGGGAAGCCCCAAACTGGACACAGTACTCCAAATTTGGACCGACGAATGCTGATGAGAGAGGAATAGTCACCTCCTTTGGCCTACGAGCTACACTCTTACTAATACAGCCCAGGATGTTGTTGGCCTTTTTCACTACAGGTGCACACTGCTAGCTCATGTTCAGCTTGTGACCATCTGGACTCCCTGGACTGCTTTCCTGGAGAGCTGTTTCCTAGCCAGCTGGGCCCCAGCCTGTTCCCCTGCATAGGGTTGTTCTGTCCCATGTCTCTGCATTTGCCTTTGTTGAATTTCCGAAGGCCCCGGTCAGGGGGGCCCCTGACAGAGGGACCCCTCCAGCCTGCTGGCATCCCTTCTGGAAAGCAGCCCTGCCCTCCAAGATATTGAATACTCCCCCAAACTTAGTATCACCCATGAAATTGCTGTGGGTGCTCTCTGTCCCATCCTCCAGGTGGATCCTGGATCCTGGTGGATCCAGGGGGATCCCCAATAAGGACATTAAACAGCATTGGCCTCAGCATCAACTCAGTATCAACTCCGCCACTTCTAGCTGGCCGCCAGTTGGACTTACTATTGCTGATCACAACACTTTGACCCTAGAGGTTCAACCAGTTTTCTACCCATCTTATAGTCTACCTATCCAATCCATACTTCACTAGTCTGGCTATAAGGATACTATGGGTATATATTAGATACTGTTTGCTGCCTAATGATCCTGAAGTTGGGGAATCTGAGTAGAAACATTTTTTGTTTAGCTCTTTCTGCCTATGAAATAGTTCAGCTAGAAACTATACCTTGAATCCTGAAATTAATACAATTAAACTATTCATTGCACATGCTGATAATTTTCAGAGACAGGGTGCAGTTTTAAATTTAGTCATTGTTCAAAAATATTCATACAGTTAGTAGCCCATATCTTCAGGTATTTAAAGAATCACAGAATCACAGAATGGTTGAGGTTGGAAGGGACCTCCGGAGATCATCTAGTCCAACCCCCCGCTCAAGCAGGGTCACCTACAGCACATTGTACAGGATCGCGTCCAGGTGGGTTTTGAATATCTCCAGAGAAGGAGACTCCACCACCTCTCTGGGCAACCTGTTCCAGTGCTCTGTCACCCTCATAGTGAAAAAGTTTTTCCTCATGTTCAGATGGAAATTCCTGTGTTTCAGTTTGTGCCCGTTGCCTCGCGTCCTGCTGCTGGGCACCACTGAAAAGAGTCTGGTCCCATCCTCTCGACACCCTCCCTTCAGATACTTGTACACATTGATAAGATCTCCTCTCAGCCTTCTCTTCTCCAGGCTAAACAGGCCCAGCTCTCTCTGTCTTTCCTCATAAGAGAGATGCTCCAGTCCCCTAATCATCTTTGTAGCCCTTCGCTGGACTTGCTCCAGTAGTGCCACATCCCTCTTGTACTGGAGAGCCCAGAACTGGACAATAGCTCACCTAAAATGTTTGATAGTAACAAAGTCAACTGAAGGTGAGAGTTCTCAGGTTCTTTGAGAAACAGATTGATATGGATCTTCCCACTCTAAAGTCTGTTTTTAGTCAGTCTTTCTGAAAATTTTTTTTCTAACTGAAAACTTCTCTGTCTCCACTTGACCTATTCATAAATTATTGCAGAAAATTTGAAATTTCTAGTGAGAGATTGGTAAAATTAAATTAACTTCTTCAGTATAAGAAAATAATATTTTTTTAACATTTTTGAACCAGTTTAGCATCAGAAATGGTGGAGAAAAAAAATGGTTAATCCCTGAGTAAATATATCCTGCAGATGAGCTGGAGTTGGATGAACTATGGCCATTGAAAACTGAATGTACAATACATTTTTAATAGTGCTAGATCTCAGGCTGTAACATCAAACTTAATTGCAACACACTTTATTGGTAAAAGACTAGGCCTAATTATCTGAATGAAGTGTGGATATATGTGTTTATCAGTGCTGCAGCAGTGTGTAGGAACCCATGCTGTAGCCAGAATACCCTGCTGCTACGTACCATCTACACAAGACAGAAAGGTGGTCCCCGCCTCAAAGAACTAACAGCCTAGGAACAAGACAAAAGTAGACAGAAAGAAGATGAGACAAAATTCCTAACACTGGTAAAGTGAAAAATCCAGAGAGAATAATCTGTATTAAAACAGAACTCTGTTCCCTATCAGAGAATCAAGATTTCCAGGACTGAGTTCCTCTGGCATTAGGGAATTTGTGTGAAAACCACTGGCCAAATAAAAGCTTAATTCCACTTCACTGCCAGTCCACACAGAGAATGAGTGTCTTTATTACCAGCTCCTTTCAGCTCAAATGCCAGAAGTTTGAGTTGTTAATTTAAGGAGAGCAACCCTGCTGATACTTATGTGGTGCTACAGGGCCTAATTTCCTTTTTCTTTTCCCTCTTTGAATTGTGTTTTAAAACCTTGGAAATTATGCATAAATGTATATTTTTAAAGTGACTGCTGTAAAATTAATCACTCCAAAGTTAAGAAATGTGAGGATTAAAGTGGTATCTGTCATCTTAACTCCACACCCCTGCTTAAGTGCATTGTATGACCACATGCTATACAGATTTTTACCTCTCTCAGTATATAGTATGAATCGTTTCTGGGAATGAGTCAGTGATTTGCAATGAAAGAGACAGTTGTCCATAACACCTTTGTTTCATTTGTTACACTGGGAGGTGTAAACTGAAAGGCATAGGAAACAAGATGGTCCTCTGAGTAAAACAGGTGAAATCTGTACTGCCAGATTACATTTTATCCCTGCCTCTGTCACAGAGTTTTCTCATCAGCTAAGCAGAAAAGCTTCTAAAATATTTTCTCAGTTGGCTACTAATTATGAGTTTCTTGTTAAATGTTTGACATGAGATGATGCTTGGGTGTTAGAGCTGAGCACTCACAGAGGAAACTGAGGTCAACCTGAAAATTGCCAAAAACAGTAAGCTTTCTGATAAAATCAAGCTCCAGGCATCTTGAAGTAGGCATCCAAGACTGGTATATATTTTTACACCTAAATTAATCTGTGCCTCAGTTTCCCCTCTGTAAAAATAAGTCAATATCTCTCACACCTCTAGAGTTACAGTATTAAGTAGGTAAATTCATCACTGTTGAAGTAATAGTGAATATCATAGGAGTTAATATGCTGTCTTCAGGGAAGGACAATTCGAGTAAATATTACATTGAACCACACACTGAGATTAATAAAATATATTAAAGAGCTTCTCACTGAGCAAGCATCATCTGGGACCCATGAGAAATAAACAAGATACCTCAAAAAACATATGCATACTCAACCTGCTCAGCAGTAAGCTTGCACATATACAGAAAACCTTAATTTCAACATCCCTTAGCTTTGGGCGACTTGATTTTGCAGCAGAAATGTCCTTTTTTTTTTTTTTTTTAACAAGACAGATTAAATTTTTGGTAATTAAATTTTAGGTGATCCTACTCAGTCTAGTTACTGAGTGAATCATAAGCACAGAAGAATTTCTACAGCTTTTTAACAGTCAACCTATTCATACAGTCATATCACCATCGAACTGGAATCTCTTTTCTTTCTTCAGCTCTAGAATGGGGCAAAATGGCAATTATAGCTTATCAGCAACATTTGGTGACCATAAAAGTTCCAAATAAATCACTTCATTTCATTTAGTATTTTTTGCCTCTTTTGATATCTCTTATCTGTGGGTTAGATTACAGACATCAATGAACCAATAATCAAAGTGTATGGTTTTATTTTCATAGAAGACATAGCAATTGTATTGTCTGTTTAAGCAGACAAAAACAATCCCTATGAGATCCAGAGATAAGTGCACTAGAAAAGCCCAAAGCACAAATTTGCGTTGATATGACTGCACCTATGTTGAGTAACAAGAAAGCCTGCAGCTTTGTGGTGAAGGGAACTTTTGTGCATTAATAACATTAGAAGTTGATTTTTCAGAGAATGAATTTCCATCAGCTTATGAAAAAGACAAAAGACTGTCAAGTTCAAAAATAGTCTTTCATATACCAAAAATATTTGTGGTGTGCTTGTCTTTGGCAGATCAATTGGCTTCAATCCAGCTTGCCAAGCTGCCTTTCAGTGATACTTAACTTATGATTAAGCCCTTACTCACTTGTTGTACAGACTGTTTAACATTTAAAATGAAATTTTAATAAAGGTTGCTTTTGTGGTTCAGACACCCCTTTCTTTTTTCAAGTTACTAATTACTACAGGGGAAATCCTTCCTACACTGATAACCAGACGTTAAAGAGAACAGTTGGAGAGTAATCAGAAATATTCCTCTCCAAAATTAATCTAGCCCTATAATCCAAATGAAAACTTTCAGACCTAAGCATTGTAGGTTAAGCTGCTACATCTTGTGCTTGAATACAACTGAACCACCCTCACAACCACTTATTACCAAAAATAATAATTAAGAAAAAAACATTGAGGAAGATGCCTGACTTGCAAAATTTCAGTTCTACTGATTACAGACTGGCAAAATTGTAAGAAACTGAAAAAGAACTTCCAATGAAAATTGTGAGGATTTTTAAGTAATAGGTGATGACTCACCCATACTGAACAAAAAAGTAGCAACATATATTGAAGCAATACATTCAGCTTCCTCATCATTATCTTCAAATGAAAAGAGCTTTTCTAGTTGGACTATAATATTGCACAGTACTCTTTTTTAATTTATGCCAGTTATGTTGGTTGCTGTAAGGAATTTTGTGCTATTTAAAGTTTCAAGGCCTTCCTCAGTGTACTTGGCTGACTTCATGTAAGTCAACACAAGTACATACGCATCCAGGTGTTCACACTTGTGGTTTCTGATGCAGGGTTAAGGTCTAAGATATGCCATGAAATCTCTTTGTAAATTTATCCACCAATAATGAAGTCTTTTAAAACTGAACTGTGGGTTTGGGGGGAATGAAAGAATACTTTAAGATCTAAGCCTATGCCACTTTCGGTGGGAAACGCCTTTGACTACATTAAAAACATTCCTTAGATATGTCTTTATATCCTCCACATAGGTCTGTTCTTTGTTCAGCCTAGAACCCAGGTACTTTCAGGACTACATCCCTGAGAGGCAATACCATATATTTGATATAGCAGGGAACATTGAAAAAGGCTGAACTAATTAGTATAAATGAAGTAGACTTTCATCATAATAAAGATTTGAAAAGAATATGAGCTGCGTGTAGACAAAACTGATCATAAAATTAAATCTTTTATCTATAAAAAGTGGTGGGAAAAGTCCTCTTTTGAAGTTTCAAATAGTAAAAATTATAAACTGAAGAGATTTTTGTATATTTGTTGTTTAAAATAAAAAGCAAAAAAATCTGCCTTAAGTTCCAATTTTAAAAAAGTAAGTTCCCTCTCTTTATAATACCTTTAAAATGAGTCCTTTTTTCCAAAAGAGGAAAATAAATTAAAAGCTAAATAAAGTTGTAAAGAGGAGAATAAAACACAGAAAACAAAAATAGGAAATTAAAACTTTTGGTTTTTTTAAAAACTAGAGCAGCATTTTAAGTCAAGGCAAAATTTTTAACTTTGACTAACTATTAAAATATTGAAATGCTTTTTACCATAATATGTAGCCCTCTAATTTTGATGAACTCTGCTTCTTAATGGAAAAGATTTTTTCCTTTGAAAAAAGTGGAATTAGCTCTTTCTTAGGGTATATTATCCTAAGAGGGGGTACCAAAGCCTTTTAATATATATATTTTTTCTTAACCTGTTTGGGAAATAAGAATTAGAGATGTTATTTAATAATTATATCACCTTAATCTGCAAAACAAATCAATGTTTTAATTGTTACTGCCTTTCAAAAGGTAATTTGTGTTTTGCCTACTCTAAAAGGTAAATGCAACATATTCTAATGACTAGTAAAAAGATCCTTTGTAATGAAAAGTATTCCAGGTATGTACAAAAGTCACCACTGAACCTTTACCTTTGTAGCAATCTTTTAATTTGAAAAACATTTATTCCAACTGTCAATATGAACTACTACTTTTGCTAAAAGGAAGGTCCGTTTTTAAATTGTGAAAAAGCAGTATTTTTCCACTTAAGAAATTGTTTAGCAAGAATATTCTTAAAAAATGAAACCCTTTAGAACTTCTAAGGAAAGGATACACCAGTGACTTTCAGGGGAGAATCAGCTAAGCCAGGGAATTTTATTTTAATAGCCAGATGGTAAAGAAGAAGATTAGGCATGGAAAGAAAAGGTATTGTTGAAGTCCCAAAGGTGAGGAGGAAGAGGATACCTGACAATATTTGGAAAGGAGTATCCTAAGAAGGGTTAAAAAGTGATCCTTCACAGGCAAAGAAGAGGGATTTTCTGCTTTTTTTTTGAAAAATGGTGTTCTGTGGACAATCCTCTTGCCAGCCTTTGGTATGATACTTCAGTAAAGGATTTCCTTATTACCCAGCACCTTTGCCCAGAGCCCCTGAAGTTATTCTTCTTCAGTGTATAGAAAAGTGCCAACACATGTAGTTCTGCAAGGGAACTTTATGCACAAAATATTTTTAAAGCAATTTAGCTAATTGCATTTTCACAATTGCCAGTAACATGCACAGGTGAAAAGCACTAGTGGTTTAAGGACAGGGCGATACACAAATCCTTGGTCCCTGGTACTTGGTTTGTAGAGAATACAGGGACTGTGGATGGGGCTGTTAGGGAAGATGGCCACCTAATCCATGGAATTACAGATGGATTTACCAGGAAATGACCAGGGAGAAAAAATGGGGCAGCTGTTCGTAATTTGTAGAATGCTAGAGAAAAAGAGGAAGGAAATGTTTGGAAAGTTGGGTAGCTGGGGTGCTGGTCTAGGGAAGGTTGAGGGGCATTGTGCTGACCCAGGGAAAGAAAACACTGTGGATGAGGGAATATACTGAGTGACTGTGAAATAACTTTTTATTTTTTCTTAATTTCTAAGATCCAAAAGTGTGGGGAGGAGCTTATTTTCAGCTGCCCACTTCAGCAACATCACAACAGCACCTGATAGCTTTGGACTAAAATGAAAAGCCATCCTTCCCAACCACTTGAATGTGAAACTATCAGATGGGGGGCTATTGCTCATACCATGTTATATGAGATGTAAGATACTTGGAAACACCCAGTAGGAGCTTGTGAGAGTTCATTTTGCAGATGCAAGTGTCCTTACTGTGTCCTTCACAAGTGTCCTTCAGCAATTTGTACTGAAGAAGCGTGGTTATCATTTGTGTGATATCCCTGTCCACTGTTACAAGACATGATACTCAAGCATGGCTTGCTGTCTTACTCAAATTACCAAATGGAATTCACTGATACAACCAAATTTCTTTTTTCATTCTCTTAGAAAATAATCAGAAGGAAAAAACATTCAGTGATGTCAATCCAAAACCCCCATTGAGCATTTGTAGATAACAATTTTGCAATAGTAGCAGAACAATTCAGAGCACAAACCTAAATTTGTCTCCTGTAGAAAGTAATTCAGAACATCTGCCTGTCCATTGGCCATCTCTAAAAAGCCTAGAGGGTACGAATTAGTCTAAAATTAAGGTTTATAGACTAAACCAGTCATCTAGGTTCCTCTACAGTCAATGGAGACAGGCATCATCACCAAGCAATTAATCCCACCTTAAAATAGGTGGGTAAGAAAGTAAGATGGAATCAACAACTGACAGGACCTATCTTTCTCGATGATTTATAGAAAAACTCCAGATTACCAATTAGGTAAAATAAGTCTCACTCAGAGCAACCAGCCTTCTCTATTAGGCACCCACACTTGGGAAAAATTAATAAATTTCCTCAATGACCACACCTTTCCATTCCTCTGTCCCTTCTTCAGTGATCAGCCTCCCTGAACCTCACTTCTACTTCTGTATTGTATTGTTATAGGACATTTTATAAGCCCGTTCTTTGCACAGTATCAAAAACTGTTTGCAAGCCATTATTATAAATGGATTGCAAATGAACAGTTTGATACCAGATGCCAGATTTCTCTGGAGGCAAAGCTCTTGCAAATGCCAGATGCTTTTTAATTCTTCACTTTTAGGCATTTCTGGATGATCAAAAACACAATTTATGAGCACAAATCAGTGGTTTGTCACTGAAATGTAGCTAAAAATCCATGTATTCCCAGTTTCTTTCTTGATAAATGTTTTTATAGATGTTTGTCTGGAAATCCCTTGAAGACACGATATTTCCTTAACTATTCTATGTTTCCTTATTCTTTTTGAGGCAGAAATATTAAAGCTCCAATTTTTGTCTTCAATTCATGTGAGTATTCATAGTTTCTTTTCTGCTCAAGAGGTTGAAAGTGCAAACCAAAATTATAAAGAGGAGGAAAACTCTAGTAATATTTTCCAAGACCAAAGAGGGTAGGGAACATTTGGGTATAGTTAGGTTTTTTAGAATTTCAGTTCTCACATTCTCCAAGCCTTTTTCAAAAATAAGAAAACTGTATAAACATTAAATTTTTACTAGATTTCAATGTTCATTATTTTACTTTCAGTATAAACAAGATTTAAAGAGAAAAAAAAGCATTAATCATATATTTCTAAGTTAAAAGAAAAGCTTTGGAAATGACTATACTAAAATTTACGGTACAACTACATTGCTGAATTTGTGGTTTGCAGTTTTTCCATTTTCCCCCAGGAATTTAATGTTTGTGATTTTAATTTAGAATTTGAGTCTCTTCCTAATATGTAAGCTGTTATTTTGTCATGTATTTCAAATAGTTTCATTTTCACTTTGTCTGTACTATCAAGTGTAGGCATAACAGAAGTGAAAAATCTGATTAATACTACTATCAGGAGTGTGTGCTAATCTCTTATATCCAGAGAAGCTGTAGGTTATTTCCAAGCTGATGTCATTTGTAGAGAAAAGCATTTTTAAAATGCCTAACGTGATAGGGAAATTTATAATCTAAAATACATCCTCTCACTGTTAATATTTTTATGCAAATTATTTGATCTGACCTTATCTGCCCCTTTCATTCCATGCAATACTTCAGGACCCTGGTTATAGGTATGGCATAGATAAAAAAGACATCAAAATTGTATTATCGAAACAAGACATACAAAAATAACACTTATGAGGTTCATACTTTGAACAGGTAGGTCAGAGTTGGATATATGTGCACTGCTTATCAAAATAGAAATTATTACTTCCCTGACACAGTCATTCAAAATACTTGTTTGTGCTCTAAATATTACCTTTCCGGTAATTAGTGGATCCCAGGACACTCTTGATCCTTCATGTTTGTTTCTAGATGGGAACTGTGAGTCAAAACTGATTGAGCTGTGCCAGACTACAAGCAGATATTAATGTGACTGTCCTTACCTAGATCAAGATAAAAACATGGTCATTCCCAGCTGAAGAGGCACTCTCAGGAAGCACAAAATACAATTCCTGGATAAAAACCTAATACTTGTAGGCAGTAACTTTTGCTTTCTCTATCAAAAATTTATCACAGAACCATAGGAACTTGGAGAGGAGAGGACTTAAAGAAACCATCTAGTCCATTCGCCTGCCCCAGAGGCTGTATCATTACACCTATATCATTCCTAAAAGCTGTTCTTAAAAATCTCCAATTATGGCTGTCCATAAGGCTTATACCTAAGGTTCAAGCCCTGCTGGAGAAGATCTGTTCTTAGATAGTCTGTTTGTTTGTTTGTTTGTTTGTTTGTTTGTTTTACCCTGAAAACTTACCTAAATCTCTCTAGTTTTGATTACTTCTTGTCCAATCTGTCAAGGACGTAGAGAACAGATTATTCCTTTCCTCTTTCTGTCAGTCTCTTATGTTTTTCAATATCGTGACCAACTGCTACCTCTATCCTCTCTTCTGTAGACTAAATAACCCTGGGTGTTTCAATCTTTTCTCTTAAGTCATGTGTTTTAAGATGTGGATCACTTTTGTGATCATTTCTCTTCATTTCTGGATTCTCTCCGATTCGTCTGTATTATTCATGAAGGACACAAGACTGCAGGTATTACCCTGGTTGAGGACTCCTCCATGCTAAATACACCAGAAAGCTTACTTCAGAGCACAACCTGCCTTTGGTCTTTATTGTATTGCATCCTTCTTTTCCAGATTCTTTCTCAAGTTTACCAGGAGCACTTTGAAGTGTAATCCTATCCTCTAGTGTACCAAGTGAAATTTAGGAGTCATACTTTCTATTCCATCCTCATGGACGCCAATGAAAATAGTGAATAGTAGCCTACTAAAATCCCACTCAATATATCCTTCTCTTCTGGTGATGAATCACTGATTAATACTATGTAAGAACAGTATTCCAGCAAGATTGCACCCACTCTATAGCAGTTTTGTCTAGAACATTTTCTCCAGTTTGCTTATGACAATGTCATATGAAAAAGTGTCAAAAGCATTATCAATGTCAAGATGTAAAACCAAGCTTTTTTCCTAGCGAAAAGTCATGTTCCCCTGTCATGAAGGAAACTGCTTGACACCATTTGTTCTTGATGAATCTATATGGGCTGTGAATTATCTCCTGTTTTCTTCTAGGTGCTTATAAGTTGTTTGTTTCATTGTTTGTTTCAGTATTTTTAGTAATAAAAGACAAAAGAAGAGTCTATAATTCCCCGGATTCTCTTTTTGTCACTTTGTGAAGGCAAACACCCTTTTGCAGACTTCTTGAGCCTCACCTGCCTTCTACAAGTTTACAGAGATAACTGTTAATGACTTTGAGGCTACATCTGCTTGTTCTCTAAGTGTCCAGTGAGGAATTCCACTGGGCCAATATGATCTGATAAATCTTAACATATTTTTCATGGCCCTTAATCCCACATTTCCTCAGAGGTAACCTATTTGTTGCCGGTATTAAATCTGTTGACCTACTGCAAGATGTCCCTCATTGGTCACTCTCCCCCCTCAAGAGTCCTTGGTCTCCTCTCCACCTTTGCCCAACTTCAAAGGACAATTTAGGCATACCCTAAATCTGGGACCGTCCTTCCCACTTCTCCCACCAAACAGTACTGCCAACAGCCCAGGCCAAGGCACAACCCCTGCAGCCACCAGCTATGTAGGGAGGAAGGAGAACTGTCCTAACTTTCCTCTTGTCATGGTTTTCTTCCTGTGGGCAAGCAAGCACTGATCCAGCCCTCACAGGTGGTCCTTCTCAGGCTCTTCCAGGTTTTGGGGCAGTGGCAACAGGTAGATTTGGTCCTCCAGCCCTTCTCACCCTTTCACAGGGAACCAAACTGTTCCCAGAGGAAACACAGGCTCTGCTTTCCTTTGAGAGACTGCTGCCACAGGCCATAACCAATCACAAGCACAGCTATAGAGCCCACCTGTAGTCCTCATTGCTCTTCTCTGCCATCAGCTGCCCTTTCAGCTGAGAGGAGTGAGTGATGACCCCAGGATGGTTAGTCCATAGACTTTCCATCGTAGACCATACGACGATACTTTCCTACATCTTATAGGCCATGGATACTTCTGAAGACAAAAGCAACACCTCATGAAGGTCAGTGCCCGCAAAACAATGCCAGGGAGGTATGCTTATTCCCACAGAAACTATATACTAAGCCATTTCTGTGTTATTACCCAGTTCCTAGTTGACTCTCTCCCAACACAGGTAGTTTTGGCAGATCTAGCAGCAGCAGTCAGAAGTATCTCAGCCATTGTCTTCCAGGACACTTTAAGACTTCAAGTTAAGGGAGGTAAGTCATCTTCTCTATCATATTCATCAAATTCACTGAATCACTTTCCTTCTCCTTGTGGTGAATGAAAACAACCTGCATGAGGAAGCATAAACTTGGTCCCATAATCCACTTCTCTTTCCTCTGGCTGAATAGGTTAAACCCATCTGCAAGATGCCATGTTTTTAGATACTCTTTGCTATTCAAAAAAACAAAAAAACAAAAAAAAACTTTAACATCAGTAACTATAGCCCAACAATTATTTCCTATATAAAAGTCCTTTGAAAGCCAGAAACACACAATAAATTGTCTTGCTTGTTCTTTCATTCCCAGCAGAGAAGCTACCATGCCTACCTCTGCTCTAGAAGAATGAAAGTTAAAAACTTCTTGAGACAAACTGAGAAACTTGGTGCTTTTCTTCAGCACTGCTGTGAACTGAAACATCATTAACAAATGTTCATTTCCAGGTCTGAATAGTGGCCTTGAAGCAAAGGCTGAGTTGAAATGAGTGTCTGGAAAACCTTTCCAGGACAAACATCTTCACCAGCTATACCTACTCTGACAGCTTCCAATACGAAGAGTCACTTGAGGTATTCCAACTGCACTTCAGGATGAGACGCAGGGTTTTTTGGAGGAAAAGCAGACACACAGAAAAAGTGTGAAACAGTGTGCTCCAGTATGCTTCAGTTCACTCCTCATCCCCCAAATCCTCCCTGGTTTATTAGTAGACCAAGACTCCAGCACACACCTTTGAGCTCCTCTACTTCTCAGATACAATCTTTCAATGAAATTTGACCTGGTCTGCTTTTAAGAGATACACATTTTCTTTCTCTAATGGTAGTTTTTAGAGCTAATGTCCTAGCTCCATTAGCCTTCTTGAAACCAAAAAACAGCTCATCATCTTGGAAGTACCCAGAAGAGCAGTCACAAAGGCTGCTTTAAACAATATTATTTTGGTTTCCCTTTCTGTTGTTCCCCTTCATGTACCTTCTGTAGTATTCATGCCTGATTTTTGAATCCTGAAGGTAATGATGAAAATTCTTCAGAAGCCAAACCTCCAGAGCTTCATAGTCAATGAAATATTGAGGGGAGAAGGGAGGAAGTAAGACAAGGAGCCAAGAGAGATGAGATCATAAAGGATTTTATCTATTTTCTTTCTGAAGAAGAGAAGTTTGAAATAGAAAAAAATAAAGAGGATGAGAGAAGAGGTATAAAACAATCAAGGATTACATGTAAGTGACATCTCTAAGCATGAAATCCAGTAACTGGAAGATGAAAGAGCTGACAGATGAAGGAACAGGCTGCACTGGAGGATTTCCTTCAAAGATGGTCAGCAGCATAAGAACAAGGATGGAGAAAGTAGGCACAGGGATTGAGCCAAGGCTCAGAGTTAATGGGATAAAATCTTACACTGAGAGATGAAGGCATGGAAATAAGAGAGGGAGGATAGGGAGAAAGAATATAAGAACTAGGAAGGGAACACTAACAGTGACAGAAAAGTCTTTCACATGCCTAGCTGGAGATTTTGGAAAGTTTGAGAGTTTGAGAAAAAAGTAGATACGATAAGACATGAAAGAACATGCAGCTCTGGCATATTGGACAGATACACAGACATTGGGATTATCTATAATGAGAGTATGAGCTGGAGAAGAGGCAGAAGTTTTCAAAATGTTTCTCAACATTAAATAAACGTATATATTTTGAAACTAGAGCCTTAGTGACTGACACAGCAAGATGGACTTCCCCCCACCCCCAAAAGTAAGATGTGATGTCTGAAAAAGAGTCCATATTAAGAGAACTGCAGAAATAACGATTGAAGGGGAAATTCAAAGTTTTTTTGAGAGAGAGTCAAGAGATGAATGCCACAGAAGACAAGTACTGTTATTCAAGAAAGAGAAGGAAACAGGTTGTGGGCAGAGGTAAAGCAATGATTACAAAAATGGTTGAATGAATGTGTAGAACCTGGGGAGCCGGATGAATGGCTAGAAAAGAAGTGAACGGTGATGATGGAGGTAACAAATGGGAGTATGAGCTGAAAGGACATGATCCAATTCATGAGGTAGCAGTAAAAGTGAGAAGTGGTCATAATATGAAAGAACTGGAGTAAAGGAATGGAGAGAAAGAATCACAGAGGGAAAAAATGTTATGAGGAGAGGAAGCTGAGAAACCAGCACATGCTACTGTAATGAGTAGGGAGTCAGAGGAAATTGCTTCCAGAGATCAGTCTTTGCCTTCTTCCTGCACTAGTATGAAGACAGCCCTCCCATTCCCAATACATAGTGCAGCAAGCCCCATAGATTTGAGGGGAGGAAACATGAGCCAGGAGCAGAGTGAACATGTCAGCAGTTGCACATTTAAGATGGTAAAGTGATCTGCACAAATGGGCTGAGATCAAAAGTATTCTGAGATGTAGATACTCACTTACCTTCGCTCTTTTAGAATTACCCTTGCTCAGTGGGAATCCCCCCTCGCTGCACAAAATCAACTGAGAATTGCCAGGATGAACCACGACAGCAGTCCAACCTGCCATGGCCAATACCAGACACGTTAGGTTCCAGTCAGCTTGGGTGTAAGACCACTAAAAATGCTGTTCCACTTTAAGTCACAGCCCTAATTTGCAGTTATTTTGGTATGTATTTTAACTAACAGTCCGCTCTGTGTAAGCCATTTTATTTCATCATAACTTTAAGACTGCAGTAAAAGCAAAGGGATACATTTATATTTAAAAAATTATCAAACAAATAATTCTCTAAAAATTGTTGCCTGCAGTCTCATGGTAGATTTGACCTTTTTTTTTCTTTAGTTGGAGAAATCTAAAGGTTCACAAAAAATTAACATACGCAAATATCAGAGGTGAAAGAACGAGAAAGTACAGTGAATCAGTATGACCACTGAACTGTACTCACATACATTGAACAGTAAAACATCTCTATTCTGGGAAACAAGAATCAGCTGGAATTATCAGGAAACTTAATGGCATTATCCAGAGGAAATAATGGTTCTCCTGTGACTATCCCGTTGTCTATTCACCTGTGATTTAGTGGCCCTGAAATATCAAAAAGTGACTCGTTACAAATGCAGGTCCCAAGAAAGAAACAGATTACCAAGCCAAAAATGAGATCCAAATGTCTTTTAGGTAATGGCATTATCAAGTGTGTGCTACAAGGGATGTAAAACATTATTTCGCTGTCTTCTCCTGTGCACCACAATGATCTCCATAAATTCCGCAGAACTTCAGGCTCTGATCCTGCCTGTAGAGATAAGTATATTCCACATTAAACTTTTGAGTGGTCCTGTTAGCTTTGTGGGAATTACTCTTTCACTTGAAGTTAAGTACTATTATCAGCATTTCTGTGATTAAGACAACAGTTTCCAAAGCTCATCAAACCATGTGTCAAAGAAAGTGGTAGGATTCTGCCAGTGTACAAGGAATGAAAGTGAGATGCAGGCCATGGACAACTTAATGCCATGATAAGGAGTGCTCTGCAAACACTGAATGTTGATAAAATACCTCATATTTTATCTGGACATGCTCCTTAAGAGAATTTGAAGAGTATTTGAGGAATTAAAAATGAACTAACCAAAAAAAGTTAGGTTATAAGTCAGAACACAGGCAAGGAAATATCACTACTTTCGCTATGCTCAGTGCATCATAAAAAGAGGATAGGTAAGTTGTACTCTCTTCCGACACATTAAAAATGTCAGTTCCAGAGTCCCACTTATCCTATGTACACAACCATTCACACTTCTGTTCTGTCAGGAGATATTGAAGGTTTAGGTCTCTAGTCATGCCTTAAAATTTGCCTACATACAAAACTGCCCAGTTAGTAGTAAGACATATGCTTTAAAAATGGCTTTAGTTAAACCACTGTGAACACTCATGAGAATCCAGTGAAGGTGGGAGGGGTATTATGCTAGAAAAATAAAGTCTGCTTTAAGTCAAATATGAGTATAACCATTACTTTATCCAAAAAAAAAAAAACACAAACCCTTAAGTAATAGATTGCTCATGCTACAATATCACAGTATGAATTTAGATCAGTATTGATTTGGAGGCTGCAAGTCAACATAATGAAATGTCGTGGGCCTAAAGACCCACCTAAAATCAAGGGAAGTAATCACTTTATCCTCTGTGAAAGCAAAAGTCATGTTTGGGAGTTTGCTTCTCCCCTGTGGTGGGTAAGAACCCTGAGTAACTTCATTTGAGTCAATGAAGTTTCAGAATGGAAGGTGTAAAAATGAGAGACGTTTTAGATTTTCCTTGTAACGTTCCCAAGAGATATATCAGACAAACCCACACCAGCTCGTTTAATGAGATTTTCAGCTTAAAATGACTGCAGACCACTGCAAAAATCAGATTCATTTCTTGAACAGAAACATGGAGAGGGGACATTTGTGTAAGACTCCATATCCTTTTCGACTCAAAATAGAGTAGTTTGTCTCATTCTGGGACCTAATTTTCAATTTTGAATAAAAGATATTACCTGAGTGTCGAGTTTAATAAAAAAAAAAAACATATGAAATGTCTACTTCAAATAGAGAAATCTGTTTCTAAATCACTCATCCAGCTGTTGAGTCATAGGCTAACAGAGAATAAGCAATAGTCACCAGAAAGATAAAATAAGGTTACACGAGACTTTTAATTAAATTTAATATTAATTTTTCACAATATGTCTGAGAAAGTGCATATATCTCTTGCAAATACATATATGTCAAATAATATATTGCTTTATTCTTAGAAATAGTAGGAATTTTCTGTATCTACACATTGGATCCAGCTCCCACTGAAGCAAGTGGGAGCCTTGCCTAAATACAACTTTAGGAGATGTGGGACCAGCATGAATAAACTTATGAATTTTCTCCAGCAAATCTTTATCAATTTTACATAATATTCAAACAAAATAAATACTTACTATTTCTATTGTAGATGCCCTATGGGCTTCAATATTAAGAACAGAAAATATTAAGATGTGTTTGAATAACCAACCATACTTAAGAATCTATTCAACTAATGAGGTAATAATTATTTGTTATTAACACTGCAGTACATCCTCCAATAAAATTGCCTTCCTACTCCTTCAGCGTTCCATCTAGTTATAGATTCCAGATGTTATTATAGAATTCACTTTTATTTAATTTGATTTTTTAAGCAAATCTGCTCCAACTGAAAACTCTGTTACACTCATACTGATTTTAAAAAATCAGTGACAGCATACCCACCACCCAGAAAGCTTTATCTTTGTATTTTTTAATTAAATATTACACCTGTGTTAGGCATTTAGTTGACAGATTAATTTACTTAGTAGACCTAAGAGGAACTGAGCTTCCCAAATATTAGCAAAGCCAAGGTATAATTAACTGGAATGAAACGTTTTCCATTTTCATTGAGCACAGACAGCAAATCCCATTGCCTCACTGAGCCCTGGTTGGTCACCCCACTCCCCAAGTTTTGCTGAAATCCAAGTTAGACCTTTTTTGAAAATAATTACTTTATTTTTCCCTCTGCATGTGCATGTCTCAGAAGACAGTCAGGATATAGTAATTTTGTTTCACATTGCAAATGCTGTGGTCACAACACAGTCCTGTTTTGAAAAATCTGACTAATTTAAGTGCTGTTTCCCATTTTAAAGAGGGAAGCAACAGAATTTTTCAGGAATGTACAATGTTAGTGACATTCGAGGGAGACAACTCCTGTCACGGCACAGTGCTCTGGGCCAAGCATGTGCTAGTGGTAACTCTAGTCTACATTTCAGAACATAAAAAGCAGTATTCCCTTTATTCAGAGTAATATGGATGTGTTTATGCAAATGCTCAAATTAAATGTCACCTGGTTCATGAATGAATTCAGCTGTCCTAGGAGGACCATGACAGAAACACCTGGGCAGCCAAAACCCTCTGTGGTCAAGCAGCCGCAATGTTGCTGTAGCTGATGGTTATGGAGCACTGTCCAGGCGATCCCTCCTTTGTTCGAATCCTAAGTTGGCACCTTGCACCATGCAATGCAATGTATAGGAATGCAACATTAGAGTAGGTCCTTAGATATCTGGCTAAATACAGTTATATAAGTTGCACTCTCCCAAAGGCATTGCGTGCCTGTGACTTGATTCCTTCGCTATCACTGCTTTTTACTCTGTGGCTTTCCTAGATGAGGAGAGTGGACTAATACGAAGTAAATCTTTACTAACTTTAGACAGAACTGGTGACATGATATGAAGATGACAAGTCTTTAAGAATTCAAACACGGTTATCAACATTTGGACTTCTGCGTATAAAACAAGCTTTGACATTTAGATCAAGATAAATTTTATAACATTGCACTCTGTAAATAAGAAACTCACCCATTAGCTACAGTCTCTGCCTGCCAAGAGTGCCCTCACAGTGCCAAGAGATGTCCAGTCTCTCTCCTTATTTACAACCTTTGGCAAAGACAGATCATTACACATACATTTAGTGAAATGATATATCTGCACCAGTCATAAACAAAACTGCAACTTGATAAATCCCATTTAATAACTTTGATGAATGGATTTCAGAATGTTTTCTCTTGAGGAGACTTTTTTTTAAAGTCAGGAAATCTTATGGCTGTATTTGGATCATGTCACAGTAAATTCAAGTGCTCATCTGCAATATCATAGGTTAAGTAATAAACTGCAATTTTTTAAATTAAGTACCCAACCTAAATCTTTTAAAATAACTCCACAAAACTTTGCAATTGTGTTCACGTTGCTAATATTACTAATCAGTACTGGGTCTCAACCAATATAGTTGTGTCACCTTGCTTGAGGAGGATGCTGAAATTAATGCACTGCATTGTGCTTTTCTGGTTACGCTTTGACTTGCTCTGGGCACTATGAATAGGATTCACCTGACCAAATATAATGTCTAGAATAAGCAGAACTCAGCATCTGATCTAAACATATAGATTTCCTGTATAGTCATGGAGATAACTGGGTCTTCTAGGGCACAAATCATCTCTGTCTGAAGTAGAAATCTAAAATAGGCCAGATGAAAAAAAGTTTCTTTCTTCCCACTGACCTTAGAGAGAATCCAGGGCAAGTAGCACAGACACAGATATCTGTATTGTGAAAGTCTAACCTACATGAGATGAATCCCATGTCACAAGTCCAAATGTTCTCACATTCAAGCCCACAGGGACTTTACTGTTATCCTCCTCCTGCAGAGAGATTAAAACAATTCTTCAGACCCTGGAAACAAAGGATCCCACTAACACCCTTGTTCACAGCCACATGCAGCAAGTCTCAAGCATGGCCTGACTTTTCCACCTCATCCAAACCTCCTCAGTTTTCGTTTTCATAGTTATACCCTGCACATACCTCATATCTATTATCAGGATTTTCCAAAGTCCATTAGCCTGTGCTGGCAAATATCTGGAAATCTGGTAGATTGCAACCTGGAGCAGCAAGTCAAATAAGTTACTACAAAAATGACGATCACTTAAACCAGTAAAATTAGGTCAGAGTAAGCATAAGATAAAGCTATCCACCTGTGATATAACATATAGGAGATAAAAATACATGTATCTTGACCAGCAGTTTTTAGAATTCTTGTTTGAATGTCTGGTTTTGTCTAAGTTAAAGCACCCAAGTGCTCAGGTGACAAATGTTATGCATAAAATTCCATGCAATATAATAAATAGTGTTTCTATAAGTAAATGAATATGCATCCTTATCCAGGAAATAAATAAAATCTAAAACCAGAATGAGTGTGTAAGTTTATGAATAACTGAAAGTGCACAAAGTTAGGCATACATAGACTTATCTTGTGTTATATGAATCATTCTTGACATACGACCATAACGGCAGCCTTCATTAGAAAGGGGAACAGCAAAAACTTCTAAGAAATGAAGCAGGAATGCTTCCTAACGTTCAGTGGTTTGGCATTCTTTGTTAATAAGGTGAAGGAAGCATAAACAGAGCCTGCATTCATTTCATGAGTCACTTCAGAAATTCAAAATTTTGCATATGAAGCTATGTCCCTAGGAAAAGAGGATATGATATGTATGTGGTGGGCATGAAAGTATTAGATACGTTTCTTGTTGTTGGTTGTGGACTCTGCTTTACACATGCACATCTTTCAAAGGAGGAACTTTCAGGGAAGCAGGTAATATTTATACATGAAGGTTTTTGTTTTATGCTACAGTGTAAACACTTCCTATAGGAAGGGAGTAATCACTGGACTCAGGAAATAAGTGTGTGTGTGTGTGTGTGTGTGTGTGTGTGTGTGTGTAACCATGTTTGCCTACTTGGATCAAAGAATAATTTACAAATCTATTTGTCCTTAGCCCATATTGTCTTATCATTCCTGAAAATCATTCATCTCTATGTTTGCCGTTGTGAAATGTGCCCATATGGCACACAGTCATCTGGCGGCCTACTGCAAACCCTCAGCTTGCGGGGGGAGCAGGGGTATCCATATGCACACATGTGCATCTGGCTTAAAACCTCCAAAGGCAGACTGAGCTACTGCTTTAGAGAGAAAGTCCTTGAGGAAACTGACTGCTATTTGCAACCAGCTTCCTCCTCCCAAACTAACTTTCTTCCTGTTAAAGGGGTTTTCCAGGTACGGGCCTGTCTCATCTTTTCTGAGTATATCATCCTTTTTCATCTCATCAGCACTGCTTTGGTAGCAAACTTCTTAGCCAGATGGTTGCTGTGGTGCACACTGATAAGAACAAGAAAAGTATGAACTGATCTTTCAACCTCAAAGCCAAATTTAATAGCTCAAGACCCCCCAAGACGTGAAGGTGTCTTTCCAAAATGGTTGCTTTCCCTGAAAAGCAATTTTTTTAGTTTTTTTCAGTCTGTTGCACTGGAAACATGACTGGTTATTCATAACAATTTATCTCTTTCTGAGTGTCTAATGCATGATAGCACGGTTGTTGGATGTTTTAAAGGGGCAGAAGGGAAAATTTCCCTCCCAAGTCTCCCTTTGTGCTCAGCTGTCAGCTACTGCATAGAGCAAAAATGACAGAAGGAGAAGTTTGTGGCTCGAAACAAGTCTTCTTTGTTCCACTCTGTCATCAGTTCTTCATGAAGGATAGGAGAAGTGGGGAAAGGGAGGACAAAGACAGGTTCAGACGAAAGAATGAAGTTGCTGCATTTTGTGGGGCACAGAGCAGCACTGAAGTGTTGGGAAATTAGGTGTTTTTCTTAACCAACTCAGACTTGAATTCTACAATAGCATCAGACTTCCGGCTTTCACTCAGAGAAGCTTGCATGTCCTCATAGTTGCACACACACACACACACACACACACACTAAAAACATGATCCTAGATTGCAGAACACATGAAGGAACAGGAAAACCCATTTTGCCACTTCTAAATCAATGTGCTGACATTTTGCTTCTGGCTTCAGGTCTTTGCACCTAGAGACTTCATTTAGAGTCGGCAGAGAATTCTGCACCATGGTGCCTTTATTTGTGATGACCTTAAGCCTCATAGAAACATTTCTATTTCAAAAGACTTTCACCAAATAGCAAGTGGTGTTCCCCTTGGTTTCCTGCCAGCTCATCTCTCTGCTGGGAGCTTGGACCTCTGAGGCTTGCAGCTCCAGAGTATCACATCCCTCCCATCAGGACTGCCTCAGGACTGAATTGCTCCCCTAGTAATTGTGGGGCAATTGTGGAGTTAAAATAAGTTAAAGTAAGTTAAAGTTAAAGTAAGACTTTTAGGATGCCTCAGTGAAGACCCTGGGCAGCTCTGGAGGGTCTGCCAGGGTCCGGCTCTCAGTCACGGAGAGCTTCATGCTCCTCACTAGGCAGAGAGGTGCAGAGCTTTCACTGAAGCCAGAGCTTCTCTGGCTCCCACGTTTTGCACTTCAGAGCAAGGAAGTCCCCTGCGGGGTTTTCCAGCACCCCTGGTGGCCGGGGACTCCCTGGGGACCCAGCTCCCTGCCCACAGTCTGCCTGGCCCTGGCAGCAGCCCCAGGGACCATCCCCCAGTGAGGAACTGGAGGACTACCCAGACCTCTGACTACACTGGGCAGGCTGCTTTCCGAATCACACCTCCGGCTTCGCTTTGCACGGGAGCGTTCATGTGCCTTCATTAGCCACACTAAGGCCGATGAGTTAGCTCAAAAGTACAACAGATCATTCACGACTCATGATGACATTTCTGCATGGATGCGGATAGTCTCCCACACTGTTATGCTGTTAGCCAGTTTATTAGGTGTAATGCTACTTCCCTGTTCGCGTTTTTGCTGTGGAGTTACACTCTGGTTTGGGGTATTTTTATTTGTTTTTCTCCAGCTCCAGAAATGTAGTGGGAAGAGATGGTCCAGATCCTACAGTTTACCACCATAAGTGTAATCCTATTTAGCCTAACTGGCCTGGACTTGTGAGGAAGCATTACTTACCTGAGCAAAACCACAGGGTATCCAGTCCTGAGCACTACCCTGCCCTTCTTTAAATACAGAACACCCCGTTACAACTGTGGTTGTAACTTTTTCCCAGTGGAGGATTGCGTTGCTCCCCTTCGAACAAGATGGGCTGTCCTTCTCCAGTCCTCCTCCAACTGAGGAGAAATCAGTTGGGGCCGTGACTCAAAGTAAAAGTGTTGGCCCCATTTGAGACCGCAGCCGCTCCTTTCAAGGCTATGTTGTGTGTGACTTGACAACATGATTTTTAGGCACACAATTACTAGTGGGTTTCTCCAGACAACCTGATGCTGGTAACAAGCTTCAGCCCCTCAAGGCTCACTTACGCTGGTTCCCCCCTTCGCCACTTACAGGATGCTGAGGGTGGGCACCCTGGAGCTCCTTGTGGCACTGAAACGTTCACATGTATATATAGCCTTCCTTGCAGCCGTTACGTTGGCAAACCGAAAGCTTTAGGTTTGGTTACAGCGAGATCTTCTCTGCCTGAGGGGCTTCTGCTCCCAGCTACACCTGTGTTTCAAGAGTGTCCCTATCCTGCCTGAAGTCATTTCTCAGAGGTGTGTCACGTCTCTGAAACCAGCCCTCTCCACTTCGGTTGTTTTATTTATGTGTTGCTTTTGTTTTACTTATCTCTTCTAGCATTTGTTGAAAAGCCAGCACTTTTAATTAATAAGAATGTTTAATTATTGCCATTCAGTAAATGAGTTGCACTGAAATTATTAATATTGTTGTTACTGTTGTTCTTGTTGCTGTTGCTATTAATAAACCTTATTAACATTTAAAGAGAAAAAGCAATCTTGTAACCATGTTTACAATATGTTTAGCAGAGTTACATTTATAAAATTATTCATTTTTCCTAGGAACTAACCAACATGAAAGAGCTTAAAAGACATGCAAACATGCACTTTCTTTCAACACATCTCTGTGTCTCTTTGACATAGATACTTATTACCAGGCAATCTTTTTTTTTTTTTTTTTTTTAATCCCAGGTCTCTGTAGTAACAATCAGTGTTGTCATTAAGTGAATTCTGGGAAGGAAATACGCATCACACTGAAAAAAGCACAAAATCCCATGTACTTTACAGAAACAAAGATCATTGATTGGCAACTGACTTCTTCAGAAATTTCTGAAGTTGTGCGTAGCTTGTAAAAATTCCCCACCCACATTATTCTCTTTGAAGCCCGCTCTCACAGAGCTGCTCCTTCCATTTCTTGCCATAAAACTGTCAGCCGAATGTTTCGTGTTGTGATACAGCTCTCTATGTTACAGGAAATCGGCCTAAGTAGTTTTCCTGTGAGTATGAACGAGGCAGATAAAATCCATTAACCCTTTCAACACGTGACATATTTACACACTAGTAACCCTCCAGGACTTAGAACAGAGAAAAAGAGTCTGAATGGGAAAAAGCCGTGGTTGGTGGCAGGGTTTTTGCTTTTTCTTTTGGAATCCTTTTACTTACTAAGGTATTTGTGGATGTGGTAAAGATATTTGTGGACATTTCATGAGTGCCTCTTCTTTAGGATATTGCTGTTTCTAACATCTGCAAAGTAATTTTTTTCATGCTAAGTGTTAGCCTATGGTCTCAGCCTAGGGAATAAGCATCTGTTTTTCTTCTTGATTGGACAGCACAGTAGGTTGCTGAAGCAGAGCTGTGCCATGAGCTCAAATCCAGCTCTAAATTTTCAACAGCTGGTAGAGATTTCTGATTTAGCTCTTGCTGAAATCTCTTGCTAGATTGTTAGTGATGTGCACACTGCAGCAAGTTAGGCACTTTGAATAAGGCTATACAACTTCATAATCCTTGCCTAAATTTCCCTAGCCATCAAGACAAAGGGAAAGTCTGGAAATCTAGTAAGGATTGCTCTGTGGGATTCTTAGTAACTCTTAATGCATTGCATTAATAGTGGCTTTTCAAAACACCCACTCACTTCCAAAAATGCCCTAATATTTTATATGAATAATATTTATTTTGCAGTCCAACATGAGCAAGATGACACAGAGACCTTCAGCTTACAATGCAGGAGTTGAACCGAAATCTGAAACTCTGATCCTAAACCCCAAATGCATACCATTAGCTCAATTTAACAAAAATATTTGTCTACTATCTCCAAATTTTGAATTCTTCCTGAATAAATCCTCTTATCTATGTAACATTCTACCATGAGCAGAATTCAGCATTCAGAGCCATAGAATAAGATCAGGTTGGAAGGGGCTACAGGCTACGAGACCTCCCTATCTCACTCCATCTGACTATATAGGCATACCTCATTTTATTGCGCTTCAATTTATTGCGCTTCACAGATACTGCATTTTTTACAAATTGAAGGTTTGTGGCAACCCTGCATCGAGCAAGTYYATCGGCGCCATTTTCCCAACAGCATGTGCTCACTTCGTGTCTCTGTCACATTTTGGTAATTCTCGCAATATTTCAAACTTTTTTATTATTATCTTTTATGGTGATCTGTGATCAGTGATCTTTGATGTTACTCTTGTAATTGTTTTGGGGCACCATGAACCACACCCATATAAGATGGTGAACTTAATTGACAAATGTTGTGTGTGTTCGGACTGCTGCACCGACCGGCTGTTCCCCCGTCCCACTCCCTCTCCTCAGGCCTCCCTGTTCTCTGAGACACAACAATATTGAATTAGGGCAACTAATAACCCTACAAAGGCCTCTGAGTGTTCAAGTGAAAGGAAGAGTCGCATGTCTCTCACTTGAAATCAAAAGCTAGAAATGATGAAGCTTAGTGCCGAAGGCATGTCGAAAGCCGAGAGAGGCCAAAAGCTCGGCCTCTTGCACCAAACAGTTCGCCAAGTTGTGAAGGCAAAGGAAAAGTTCTGGAAGGAAATTCAAAGTGCTACTCCAGTGAACACACGAATGATTAAGTGAAACAGCCTTATTGCTGATATGGAGACAGTTTTAGTGGTCTGGATAGAAGATCAAACCAGCCACAACATTCCCTTAAGTCAAAGCCTCATCCAGAGCAAGGCCCGAACTCTCTTCAATTCTACGAAGGCTGAGAGAGGTGAGGAGGCTGCAGGAGAGAAGTTTGAAGCTAGCAGAGGTTGGTTCATGAGGTTTCAGGAAAGAAGCCGTCTCCATAACATAAAAGTGCAAGGTGAAGCAGCCAGTGCTGATGCAGAAGCTGCAGCAAGTTATCCAGAAGATCTAGCTAAGCTACTCGATGAAGGTGGCTACACTAAACAACAGATTTTCAATGTAGACGAAACAGCCTTCTATTGGAAGAAGATGCCATTGAGGACTTTCATAGCTAGAGAGGAGAAGTCAATGCCTGGCTTCAAAGCTTCAAAGGACAGGCTGAGTCTCTTGTTAGGGGCTAATGCAGCTGGTGACGTCAAGTTGAAGCCAATGCTCATTTACCATTCCGAAAATCCGAGGGCCCTGAAGAATTAGGCTCAATCTACTCTGCCTGTGCTCTCTAAATGGAACAACAAAGCCTGGATGACAGCACATCTTTTTACAACATGGTTTACTGAATATTTTCAGCCCACTGTTGAGACCTACTGCCCAGAAAAAAAGATTCCTTTCAAAATGTTACTGCTCATTGACAATGCACCTGGTCACCCAAGAGCTCTGATGGAGATGTACAATGAGATTCATGTTGTTTTCATGCCTGCTAACACAACATCCATTCTGCAGCTCATGGATCACGGAGTAATTTCGACCTTCAAGTCTTATTATTTAAGAAATACATTTCATAAGGCTATGGCTGCCATAGACAGTGATTGCTCTGATGGATCTGGGCAAAGTAAATTGAAAACCTTCTGGAAAGGATTCACCATTCTAGATGCCATTAAGAGCATTCATGATTCATGGCAGGAGGTCAAAATATCAACATTCACAGGAGTTTGGAAGAAGTTGATTCCAGCCCTCATGGATGACTTTGAGGGGTTCAAGACTTCAGTGGAGGAAGTAGCTGCAGGTGTGGTGGAAATAGCGAGAGAACTAGAATTAGAAGCGGAACCTGAAGATGTGACTGAATTGCTGCAATCTCATGATAAAGCTTTAACAGATGAGGAGCTGCTTCTTATGGATAAGCAGAGAAAGTGGTTTCTTGAGATGGACTCTGCTCCTGGTGAAGATGCTGTGAACGTTGCTGAAATGACAACCAAGGATTTAGAATATGACATAAACTTAGCTGATGATAAAGCAGCGGCAGGGTTGGAGAGGATTGACTCCAATTTTAAAAAGTTCTATTGTGGGTAAAATGCTATCAAACAGCATCACATGCTACAGAGAAATCCTTCGTGAAAGGAAGAGTCAGTCAATGTGGCAAACTTCATTGCTGTCTTATTTTAAGAAATTGCCACAGCCGCCCCAGCCTTCAGCAACCACCACCCTGATCAGTCAGCAGCCATCACCATCGAGGCAAGACCCTCCATCAGCAAAAAGATTACGACTCGCTGAAGGCTCAGATGATGGTTAGCATTTTTTAGCAATGAAGTATTTTTTAATTAAGGCACGTACATAGTTTTTTTAGACATAATGCTATTGCACACTTAATAGACTACAGTAGAGTGTAAACATAACTTTTATATGCACTGGGAAACAAAAAATTTGTGTGACTCACTTTATTGCGATATTCGCTTTATTGGGTTGGTCTGGAACCAAACCTGCAATATCTCCAAGACATGCCTGTATTGCAAAATGATTAAGCAAAATCATTTAACATGTACAGAGATGCAACTCAGAAAGGGAGAGCATGCAAACAGTCTTCAAAAGGAAACAGGCCATATTTCAGGGAAAGGATTTATGACCTTCAAGTGGCCACTCACAAATAGCTGCAGATAGCCCTTTGTTTAGTACATACTGATAAAATACTGCCAGTTCTTCTCTTGTGAGGAAACATCAGGTTAAGTTTGCCTTTCATTTACTTGATACTCAGTCCTGTATTTTCCTACATCCTGAACTGCAACCTCTTACTGTTTTGCTTCCCACTTTCTTGCTTAGGATATGCCCCTGTGCATCTTTGGTATACCATTTTAATTTGTTTTTACAAGTTCAAACACTTAATCATTATTGTTTAAGTCAGCTCTCCCTTAATCCAATCTCATAACTAAAATTATTTATCTTGGGAAAGACAGGAATAAGACCTAGGAAAAATACAGTTTCTTTCTCCTCACCTCGCTGGCTTATGCAGAAAAAAATATTTGCCACCCTCAGAAATAAAATAAAATTTCTGAAATAATAAATTCCACAGTGAGACAATTTTCTTCAGCCTAAGTGATAAATAATCTGCACAAATGTTCTTCTGATTCCCAAAAATGTAATTCTGATTTGTCATGAGGAAATAAGGACTGAAGAATTTGAAATCTGCTCTGTGCTTTGTGGACACCTATTTGTGTACAACAACACATTTTTTTCTGTAACTCGTATAAAAATCATACAAGTGCTGCCCTGATTATCCAGGTTGCTTATGATAAGGAATAGGGTAGTCCTCAAATGCCATGTAGGCAGGGCCTGGCTTGCCACATGTACAAACAGAGCATTTAACCTGCGAGCAGCAGGAGGTTCTGCAACGCCGAAAGTAGTGACAGAGCTTTGCTCGCTACTCTGATTTCTTTTCCCCTTCTCTGTGAAAGTGCAAGTGCAACAGTTGGGTTAGGAAGGGAGGAAAATTCCTCTTTTAGATTTGGCTCAAGACTCTTTGCTAACTTATTTCTGGGTCCCCTCTAAAACACCTGAGGGATTTGTCATGTCCAGCAAAGGGATGTGGGAAGATCATTTCTCTGAGCCAGAGTCATGGGAGGCCCTTTAGCACATTCCTGTCAAGGCTGAGGGGAAAAAAAAGCAGAAATGCTTTCCTTCATTAGTTTACATGTAGTCTTTAACTTGTCTTTAATTAGCTCTTTAAAACATAGACCAAGCACACTTCTATGGTCATTAACTTCCTCAGTCATATTTTCAACAGTGGATACCCTTTGCTAATGCAACTTTGGGCTATATTACATAGCTGAACAGGAAAGCTCCTAGAAAGCAAAGGGCTTCCTTAGTTAAACAGTACTCATCTGACAGAGAATAGACTGAACAAGGGTTTACCAAATTGCTGTCATAAACAAATATAAAAAAGGGTAAAGGGTAAAAGGCCCACTTTCAGTTGACTCAAACGTTCAGAGAGCACCACTATTTATTACCAGGGGAAAAAGATGAGGATGCAGGAGGATAAAAGAAATGATACACAGCCAGTATCCATATACAACATACAACATCAGAAGAGCTACAGGTGGTGTGATTCAGAAACAGATTCTAATTTTTTATCTAAACAAACCATTTTTTAAATGTTTAATTATTAACATCTTATTTTGGTACAGCAAAAAGAAAAAAATAATTTTCAGTGCTGAAATCAGCAGCAACAATCAGCCAAAACAGCTTGGTAAGGCCAAAACTCAACTCCTATGTTCCAAACTACCTTTTTTTTTTTTTTTGGCAAAATACTTTTTTTCAGTCCTTAAGAAGCTATGAAGAAATACATGCAAATTCAATTTTTCTGAACTCTACCCAAATATATATTTTATTATTTTACTATTCATTAAGCACTCCCCTACACGCACACCTTTGCTGCTTTTAGGCATGGACTGAGCCTTGCTTATACGGTCCGACACAGAAGAGGGCTTCAGCTGTATCTCAGCACCATCCCCACCTGCCAATATCCCACCATTTATCTCTCCAGACAAATAAGGTCTGGCGAGTGTTGGGCTGGAGCAGTGGAGGGCCCATGCGGGCTCCCTTCTCCTTCTCCCAAACCCAGCAGAAACTGGTCCTCTGTGTGCCCTGTGCTGGGACCGACTGGGGGAGCAAGGCTGAAGTGCCACATCAGTGCTGTGCTGGCAGGACCATCGCTGTGCCACGGCTCGCGGGCAGGGAAGCCCTGCGCTGCGCCCGGGCTCTGCTCTCAGTCAGCAGTAATTCATCTGCTGGGGGCCACTTGTGGTGTGAGCAATGAGTGCCTGTGAATAAACCAAGGAGTCTTACAAAAGATTTCCACAAAGCAGAACATTGGACTGAACTCATCTGTGAAAACACATAGCAGAAATCCAATGAGCTGCTGTGCATATGCTGAAATCACAAATAAACTTTATCAGCTCAAAACGTTGTACTCCCCCACAATGTCAGCAAGATTTGAGAATTACAAAAGTGCACTGGATAAAAGAATATGGGCATCTGACTACCTTGTCCTCTGATAAAGGCCCTTTGGTTTGTGGCAATAGTCATATTCCCTCTGGTTTTCTGCATTTGAAAAGGTGACAGCAAGTTTTTACCACCAACATAGTTATGGGAAAGGAAATTCCGTCTACCAAAAAAATTTCTGGTTCATGTTTTATTGCCTTTCTGCCTAGCAGCAAAGTGGACAAAGCATGGATGCTAAAGAGAATAAAAAATAAAGGGCTATCTCACAGGCTGCTCTACAGTAAAATTTCTCCAAGTCTGGGAATAAAAGGTGCCAGTTACTCCCCAAGAATCAAAGGTATGATAAAGAAATTACAGGAGCTGCAACTATAATTTGAGAGTGCCATTATAAAAAATGCCATTAGGATACAAATCCAAACTTTACTCTTTGATATCTGGCTACAAGTCAGAGCAGTTAGCAATTATGTTCAATAACTTGTCATTATGGGTAGTTTTTCTTTGGTCACACCCAGACTTATCTAGGATGGATTAAAATGGGTATTTTAGAAACATCCATTCTGCTAAGTAAAGATAATCCCAGAGGAATCAGAAGTTCACAACAGCATTCATTCCCTTTCTGAACTGAGGTCCTCCTAACTAGTTCTTATGGTTTTCATTGCTTTCTAGGACCAAGTCATTTCCTTTCCTTAAAGAAGTGGCAGGAATCATCCGCAGGATGGAACTTTTGGGGCAGCTTGCTCAGTCCCTGCTGCCTCCTTCCAGAGCCTTTAGCAAGGGAGCCCTGGAGTCCATGTTCAGCATCTGACCTCTAGCTTTTTCACTGGCACCGTCTCCAAGCAGCTCTCTGACGTCTGTGCAGCCTGTTTCCCTGGCAGCTCCTCCTGGTCTCTCACTATCAGGGTTGACACACAAGTCAGGGAGAACCGCAAGCAGCTCGGCTCTTTCTCCCGCACCTCCTCACCTCCACAGGGAACAGTTCAATCCCTAGTTTCCTGGCTGGGCCACGAGACCCTCTGGAAAGTAGGTCTCCCAGAAGAGCTTGGTGGTGTGGCTGCTTTAAAAAGTACCATCACCATTGCACAGACAAGAGATACTGCAAAAAACCTGGAGGGCAGTATTTGCCAGTGTTTAAAGCTGCGCTGAGCACTCCTGAGCTTTGGATCAGAAAAGTAAGATAGATCTGAGCAGTTGTGTTCTGGCTCCTCTGTGACTTGCCAGTAGGATTTCTGTATCACAAAAGATGTGACAGACACTTAAAGAATAACTTAGGCAGAATTTTGGTGCCCACAACAAAAGACTGTTTTCCTGAAAATGTGACTCAATTGTCGTTAAAACCCAGGATTGCACAAGCTGCAGTGCTGTAGGCTATTGTGAAGAGATGGAGGAGAACTGCAAAAGATAGTTTGGGAAACTTCAAAGATCCATCTCAAATTATGTTTTAGATGCTTTTATGGCAGTGTGACAAAATCTGATAAGCCATAGAATAATTTTTGATAATTGAAATATTATATATTTTTAAGACCTATTGTTCAAAAATATCATCTACGATCAATGAATGTCACAGTTTCCATAGAACTATTATAAGTGTACTCACAATAAAAGTCTACAATCAGCTTTTATTACAAAGCCTAATTTTAGCAACTTTGGAATTTTCAGCTCAGAAAACTCCTTATTTAAAACACAATTTATTTCAAAAAGCAGAAGAAGATGGTTCTGGAAAGTCTGAAGAAAATTGCAGGTAATTAAAAGAGAAGTTTGCTGTGTCTAGATTGTCATGATATTTTCCAGTGACCCATAACTTAAATCCCCATAGTTACTTGTGAACAGTAACAGCTCTATTTGAAGATAATACTTTGTCATTAAACAGTTATAAATAAATCTGGTGTTTCCACCTTTTTTATTTTCTAATAGAGACCAAACTGTGGTCTGTCTCTGATAGATGCCATTTGGAGTTTTAACCAATATCTCAGGTGAGAATATCATTGAGTATGCCACTGACCAGTGTCATACTGAGCTCAAAGGGAAAACTCTTCTTCACTTCCATAAGGTTTGGACCAGAAGCTACTGCTTGTATGAACGTATTGCCCTCTGTTGGTCAGCTGTATCTCATAAAGAGCATCACAGAAGGCAGGAAACCTGTCCATCTTTACAAGTGTCAGTCAGAAAATTTCTATTTCTCTGTATGCTGGACAATTAAAAAGAGTCTAGGACTTTTAAAATATATGGCATACTTTTTAGAGATTGAAATCTTTTAAATGGCCTTTTTAAAGGGCCTTTTAGATATCCTTGCAAGGCACTTCTGCTTTGTGTCTCTCACTGTATCCACCTAAATCATATTCAGAAACTTTGAAATATTATAGGAGGTTATGCATCTCCCAGGCTACGGGTCTGTGCCCCGGGACCACAGCGATGCCACCAGGCCTCTCTGAGCATTTGATGCTGACTGGCTGCCTGCCTTCAAACACAAATGCACACAGCCTTAATTAGGCTATTCATAATTAGGCATCAACAATGTTAGACAACTTTCCTGATAAATTATACACACATTATTGTTCTTAGCTATTTGAGGATTTTATTTGCTCTTTACCCCAAAATCTTCTGTTAGCTGATGTACTAAGTGATGCTTTCATTCACCTAATGTAATTCCCTATAAACCAAGTCATTTTGTGAGCAGTAGAATGTACAAAATCCAGTTGTCTATGGATTTGTAATTGAGTTCCTATGTGGCTTCTGCAATATCTGAGAGGAACTGAACTCTCACTGCCATCCTTTCCACAATGGGGACTTTAATAATCTGCTCATTTGTTTTCATAAAAATTGTAGGAGTTTCATATCCTTGAGATATTCCTCTATCAGTGTGGGTTCAAATTGATCCATGATTTCAAAAGTCATTAGAGAGGAGCCTGACAGACACGCATACAGACATACACATATGCAGTGACATTGCTTAAGGCTCACCTCTTTAGGATTATAAATTTCAGGTGTTTACTGAAATCAAATAAAAATGCATGTTAAAAAAGGGTTTGGAACAAAAAAATAAGGTTTTTATGTTGTATTATGATCAGGCTGGATTAAGAAAATCTCAGCATCTAAACCCATTGAAAGGGAACCTCCCACCTCTTTCCCTTGAAAGTTTTGGCCCTGCACCCACTTGCGAGGGCCAAGTAAGCAAAGCCCCCTTTGACACGGGAGTGGGAGAGACACAAGTTGCTTGGTTGGTTTTCCTTTTCCTGGGACCCAAGAGAAGTCCAGGCTCCTTCTGACCCACAGCCATAGGGAGGGGACCGCTGTACTCTTGCCACCCAGGTCTCCGGCCCTCTCCTGCAGCAGCACTTGGCTGGTCCAAAGCAGCGGTGCCAGCGCCAGAGCAAGGCACCTTGGAGTTCATATTCCACTGAGGGTCCTGCAGCAGTTCATGTTTCTCAGAGCCATTGCTGCTGGTGTGCATCAGGGAGACGTCACAGCTCCTGCTACAGTTTCAACATTGTCTCTGCAGCCCTGGGAGCCAGAATCCCCCATATTTTTAATGAGGCATGAGGGTCTGATGTAATCAAGTGAGTGCAGGATCCAAGGACAAGCACCTAAAACTTAACTGCTCAACAGCATTGAAAACAAAGACATTTCTATTTACACACCTAAACCAAAGAGAAGACGGGTGTGTATAAGATTACATTTGTCAGAAATTTTTTATTTTCTTACATTTCAGCGGCTGGCACACTGAACTATTGTCTTTCCGCAATCCTAAAGAGTTCTGTAAAGAAGATACTTTTGGAAAATATCACTGAATGTTCAAAATATGAGGCAGAAGGAATTCTATTCCATTCTATTAATGGTGAAGAGGTAGTATTGTGAGACCACACAACACTCACTGTCTGAGCAAAATCAGCAGGTAGCAGCCGCATCTCAGAAATTCAGTTGCTGGAAATTCACATAGACTGGATTTTTCTGGGAAAATGTTCAGAAACTAAGAACTGAATTAAAGTCATATCTCCTGTACATTCAGATCAACAGATCTTTCAAGTCTTCTGCAGTAGTCTTTCAAGAATGTTAAAAATGCCATATACTTTTAAAAGCAGGGTAAAGCAATCCACTGTTTTACAGTCTTCCATACACACCAAAATTTGGCTAAGACTTGCCTCTAGTTCTAGAGGTTTGCAACTGTTCCAGCCACAGCTGTCAGGTGCCTGTGCACATGTTCTGAGAACAAGAAGAATTTTATCCATCTCCATGATATGTGTTTATTTCCACCAGGATATGCCAGCTTTAATTGTAATAAGACAAATCCGTGCAGGACAGCTCTGGATGAAAGAGTAAAGAAGAATGAGAAACAGCTCACCACAGTGAACTCCCTCTCCAGTTAGATCGCTGACGGTATGTGCCATGAACTGTCCCTGTCCCGCAAGACATACCCCTAACTTGCTTAAGTGTACCATCGCTACTAAACAATCATTTGCATTCATTACTATTACTCAGTTCAAAGGCTGATGCCAAGCTGTCTGAGGGAAGGAAAGTACATGGTGTTTTTATTAAAAAATCCTCAGTTTGATTGGAGTTTTCTGTTTTCCTTGGTTTTTCTCTTTTCTTTTTTTTTTTTTAAGTTCTGTTCTAAGAAAAGGAAAGCAGGGGATTTACTAAAAGCAAGGCAAGTCGGTTAGTTATGAGTCACCTTCATGACTTATAAAGGGTCTCAAGTTGTCTGGAGCGGGCTTTCTTCACCTAACTTGTGCTGCAGGGATATCAGGCGATCAGCCAGACCAACAGACCTCTGTGGCAACTGTCGCTGCCTCAGTTGCTTTTTTAAATTTTTTGTTTGCTTTATTTCTCTCTCTCCCTTTCTCTCTCCCTCTCTCTCTCTCTTTAGAAGAAAAAAAAATACAAACCAACCTCAGTGATCATGGTTAACATGTGAGATGGAACAAAGGAAGTCTGTGGCCTTCTTGCTGCATTGGTTTTGCTTGCATCTCTGTGTAAAGAAACTGCCTCATAGCAGGTAGGTTTTTCAGTTTGATTCTTTGGCTTTTTTGTTTATTTTTGTGTGTGCTCTTTTTTCAAATGAGAAGATCATATGTTGCAGGAGACAGGAGCAGGCCAAGGGAAGGGGCCCCAGGACAGGGGCTCTAAAGAGTCAGACAGGCTAAACTTCAAGCATTTATACACATACAGAAATATTCAGACAGGCATCCTTACAGAAATATGCCTTCAGCGATCCAGAATCGCATACAGGCAATCAGTCTCAAGCGAATGCTAACCCAGTCCCCTTGCTGTCTTTGCATTCACTTCTGCAGGTGGCTTCCCCTCGTGTAGCTTACAGCACAGCACACCTAGGAGAGGGGGCATCTAAGAGGACACCGGGGGGGGGGGGTGCGAGATGCTTTCCAACAGCTGCACTCGTCCATTTTTTGATATGTTTTGAGATGGATAGTTTAGAAGACCATACTATAAAGAATATCCATTCTACAATGTTTCAGCTGTGTATTTCAGAGATTTATAACTAAGATGCAGATATTCTCTTGCCTACAGCTTGCCAGAGAGATTTTGAAGTGGGGAGATGTAACTGTTTGTACAGAGCAGTTTGACTTACTTAATTTTGCATGTACAGATAATTTTGGACACGGGTCCAGTTCTCATCCTCATTTCATAGATAAGCAACCCAGAAATGCTTTCTTTAAATACCCACTAGGCTTGTGTCATTTGGATGTGGTCTTTTTAAAATGAAAATGTCTAAAAATCTCATACAATAACTGTTTAAAACTTTCTTGAAACGCATATCTGTACTGACAAAGCAGCAGCTCCAAGCTCAGCATTGATACCTATCTGGTGAAAACTCTGCGGTTTAATTTAGCCATAAAAATTTGCTCTGGACTAAAATTTGGCATCCAATAGCTAAACTTACTCATTTATTGTATTAGGTTTTTAAAACATGATAATCTTTAATTTACAGAAGAACAAACAAAATAACTGAAATATGTTCCAAAAATTTTTCCAGCTACTTAGTCCACAATGTGAAATAGAGCTAATGGGAATGTTTTATTTTAGAGGCAAGATTTCAACAGAGAAAAGATTTTTCTATCCACATACACATCTTTGGATCTCTTGCAGTATCATAAGTAAGAGACTTGAATTCACTATTTTTCTAACTGTTTTAAAAGGAATACTTTTACTTTTTGAGAGATTCCAAATTTTCCTGTGAATATACAAAGAGGACTTAGAGTCCTTCTGAAAATGCATATAGAGTCTGAAAATGGATGTGTAGTGTACTGTTTACATGTAGTGGCCTTCTGCAGATAATTCAAAGAATTAGAGAATGTGTTAACTATACTAATTTCCAAAACCTATTTTTTTTTATTCAGTCAAAATTAGATTTCTGCTATTCAAGGGGAAAAAAATCTCTGAAACGGCTACATTTCATTTTGGTCTTATTTTTTATGCACAACTAATGACAATAAGGATTTTTTCATGACTGCAGAGGAAGAAGGATTCAAAAGCCACTCTCATATAGTATACCAAATTTTAGTTTAAAAAGTGAAAGGGTACAGGCACCTCCAGGGGCAATTAGCCACATTCTAAGAAAGATATAAAATAGGTGAAGTACGTCACTCTTTGGGCAGTGCCCACCTCTCTCTCTGCTGGCCATAAAGGGAGGATACACGGCACAGGCCGAACACCTACTTTTTATACAGCTACAGCTGGATGACGTGAATCCCACCCCAGGTCCCCTACAAAGCTGTTCACACAGTCTGCTTTTCCGCACAGCTCTGTCAAGACCTCCATGGTCATTCAAGTTTTTTTCTCCTGGAATCAGGCCCTTAGGAAATTTGCAGCAGGTAATCTGATAGTGTGCTTGTGAGCTCTGTCTCATTTTTATGCAGAGCTAAAAGACCAGGCTTACTAGAGCTGTTTCAAAGCCTCCTGAGGTCAAGGTGCCTCTCCATCCTTTGACTTCAAGGCATAATGATCAGGGTCTATCACAGTCTGATTCCCCAGCCATGTCTGTGAGTATACATACCTGTGTTTGAGTACTGCATACTTCTGGCTTTGGCAGGTTGCCTTTTCTCCCTCATACTCTCCTATTGAAAAGGGGCTGTGTAATGGAAGGGTTTGCACAACCTTAAACAAGTTTCGGTATAGCTCCCCAAAAGGCAAAGTTCTAAATTTTTTTTTTTTTTTTGGGGGGGGGGAGAATACCTTGCTTTTATCTTTTCCAACCTGTCTGCCAAATCTTGCAGAGTTGGAATTACTGTCTTAATCTATACTTGATTTTCATAAATGTTTTATATTGGGAAGTGGTGTCAGAGCTGGCATGGCCTTCTGCTACCAATCCAGAGACATAAGGTTGTGTTTTACTCTGGATTCATTGCAAAGGATCCCCCTAGTTGACAGATAAATAAGAATTTGATCATTTGGACTGTGGAGTCAAAGCTGGCTAATAAACATGTGACTGATCGAATGAGCTGGATGCTTGTAGTCCAACAGTGGATCAGTGTAAGTCCACTCAAATCCCTGAGATGCTGTACAATCAAGTACAAATGCAGAGGTGGGGAAAAGAGCACTTGTGGCATTTGAACTAGGTAAGTTGAACTCTACTTGTGGTGCTCCTTCTGAAGGGAATCTAAATATAGGCTAAGTAATGGATGAATTGATTAACCATTCGTACTGCACTGACAGAAGAAACTCCTTCTAGGTTAGAGAACAATAAGCTACCTATACTCAAGCAGACTTTTAAAGTGCTTCAATAACTCAGAGAAATTTTTTTTTAATACATGAAATAAAAAGAAAGCTATGAATGTGATGTCCACTCTCACACATTCTGGAAGACAGATTGCAAAGGCTGTTTTATGCATTATTCTCTGTAAAGTTATTAGCTAATTTTTTTTTTTTTTTTTTTTTAGTAATGTCACAAATTTCAGTAAGGTCTCAATCAATTGGATTAATACTGCAACAGAAATGGAGATAAACACTGCCCCATACACAGGAAATTACAAGGGCAGAAAATAAATGAAATACCCATGTATATGGGAGCAGAGAAAATCCTGTATATGTTTGCTATTTTTATGTTTACTGCTTATAGTCAAAATAAATCATCCAACTTCCCAGTTTATCCCAGCTGCCTCACAGGCTCTTCAGTAAGCACTAGCACATTTCTTGAAGCTGTCACAGCAGAATTTGACCTTTAGGAGGTATTTGAAACAAGAGAAAGGAACCGTCAAGGGAAAATGTTGTCTGAAGGAGGGTGACCTGGAAAAACTGTGAGGAGGAGTAGATGAAGTGCAGTAAGGAAGCTACTGAGATGGTCATCACTGGTGGAATAGATTGCTTCTGTATATTATCGAGAAGAAAGTTAATGGTAAGAATTTGACACTGACAGAGAATGAAAGAAGCAGAGATGACACTGGAGAAAAAATAGGTGTTGCAGTTTATTTGGCTTAAGTCAAACATTGCTATTAAGAAATCCAGAGACACATGTCAGGTATAGGCAAAGTCAGTTATTAAATGAAGGCTCAGAAGCAGAGACAGATCTGTGGGTCTTCGTTATATAGAAAATAGATGACATCATAATAATTCTACAAACTCTTTCAGAGATGGGAGAGGAGAAAAGTGGTGGACAGGCCAGAGAGCTGGGAGGAGAACCAGGAAGGGACGTTCACAGAAAGGCAATGGGGGACAAAATTTTCACATGTGGCTTACAGTCAAAGATGGATAAAATAACCAAGGGGTAGAGCACTAGCCTCAGAGATCAATTCTGATATGGACAGTTTTGGTGGAGGCAATAGCAAGGAAAGTGGATTCGAAGGTGGTTTGAAAATGAAATTAAAACACACTTATCTTTCTGAGGTGACTAGAACAGATGAAGGGACAGAAAAGCAGATGAGTGGCACAGAGCTGATGATCAAGAGATCAGCAGATGAGATAGGGAGAAGTGTGTTATTCTGTGTTAACTGCAGGAAGAGCGAGTACTGGAAAGAGGAAGAGGAAGAAGGAGATAGCAGATCTTACGAGCTTTTTCTTTTTTAACGTTGCAAGGGAAGTAATGGGGGATTTTATTTCATTGCATTTAAGCATGAGTGGATGGTCATCATTTCCACTCATGGCAAGGTGACATTTTTAGAGCTGTGAGAGAAGGCAGGCACCAATATATGTATTTGTTCATGTAATGGAAATAAGACAGCTGTACAAAAGGCTGTTACAAAGGTTCAGCAAGAGGAAACACATGTCATTTCTCACCACTTCCTGACAAAGTATGATTCTTTTTTTTTTCCTTTAGCACATAGAAGCAAAACAGCTTGCAGCTTTAGAAACCCTGTGCAGCTTTTTAACACAAATGCAGTGTGTCAGGTGCCAACCTAGGCAAAACTATTCCATTACATAAGGCCTAGACAGCGGGAGTAGAAAAGCACCAAAGCAAAAGGCTTGTTGGTGGTTTTGGCTACCCACTTACCCGCTTTTGCCTAGAAGACCTGACTCTCTGAAGTAAACCTGCAGCGAGCAATTGCTCCCTGCAGCCTCTCGCTTCCCAACAGTACTGCAGGACTGTGCATGTGCAAGTACATTGCCCACTCAGCTTCTCTCATGAAACAGTTAGCAGATCTATTGAAGTGACCCATTTCAAAGACATCCCTTCTTCAAAACTGAAGGCAGTAGAGGGCAGACTGAAGAGGAAAATGCCATCAACCACAAATGGCTTCTACAAACCACAGATAAAATATTCTTATTCTTCAGCAAAACCTGGCAAACCCTGAGAAGATATCTAAGAATTAGCTTTTGGGAAACATGATGCAAATGATAGCAACATTTAAGATCATTCAAAGTCACAAAAATCATCTACAAATATTCTTAGAATAACAGACTCTGAAGTTGCAGTATCTTCTTGTAGCGAAACTCTTGTCCTACTACTTAGCATAGTCCTGATCCAAAGGTCAATTAAGTCAAATGTAGAGTTCCCACTAGAGGAACAGGCATTTTGCATCAAGCCTTTCAAGAAAATGTATGCCACTGGATGACAGCAAGTGGATAAGAAGTCAGGGACTTAGACACATTAAAGTGAAATAATTAAATCACAGAAAAATTCAGTCTGGAAGGGACCTCTGGAGGTCATCAAAACCAAACCCTGCTCAAAGCAGGGCCAATCCACATAGAATTCAGATTGGCTATTTATTCACAGTATTAATTAATCTGGTTGCTTTCTTCCAGATAAATGAAAACCCCCAAAGTGAATACTTTACCTTGCATCTCCCATCCTCCTCCCCTGACCTGCATCCCTCACTCCCCCTCACACATATATCATACACACACACAACATTTGGGAGTATTGAGGTTTAGAAACTGTTCACTTCATTGCCCACAAATGCAAATGTAGCATCACACGCCTCAGTGTCTGACTTCAGTAGGAGTTTAGCCTGAATACTTAACAGAGTTCTGAATCATCATTTTAAATTTGAGGTTTGGAAATTTCTAGACCACTTTTTTCTGCCTACCAAAATTTTATATTCATCCTGGAATTTTTGTTTGCCACTTACATATCACAACCATGTACTTGGCTGGTTTCATTTAGAGTGGCACAAAGCGAAAGGTAATTTCCCTAAAATCTCTAAATTAGATCACAGTCTTACTATGACATTTTAACTTCCTCTTAAAACATGTGTTAGTAAGAGTAAGGAAGCTATAAAAGTTCATAAGTTTCTTTAAATTTACATACAAAAAGATCTCCAAAATTATGCCTTATATATAATGTCCCATTTCCCATGCTGTTTTTCATGTTACTTTTTAAAAACTTTTACTGTTATTTAAGAAAAAAAAAAACAGTTACTGGAAGATCAAACAGAAAGCAAGCAAGATTCAGCCATGTCTGAACTCTGCCCAGGAGCTGATACTTTATTTTAAAAGGATGGAAAAAGAAAAATATATTTCAATTAAGGCAGATTTAGCAGAGAACTAACTGGAGCATTACTTAGGTTTAAAAAGGCCTGCTTGGAATGACTGCCTCAACTATTCCATCATTAATACTGACGTAAGTAACTGAAAATTGTAAAAAAAAAAAAAAAAAAAAAAAGTTCAGATAATTTGATATGTAATGAGGATTCTCTAACCTTTCTTCTTTTGCATGCACTTCTACCTAATTATGCAGATATTTGATATACTTTATATAATTATTGATTACCAAAACTATGTTTTCCTTGTTTGTTTTCAGGAGAGAGCTAATAATAGGCTGAAAGAAGACATAAAACTAATAAATACATTCACCTTTGGCCAAAAAATTTCAGTGCTCTTATTAATTTTATGGTCAAAGCATCAGTGACTGATTTATCTTAAGAAGTGATTAACAAACAATGGCCTGTTTAATACACAGAAAATTATAGTCATTAATCTCATTCCAATCTACTGAAAAGAGCATATGGGAGCCCCACATATAGGTCCTACTGAAAGCTGAATCCATCAAACAGGTTTTCTCTCTGCTAAGTGCTAGCTAGTGCCAGCATCCAAAGGAATATTTGTTGCTTAATCACAAATGCTACATATTGGTGAAACTGTGATTATTTCTCTGCTCTGTTTCTTATATCCTGTTAAACAGTTAGCTCTTGTGATATTTTGTATATTTTAGTAAAAATAAAAACAAGTAATTTTCTGCTTGATCACATGTTCTTTTCAGAGTTGTATTATTTTGAGCATTTCAGTAGTAGTCTTCATTATCTGTTCTCTAAAGGGGTTAAAAATCAGGTGCAACTGTGCTATATATGATATGTAAAATTTGTTCTCTAGTCCTCCTTCTCCAATATTTCTTCTGCTCAGTGCAAATAAAGAAACAAAAAGGACAAAAGCAATAAATAGAATGATGGAAAGAAAAGTCCTTCAGAGAAGAAGAATAGCAAATGTATTCTAACTCTCTTGTAAAAGTAACTTTAAAATAATCACATACTTGACTTTTTTTAAATATACAGCAGATGGTTCTCTTGTATTTAACTACAATACTTTTCCTCTTTTTTCCTCTGATGTGTGTTCTCTCTCTGACACAGTTTGTTAGATGCATTTCTGTCTCTCTTTTTTTTTTTAATAGGTAAATCAAGGGGAAAAAACGGTGGTTTCAGTTCTATATGGCTCATACACCAGGCTCTGGAGCTCTTCTGTAGGCTGTATGATGTTAATGCTAATCGTGATAGGGGTTTTTACCTCTAACTGACTCCTACATGTTAGCATTAACACTGTATGATGCCTGTTACCAGAATTCACATGGAACAAACTGCTGCTGTGGGAGGAGAGCAGAAAGCATGAATCAGTCATTACAATTCTGGGAAAACCTTCATTCTACATGTAAAAAGAAGGGTTGTTCTGCATATAGGCATGCTTGCTAAAAGGTTTGCTAGGTTTAAAGTCACAGAAAGAAGAGGGGGGGAAAGCAGCTTTGTATACCAATAAATCCTTAGAATCTGTAAATATTTTGAGCTCAGCAACCTATTTTTATTTTGCCTTATTGCTTTTCAGGTCTTCTGGTTTTGCATCTCATAGAAATATTTCATTTCTTCGTTTGATTTAGGAAAGAAAAATGATGAATTAAACATTTGGCATGTATAACTGTGCATTCTGTTCATTTCTACAGAATTTTATTATATGCAAGAGAAAAAATAACAGAAAATATTAATCTAGGATTTTATTGGCAGTTATTAACGGGTCATTAGAAGAACACGAAAAGATGTATTTTACTCTAGGATCACCTGTGCATTCCAAACTCTTAGTAAAGTCTCACAAAACACCTGAGAGACAGGAAAGTTATTATATCTATTTTGTGGAAGAACAAAACAGCAGAGAGATACTGAATGCTCAGAGTTGCACAAAAACTGAGAGGCAGAGCCAGTTTTCAAAATTCCCGGTCTTATGTTGCAATTAATTCTGCTTAATGAATACTTTAGTTATGAAAGTTTAGCTTGATGAGGGAATGGGGAAAGAAAGAAAACAAATAAAAAAAGTAATTACCATTCATTACAAAAAGAAATAAGGTTAATATTTGTGCTGTATTAATAAGTATATCCCTTTCTGTTCACAGTAGTTTGACTGTGAACCCCTGAGAATGAGATATAATTACAGAGCACCCTGGACCACAAACACTTATGAATCAATGGCTTCACATGTAAAACAGTCTCACTTCATACAAATTTTCCACTCAGACAGAATTGCCGAGAGGCATAAGTTTTTTCTGTTGAGTGGCTCCCTGGGGATGTGTATAGCTAGGGCCCTTGCCCACCCCAGAAAAGCCAGCTTCGTCCCTGCCAAAGTCAGAGCCGCAGCTCTGAGAGGGGATTCTGAATGTCGCAAAGCACTGTTTGCTAAAGACAAAAACATTCCTATTCATTTTGTGGGAAAGTTACCTCTGAAAGTGGTGAGAAAAATGTGGTGAAAGAGAGGAGGAGAATCAATAGAAATCCTGACTTTTTATTTTGAGATTAAGGTGAAACAGTGCAATAAAGTTTGATTTTACCATGTATTTGAAGCAAAGTTTGGCAGTATCAGCTCTCTCGGTGAAGTCATGGTGGTGCCTGAGCCCCTTGGCAAGGAACAGGGAAGTCCCAGGCTCCCAGGTCACTGCTGCTTTTTCTCCTCCTTGGGGAGTTTATCAGAGACCTGGCAGCAAGCCCAGAGCTGCCCTGATGTGGTCGTAGGATTTATGGCCTACCACGATCTGGCAAAGAGTCCTAGCTGCCTGACACGGAAAGCCAATTTTAACACTAAGATTTCTGTGAAACTTGGAACTCAGGAGAGGTCATTTCCACAACTTAAATTGCCCCACTGGCCGTATAGATTAAAGTGGAGTATTAATTAAGTGATCACATTTATTAAGTCAATTGATTGTTCTCACAGAAGGAAAATGTTATTCAGTATTTCCTTGAATCCTCATTGATTGAAAGAAGTCTCATTTACTGCACAGTGCCCAAAACCTGCAACCAGTAAGGGATTTTTATTTTTTTCTTCAGAGGCTTTAATCAATAGCAGAGCTGTGTGCCTGGAGTAAAGTACTATCCTCAGCAATGGTGAATTATACGTTACTGAAACAATGACCAATAGATTTTGCAACTTCTCTCTCATTTTCCCCATCTTGCCACTCCTCAGCATAGCTTACTAATTTCTATCCTATATAGACACATGCCAATAAAAGGTACATTTTCAGTGAAGAAAATGGGTCTTGCCACTCACTATTCTGATTCATAGATGATTTTTATAGCATGACTATATGTTCCTTTATATTTTCTCTCCTTAAAATGTACATGAGAAGTGACCTGTAAACTTAAGAAATAAATAGCAGATATAAATATGGTGATTATATTATTTATACATCTTTTTTTTCTGCATAGCTGATTCCCCAGAAAACAGATATAATAAGTTGTAGATATTACATTAGTAAATATAAAAACCAGGGTTTTTTTGTACTCTGAAAAATGTTAATGCTGTTCATGACTGGGGTTAAACCTTATGAAAGACCACAGCATGATAGCATTACCATTTTCAGATGGCTGGTATTCTTCAAGAAATGTCTTCTACCCATTCTTCCCATTGAATGCCTTTATGATATTGAGTTCCTGTGTCTGGATTACTTAAAAAACTTAATAAAATAAATATAGCTGCACTAGCAAGTTCACTGGCTTCAAATATAACAAAGCATTGCAACGAACTAAGCGGTATAGCATTAGATTAGTTACCAAATAGCAGTAAGAGGTTACTGATTGCCAGAGGTTAAAATGGAATGGGAAGCTATCTCATTCTGGTTGCTGTCATTAAGGACTCAATGTCTGCTGATGATTTAGAATTTTCAATAATTGCATGTGTGCAGTTTCCCAGGGAGAAGTTTCACTTCCATGATAAGATAAAATAACTCTATGAAATTTAATTCCTTCTGTTATGAAGAAAGTCAGGCTAGATGATAATCGTCTTTTCTGTCTTCAAAATCCATAAAAACATGGAGTAGAGAATATTTCTTTGGAAAGATACTCTCCCTCCAGGAAAGGATACATATATGAAGCTGGGACTGACCCAGGTCAACTCTCCTGCTGCTATACCTTATAACCAAAATATCATTTAGTTTTAACTTTGGTATGAAGACTCTTATCTGGTTAAAGCTATAAACAAAAGGGAATGCTTGACAGTTCTAGGCTAAGAGCAAAAATTCTGTGATTTGGAAAAGTTCGACCTCTTTTTGAGAGAAATACACAGGTGGAATCAAGGTAGAAGCAGGCATAAGTTGAATGAAAAAAGCTATGGAGCTATTACTGAGATGTGTGACAAGGAAGAAGGCTACAGTTCCCCCCTCTTCCCCTGTAATCAGAATCCAACCAGGTTTCTTTTCCTGCTTGTATGTATTGGCCTAAAACTCCCAGCAATCCCCTTCTTCCAGCAATCCCCTTCTTCCAGCATCTGTGGCATTATGCCGTTATGGTATCTTCTTAGATCCTTCCTTACTTCTGACTGGCCCTGAATTTCTTTTATTGAATGGATACAGTAAAAACTGCTTCTTTAAACCCAAAAAACAATCTAATAAGAAGGAGAAATAGCTAAGAAGGGTTTTTTGCTTATTCTTGGGGTCTCTTTTGTTCATTTACTCTTCCCTAATCCCTGTAGTCTCTGGGAACTATAGCATTCAATAGAGAGATTTTCTTGTCTCTTTTTCTCTTTGAACTGACCTCAGAGGTCTTGTTCAGCTACTTCCAAAGGAGAACATTGGAGCTGCAGTGTGCAGAACAGCATGCACAGATCCAGAATCAACACACAGCCAGGGCCTTTTCATACCCAAGCTCATTTTGGTATTTTATGCTACCCCATAGCTTGAAGTTTCATGCACAGCTCTCTTTATAGCTCCAGCTGTATGTCAGAGCAGAGTCCAAAGCAGCCAGCACACTGTGCTAACATTAATAAATAGGAAATACTGGAACAAGAGCATCTGAAATTGAGATCCTTTCACAAGGCTCAGACAACATACTAAGACCCAAAGTCTAGAGCGTTTCCTTATATGTAAGAGCTCTTCTTTTCAAAGAACTGAGCAGACCTTCTTGAAAAAGAATGATAGTGGTAGTATGATGATGAGTGTTCTGAATACGCAAGTCTCACGTTTGCTGCACTTGCACAGAAAATGGAAAATCAGGATTTAAACCCAACCATCCAACATAATGCTTCAACTCCAAGACCAGCAGGAGGCTGGCACCAGCCAGACCAAAGTTCAGCAAAATTTCAGAGATCTTTAGGCCAAAAATACAAAAAGGAGCATTACCATAGCATAGCTATGATAATGCTCCTCTTGTACAGACAGTTGCAGCATTTTACATTTGAGAGTTAATGGTAAAATACAGAAATGGCCTTGATCCCAAGTTCCCAAAACCCAGATCTCTGTGCAGCGTGTGGGTGCCATGGTCACTAAGCACTGTTTTCATTTGTTCTCATGCTAGTCCAGTGAATCTTCAAGACCTTTTTCTAATAGTGGCACTGCTTCATACAGACTGGGTAGGGAATACTCAGAGTACCTTATGATCCATCCCAGAACAACCCACAGATGTTTCCCTCCAAAGCATGGCTCTGAATCCCTCTCTAGCAGAATAGGGGACTGAATCTTTATCTCCCACCTCTTTGAGAAGTACCATCACCATCATACTGGCAGTAAGAAAGAAGTGGACATCACTGTCTCTTACTTGATTTTTAACTGCTAGAAACACTGTATTTTGTGAGAACCCTGGCATGTTCAAATATAACTCCAGATTAATCTCTTCCAAAGGAGCACCCACCTTCTGGAGTCCCCACAGGCTGAGATGCGAGTTGGTACCACATTCTTCAGAAGCGTGGACAGTCTCCACCTTTTAACAAACAGAACTCCTACGGGAAAAAACAAGTTTTCTCATATAAACTTTAGGTGTCAAGTCTCAATAGCATGTTCAGAAGCACAGTTCCGGACTTGCACAAACGCATCCCACCTAAATCCCCTTCTGTGGGTCACGTCCTCGCAGAGTGAATCTCTGGCTCCTCTCCCGCTGGGAAGGAGCAGGCTGCTAAGCCAGCAGCTCTCCTTGCTGAGCCACTGCTCCCACCTAGCGGCAGGAGCTCTGCAGGGCTGCCGGCCTCGACCGGGGATCCCCCCTCCTTGCCAGTTCGGCACCTCCCGTTTCTCACAAGGGAAAGGGCCCTGACTCAGCCGCTAATCAATCAGTGCAAGTTAGGGAAGGGAAATTCTCTCTCTAGAAGTTGTACTGACCTTGTCTTTGAGCTCCAAAATTTACCAGTCAAGGGCAGAGAAATAGCAAAGGTTATGAGCTCTGAAAAAAAAAAATTATACCCAATTCAAAATTTGAAATCAGTTTCACCTCCAAATTCAACTTACTCCTATAAAATTTTTGTCTCAGGATAGATTCATATTTGTAACGGGGTTGCTATTGAAAACTTACAGAAAGAAGCATGCTTGTTTCATTCTTAACCAAGAATGCTAAAAGTGATAAGCAGAACTATTTTTTACCATTTTGTTGCAAGAAGTTCATTTTGTCCTTCTTCCCAAAGGAAGACAACCGTTTGTTTTGACAAACAATTCATCTGTTAAATTATATTTTTCAATCTGATAGCTGAAGTGTTATGTCTTAATGGGAAACATTTCACCGTTGCTGTATCTGAGTACAAACCCACTCCAAATACTGCAGCTTTAACTAAGGTCCAAATTTATTATAACAGGACTTTTTCCTAGGCAATTTTTAGTAGTGAAAAGATGGCAATAGCGAGCACATGCTAAATTTTGTCATCACCTACCTCTACAAACATATACGAAATTTATAATATGCTCTATATCAATTTTTAGTTGAATAATCTTAAATATAGTGCCTGAACACCAAACCTAGTGAAGACCAGTTTCTTATCAATCTGTGTTTTGGAATTTGCAGCTGACCTCCTAAGACTTAATTTTGGGTGGCTTTGAAGCATTTATAACAGCACTTCCCTGGTACCCAGTAACACGTGAGCTCACACAGCTACCCCTACGCCTCAGCCCACATGAAATGCATAGGATTTCACTCATGAAACCTCTTAACACCCTACTCCTTCTGAATTTGTTGTTTGAAATGGACCAACAGGTTCCAAGATTGGTTGATGAGATGGAATGAAGAGAGGAAGAAAGAATCACACAAAGTGCAGTAACAAACTTTTGGGGTTTCTATATAAAACTAGAGTAAAATAGAGATTTTTCAGCCCAGCTACATTCCTTTCAAATCATTTCCTACACTGAATACCATAAAAGCCCTCCTCCCTGCACAAGAGCTTTGTTACATGGAATTCCAGTTAAGTTTAAAAAATTCCTAAAAGAAAGAGTTTGACCTTCCTCTTCAGGTGATAGGATGCAAGAGTGATGCTTCTGAACTTGATTCCCAAAATGCAGGACTCACAAGATGGCTGCGTGGGTTGGCGATGTTCCCACTTAAATAATTTCACTGTGGTCTTGGGTAAATCAGAGACAGACACTTCAGAAAAATTCAGCAAGTTTTGTGTTCCTCGACACAGTAACCAGTGTCTGCTTCTTCAGTAGCAGAAAGGAAACCAGTTCAAAACCAAAGCATACTGCATTAGGTTAGGTTTAAAATACAAATATTTGAAGTTCAGTACAAAGATCATTTATAGTCTTAAGAAAATATAAAGAATGTGTGTGCATACTCTTGAAGTGAACAAGTGAAAGTATCAAGTATCTTATTTAAAAAATTAAGCATCTGATATTATTATAAAACTTGAGGTAACATCCTTCACCATCTGCAGTATTAATAAGGAAAAATCAGTTATTTGAATATCAAAGTACAAAGGATATGGAATATACTTAATGACATGTGTTTAACAGGAAGCTATACCAGAGTATAGCCTGTTGCTATACTAAACAGACTTCAAACTTAATTATGTCAGTAAATTTGAATAGCTAAAGATTGCACAAACCAGAGAAACGCATAGGACCAAACATTTTAATACATATCTTAAGTAGACTTCAGCAATTTCACCAAAAGCTACTTTTGTTATTTGCATTTCTTCTTCTGTGCTCTGACACATTTCGCTTTTATTTACTTACTGGTTATAGTTATGAGTACACCATTTCATTAGGCTAGGTAAGATTTCCTTACTTAAATATATTCTACTTGATTTGTTACACTGCTCTTGCAAAACTATAGTATCAATTGATTAGGAAACAAGGAATGTACTTAATGGCAGAAGTAGTAAGGGGGATAAAAATTTTTTTTGGTCTTGAGTTTCTATTGAAGAAAGCAAAGAGGTCAGCGGAATTTCATTATGAACCTCCAGCAAGAAATAGATATATCCATTCAGAAAATGCAAAGCAGTACTTACTTCATGAAAGACCAAACAAATGGTCTTGAAATTATATAAGGATAGAGGAGATGGCGCTACCAGCTACCAGTTCAATTACAGTCTGTAGGCCAAACCACCAATCACAGAATGCAACACCTGGACATATACAATTGCTGGTAAGATAAGGACACAGGTAATTGCAAGATGAGTTACCACAAATAAAGCATTCATTACTCATTAAAAAATAAAAATAAAAATAAATAAATAAATCTAATTTGTGCTTTTGTAACAGTGGCCGAAAATTCAAATTAACACAGACTGAAATGTGTGATACTGACTTTGTAGCTATCCCTAATTTAACTCCACAGAAGTCAGCTGAATTAACCAACACTTTTTTTTTTAAAAACATATAACACAACAAGTCATGTAAAAAAAATTTTATTATGTACATTTAGAGGTTAAAGATAATTTAGATTGATACAGATTTTCCCTCTTCAGTTCCATCTTTTGTCTCACTACTGCCGCCTTCTGCTTCCAAGTATCTTTCTTCAGTGACCTGCAGAAACACGTTGATTTTGTTATTTTTTTTAAACATGATTTAATTCTCCTTCGTCCTCGAAATCCTCCCCTTGTACTGTCATGAGAGCAAGAATGGACAGCCTACAACAACATATATCACTGTACCCCAAACTGACCTGAATTTGAAGCATCCTCATGCTACTTCTCTGTTAAATTTGTTTGGACTAGACTCTGAGCACACCCTTAGTTAACCGATTTCAGTAAACATACAAGGTGTTTTCTCCTCTCTGCTGCCACACAAGTAAAATATTTGATTTGAAGGTTCTGAAACTTTTGTTATTTAATTCTTACCAAGTTCCCCCACATTTTGCCATGCTTTGAAAGCGAGTCTCTGGTTATATGTGGTATATGATATTTTACAGTTCCATTTATCTTACAAACTTGCTATTTTACATTAATTCAATCAGTGTAAAGCTTCCCTCAGATGACCCCATTTCAACTTTGGAAACACTATTTGTCTGATGGGTGAATGTTCACAGGTAACTTTCTCATTTTCTATGCAGGTTTTAAGGGGGGGGGGATCAAAATTAGGTGCATCTATTTAGTTTACTGAAAAAGTTTTTCCTTTTACCTCCAGTAACTTCAGCCTAGATTCACCCAGTGGTACTAGCTTTCAATCCTGCATTTACTTATAAAAAACATGGTTGCTTGTGTTCTCTTATACCTGTGGCAGAAAACTTCTATTTAAATTTATCCAGGTATCTAGATAAGCYTAAGTACCTTATTCCAATTTGAGGGTTTTTTTCCTTATTCCATGTTCATGATTAAAACAGAAAAAATAATTTTAAATTTTACACACACATTATGCCAATGTTAATCCTAGAGATGAAACTGAGAAATTCTAATATAATTTAAAGTGACAATTACTTAATGACAGCTTAGAGGGGCTATTATAAAAAGCATGTGGGATTCTCACAAGCAGACATCTTCAGAGTCATACATAGCTGGAAAGACATTGATATAATTTACTCTGGGTTTTTTGGAATAGTACAGATTGTCAATTGAAAAGTGCATGCTTTTATTAAATAGTAAAATGCATTTTAATAACCAACAGACATCAAAAAAATACCAATATGCTCTCTACTACAAAGATATTAAGGTATTATCAAAAATGTTAAGATATTACCATGTGCATCCAACTTTTCTTTACCTGTTACCCTCTGTTTAGGATTCTTTCCTTAAAGAAACGTTCTTGAAGATATTACCCATCTCCAATCATTCAAATTCTACACTATGACACTGAATCTTCATATTTGGTAAACTATACTTCACCACTGATTAGACTTACCAGTCTCTTAGACCTTTCCAGCAATTTGTGCCACACGGTGTGGTGGGCCTGTATTTAATGACATTGAATGATGTTACTATAGGCAAAAAACATTATTCTATAATAGTTTTTGACTGACATATAGGAATGATGGCACAAAAATATAACAATCCTTAACTCAGAAATTACACCTTATGGTTCAAGTGTCCAATTTGCTCGTGTCATTTTGATTCATTTATTCTTTAATACCCTAATGTTTGCTGATCACATGCATTTATTGTATATTATGGAATCACTGAGAAGCTAATGGGCAAAAATGGGAATTCAAATGGTGTGAGGGAGGGATAAGGAAGGGTACATGAAGCAGAACCCAGGAACCCAGTGGCCACTTGTCCCTTGAAAACTCCCCTGCTGTAGGTAACAGCACATGTTCTAGACCCCAGGCCAAAATCATGCAAGTCAATAGAAGGGGGAAGAAAATGAACTCCTGCCCCCACCTACAGTTCTGCAAAGCCATTGTTCAAAACAGATTATTGCTAGAATTTTATGATATGACATCACTTATCATGAGTATAAATTCTAAGTTTACTTTTTTCCTGAATCTGAATAAACAGTAGCAGGCAAGGTAAATGATTAGCTCGCACGTGCAATTAAAAAAAATAAAATAAAAAATCCACACACCACACAACCAAAACCACACATTCAATACTGGGCACTCTGATGTGCTTTTGAAGTTCTGATTTCACATTCAAAATAGTTCCCAGGAAAATGAATCTCAAATAACCAATGCGGTCATTATCCTTGGCCTTCACTTTCTACTACTGCTCACATCACCTCTGACTTATGTTCAGTTACCAGCACAGTGTATAACAAAGATCTGAAAATAGGCCAAATGCCCTTTCTTTAAAAAAAAGGAAGGAAGAAGAAATATCTGCAGAAAATGGATTAGTTACCTTTAAATGGATTGGCAGGGACACACCCTGGAACCTCCTTATCAATTCAGATTTGTTAGTCTGAAGATCATGGGCTGCTGTTATCTCATACTGGTAACAGAAACTTGTCCTTGGAATGTGAGGGCCTTCACTAACATCTACAAAGTCTCCAAACCTGATGGGAGCCAAAAAAAACTATGACAAAAATATATTCTAGTAGAATTACAAGCTCACCCATTTGTTTTCATTTTTGATTAGCTAATTCTTATCTACAGAACACTGTAAAAATGATGAAAGAAAATCCACACAAATCCCAAACCAATTCTAGACAAATCCCCAGTTTTTCATTTCTAGGTTTCTGCAGCAGAAGTGTAGGTTGCACAGTTTCCTAAAATGAATTTAGAAAATTCAAACCTCAAGTCCAGCAGAAAGATCCTAGATTTACCCAAATCTGAAACCATGTTGGCTTTCTAGTGATATAATGCTATTATATTCCAGAGAAAGATTTGTCTCCAAGATCATACATTCCCAGCAGTACACTGTTTATCACCTGCACAGGCATCTCCTTTTCATGTTTTGAAAAATTGCAAATCAATAAAAAAAAGGTGAGAGACAAAAGGAAGACCTATAACAAAAGAGTCTTTAGAACATACTCTTCTTCCAGGAATTAACTGTTAAGCCTATTTTCCTTCCTACTCAAACTAGAGAGTGGTAGGAGGGGAAGAAGGCATGAAGAACAGACAAAACACTGTTCTAAAATTTAAAGAATCATCACTGCAAAGACATCTTTTCATTTACAGAGACGTAGATTCCAAAATCAAATGGAAAACAATTCAGAAACCTAGAGAACTGGTATCTTACACAAGCCTAAGCCAGTCAAAAATGCCTTTATTACACCTGAGCTACAGCAAGATTCCTGCCTCCAGCCTAAGAATTTTACATCTTAGGCTGCATCCCAGGAGCCAGTTCCATGCTCATCTCCAATGCTACAGGGCAGTAGCTTGCCATTTAAGTAAAGCTTGACAACTTCGGCAAAAAAAATCCACTGGACAATGCTGGCACTTGTTTTTAAACAAGTATTTGCCTTGCATTTCATTTACATTGTCAATCTCTAGGGATTTATTTTAGAGTTTAAATAAAAACGTGCAAAGCAATAAGACTTCCTAGCACTTACCATGTTTAAAAATTTTAAAAAATTTAGAAACTTAGTGACAGCCACCAGGTGTTAACTATTAGAAAATCACAGCTGTATAAAAAAAACTTAGGACAAAGTACAGACAATAACGAATATAAACATTTCTAAATTTAAAAACTATCACAAGCAGCTTACCCTTCTCACTTGCAGATACTACTTGCAATATAATTAAATCTTTCAGTAAATCATTACAGAATGGAACTTTGGTTTTACTCACCTATGTAACATCACAATTCCTTCAGTGTTCTGCGAAGCTTTCTGTTTTATCATCTCCATTTTGTATCTGAACAAGACAAAAAAGGATTAAAAAATCCTCACCTTTGACACGTAATTCTTATGAGAATACTTAAAGATTTATATCAGGAGCATTTTTTAAAATCATGTTCATATTTATGTGAGCTTGGAAGCAGTTTTAAATTCTTAATTTCAAATTCCAATGTGTATTGACATGTTTCATAAAACACACATGTTATAGGAGGGCCATGCTCTCTCAAAGTAGTTTTATTCAGAAAGACAAAAGGAACTTATTACTTCCAATAAAAATAAGAACTTTTCAAGTCAGACATTAAGACTAGAAGACACCATCAGATCACCTAAACTGGTTTTATGCAATGGGTGGTCCCAAACAACTGGTAATCTGTAGGACAACAGAGTGGTCCGTGCTCTTTGTATATACACAGATACAAATACAGTGCTTATAGTCATTTCCAGGAGTTAGCTCCCAACGGCTGTCAATGCCTGCTAGCCAATACAGTGAAGAGATAGTCTGTAGGTCACATTAACAGTACCTGGATTATGAATCTAAAAATGTTAGTTACCTCACCACAAATTTAACATCAAGCAAAATTCCGCTCTGGTTCACAAAATGATACACTATTTATCATTTCACCCCATCTCTCTCCAATCACCAAAAAGCTGTGGACCAAAGAATTTTACTCCAAAATACTGCTTAAGTGGTCTTTCAACTAAGACAACTGGACAAACAGTGTTTTGAGCTGACCTTTTATAGCACAGGCCAGAGAATTTTACCCGTTATTCCCATGTAGAGCTCAGTAACATTTCTTGACAAAGCACCCCTTCCAGTAGGGCATAAAACTTTCATTTGAAAAATATCAACAAATGAAAACTCTACATTTCTTTGAATGTGAAAGCCTTTCAAAAGCTGACAGTAACTAGCATGCAGAGTCCAACCAACAGAATTCCTCTAATATAGGACTGATGAAATCTTGAAGCTTAATATTAAACTAACTTTCCATTTCTCACAACATTACATCCAACAGAGGTGCCTGGTGTTGGTCTTTGAAGAGAAGATTAAAAATGAGATCAGCTAGTATGACCAAGAGAATGAAAACATGTTCAGAGTAGTGGAAGTACCACCTTCTTACTTCATCTGTCACACCTTATTTTAGACTTATATAAAACAGCAGAGATTTAATTGAATTTCTAAGTGCCTTTCTAAAAGAAAGGCAAACACAGACACTTACCTGTTATGCTGAAACATTTCACATGCTACTTTTGCTTCAACATGCAGTGCTTCAAACGGCAGATCTTTATGAATTAGCATACCAGCATCCCTTGCAAGAGAACGGAAGTTGTCCTAAAAAAAAAATTTATATGTATAAGACTGTCACCACTGCTTCTCAGCCATACTTAACAGACAAAGCATAGGAAAACATCAAATAGCACTGAAAGCGGTCAGGATCATCTGCTATAGATCCTAAATGTAAGAACACTGCAACAGAACTAAAACTCTTAATATTTAATCAGCTACCTGTTGCTAAAGATCATCACTGTTTAAATGGACCAATTCTATGCCCAGTGAAATCAACAGGCATTTTTCCATTAGACTCAACATACATTAATTCGAGTTAAACTTCACATGTCCTCCCAACCTGATAGACGCACAGATAAACTTGCCATTGTTAAGTATTCATTTACATATCTTGTTTCCCACAGAGTCATGATTCCATTTATAAATGACCTCTATTCTGATGGAAAAAGAAGAAAGAAGTACTGAATAATTAATAAATAGAAACTGACTGCCTTGGTCCAGAAACCAAAGCTTTACATACTCTGATTTGTCACTAAATAAGAAAGTGTTATCAGGAGAAACTACATAGCATATGTATAACGTCACTTCAAAATTATTTCAAACTAAGTTACTTCAATTACAAGATCATATTGAAGAAAAATTCTGCATTTTATTAATATTGCTTTGTTAGCCATGCGTACTTCTCCCAATACGTGGGCATGAGAACAAGAATAGGCATCAGAAAAGTAAAATATTCATGATCACACAGACCACTGAACACTTATGAGACTTAAAAGTTTGTAGATGATGAGATTTACTGAAGAGCATGACATACTAAGGGGAGTTTCAACTGAATGCGCTCACGGGTCTCAAACAATAAATTGATTTTGCAGTAAAGCACTGAAAAATGCTGAAAATACACAAATTACACACATTTTTACTTTCATAAAGTTCTGTTCACATAAATGTTATAAGCCTATGGCTGCATCTACATTACCAAGTAAGCATGGCTGAGGAAGGGCAGATCTGTATAGAAACACAGATGGCACTGAGGTCCCAACAGCCACACTAACCATGTTTCTGGAATTTTATTTTCAACTAGAGCTAGTCTAGCCCCGTGGACCTAAAATCCATAAGTATTTGGAGCACAACTCTTGGTTTAATTTTATCTGAAAGGAATCCAGTTTGCATGCTCCGAGACCGCACTGCAATAAGAGCCAATATGTGGTAAATATGGAGATTAGCTTCCAAATATTCCGGATCTAAAATAAAACACTAGTGTAGATATACCCTCTGACAAGAAAAAAATCCAACCCCTCCTGCCAAAAAAATATATCTGACAAGGACATAAACTATACAACTTTTCAAATGAGAAGTTATTGTGCTTACCTTTGTTGGTTTCCAGTCATTGAGTCTACTGTCCAAAATTACATCATAGCAGAAAGCTCCAGAGATCACTGCAATTCCAATTGTAAATAGAAAAAAAATGGTTTGTAATAAAGTATTTCATTGCCACAATACAAATATTCTTCTAAATATATCAAAATGAATGAGAAGAAAAACAGAATGATCACAAAAAAATCATAAAATCTAAGTTTTCAGCCGTGATTACAGAGCCAGATTATAGACTAAAATTGCATCATTTTCTTTTCACTGCATGAAAAATATTTATTCCAAACTAGTTTTAATTTAATGATACTATAATATATATCCCCATAAAAAAATAATAATAATGATCTATACTGCTTCCCAAAACTCTCCCAATCTCTCAAAACTGGGGGGAAGGATGAAACCCCTCTTTGAGAACATTTCACATTTTTCCCTTTGCGTGCAACACACATTAAAAGTAAAATTGCACTGCTGTAAAGAGAAATTTGCACTCAGCTGTAAAGAGAAATTTTTGCTTAGAGACATCAGACAACATTATGTAGGGCTAAAGTGTTTATCCATGACACAGGCAGCAGGAACTGAAATTTCTGAGGCAGTATAAGATCTATTTCTTCATTTATCTATTCATGTATATTTATTCAGTTATTGTCATCTTAAAAATCAAGCTTATGAACCCAGTAAACTCACACTATTTCTATATATAAACTATAACCACATAATTTAGTATGCAAGATTACTTCAGATCCTGGTAGAACTGAAATACTCACTCTATGCTTACCAGACAATCAAGACAAATTCTGAAATTGCTAAAAAGGGCATCAGTAGTGATCAACTGACCAGCAACCTACCAGATTCTTATACATCAAGTGCCTAAGTAGTCAGGTTTTATTAGTCAAATACCTCTCTCTTCTCTTTGTTTTCTCACTTTTGTAAATTTTAGATCAGATCACAGATGAGCAAAACTATTTGTACTTCAGTAATCTTCCAACTTTGAGGTACACATGGTAATTTTTAAGCAACTTGGGTGCTCGCAAGATTATGCTGAGTTATTAGGGCAAATTACACAGAAACATATCACACCTTCTAAATGCCTTTCTCATGTTATTTCACAATAAAACAATTGTGTCCCTAAGTAACTAACAATCTACAAAGTCAAGAGTGCTCCGAAATCCAGTTGCCACACAGACAAGCTTTCCATACCTTGATAAAGAAACTGGATTCAACCTGACTATTGTGAATTAAAGAACAACAATATATCACACTACTCTTTTGATAATTACTCTTTCAATGGAGCATCCAGGACTGCAGACTGTCTTGCCCTGCCTTCCCTCCTAATAACATCAGGCTGGGTAAGAGTGCTGACATCTTTGAAGCATAGTGAAAATCTACTGCTTCAGAAAGCTATTTGGATAAATTGCAAAAGAACACAGATTTAGTCCTCAGCATGCTGACTGATAGGGAAGAATGGCGTAGGAAGAAAAGCTATTGTGGTTTCTCCAGTCCATCCAGTCCCCTTCAGAGCAGACATATCTTAGCTGTTTACGTACAGGTCACTTATTCAACACAGTTTAAAGCCTGACAACATAATCCAGTACAAGTTTTGGATTACTTGAATACACCAATCACACCTAAAGGCTAAGACAACCATTTACAGAATCACAGAATCGCTGAGGTTGGAAGGGACCTCTGGAGATCATCTAGTCCAACCCCCCTGCTCAAGCAGGGTCACCTAGAGCACATTGCACAGGATTGCATCCAGGCGCGTTTTGAATA
>NW_020451096.1:181318-183424 GCF_003343035.1 Apteryx rowi | reverse complement strand
TTTGCCCTTGGTGTCATTGGCACCCACATGAAAGAGCAGCAGTGGGTATTTAGCATTTACTATACTCACAAATGCTAAGTACCTTCAGTCATTGGAGAAGGAGCCTCTGACTTGTTTTGTAACACTACATCCTAGACACACACTTAAGAAGTAGCAAGAAATAAGACTCAATTATAAAACATTTTATCACCTGGTACTTCTGGACTTTTAATCAGATTCACCGAGTACTCATCTTTGAAAGCTCGCTTTAACACACATGCCATGATCATGGCACAGGAACGCCAGTAGGCCTATAAAGAGAATTTCAAAACAGACTCATTACCCAGCTATTTGTTGCAAAAGAATACCAACATTTAACAGAATTAGACATAAAACTAACCATCAACGCAACCATTATATTCTTTAGAATTTAAACTTCCATTTGGAGATAATTAAAACATCCATCAACAAAATCACAACTGCACTTAAAATACAAGACGGATGTTTCCCCGGAGATATTTAAACCTGAAATCATAGAATCAGACAACAATATAAGTTGAAAGGGGTCTCTGCACACCATCTAGCCCAATGCCCTGGTCCAATTAACTATAACCATGATGTGCAAACCAACGGTTAAAAATATCTAAACCTTCATGACAACAAAACTCAAGGAAGCAGATGGACATGGAACTGAAAGAGGCACACAGGCTCTCAGGATGATAATCAGAGTCACCTGCAATTGTATAAGATCCAGACTCACCTTGTTTACTTCCTCTGGATCTTCATCTTTGAAAGTAAGGAACTGAATTTCACATGATTTGGTCAAGGGTCTATACATATCCCAAACTTCGCCATCCACAAGAGCTAGTACTGATTTCTTGCAATGCCATTCACTTAAGTCTAAAGAAAGTGAAAAAAAATTACCCGGTTATTAACATTATTCCTCAAAGTCAGCAGTTTAGACCCCTGCATTTGTAACAACAAATTGCAAGTTTTACTTTTGCAAAGGACTGGGAGGATGAGCTATAACAGAGACTATAAAAATTAGCTCAGCTCCTACTGGGTTACAGACATATTTTAATACAGGTGTATTTTAAACTTAACAAATATAAATATTCTGACTGAATGACACTTATCTTGGTCACTGAAATGATAACAATACTAACATTTCAAGTTTGGATAGTAAATACTTTAATTGGCAGCATAACTCATCAGAGTGCCAATGGCACAACTTCAGTTTAAGAGTCCATTCACTTACGCATGGCACAATTGTATGGAGTAGACAAAGCTTTGTTCATTACAAAAACACTGCCGGGGTGAGATTTTCCAACGTATTTTACTTCAATTTTCTCAATTCGTGGATAAAGAGATAACTGTCTCTTTTTCTCTTTGGTGAAGAGTTCATTCCGCATCTGAATAATTTCATCTGAGGGCAGTCGAGAAGCAGATGGTGTGGTGATGAACCCTGGTGAAAGAAATGGTTTTAAAAACATGCAATACAGAGTTTCCAAAGACTCTTTGTAAGACACAAGTTAGCTTCTTCTACAGAGAGGAGAACATGACTTTGTACTGCTAATCTAAGCGTCAGTCTTAACACGCACTAAGGTGAGCATTTCAGCAGCTCTCCCGGCCAGCCCGTTCTTGACGACTGCACTGTTTACACAAAGCCCCAACAAAAAAAAGCCCTAAAACAACGAAAGCTTAAATACGTTCTCCAACTGCAGAGGCTCGGCACAGCTCCTACCCCGGACATGTCAGCGCAGAGCACCGGCTGTGCCCCTCCGTGTGCCGCGCTACCCTAGGGGGGCAAAACGGGCGGAAACGGCGCCAGGTGGCCGCGCGCTCCAGCCTAGCACAAGCCGCGCAACGGCCGTGCCAACGGCCCCCGCCGCCGAGGCCGTGGGCTGCCGCCTCGCTCACGCCATTGCTGCGGAGCCGGGCGCAAGGGGGGAGGGACAAGCGGCACCGAGACGCCCCCGGGCCCACGCAGGGACGACTCCCGCCGCCCGCCCAGGGCGACAGGCGGGGCCCCGCCGAGCCGCCGCACGCAGGACCCTGACAAGCGGCAGCGACCGGGCGCCGCGCCGGCCGAGCCCCCCCGCCCACACTCACGGCGGCCGTCCCGCC
>NW_020451096.1:171319-181057 GCF_003343035.1 Apteryx rowi | reverse complement strand
GGCCCTCGCCGCTACGTCCCCCGGGCGCTGCCCGGCGCCTCCCGCCCCGCGGCGCCCGGCACGGCCGGCGTCCGAGGTGCAGGCCCGCCGAGATGTCCCTCTGTGCCCCGGCAGCAAACCGAGGGGACGGGTTTGCTCTTCTCTGCCTTTTCACTCTCCTTGCACATAAACCCACGCGTACTTCACTTCTGCTGTGCTGTGGGGGTAGCCTGCAGTCTCTGCCCACCCTCTTCTTGAGTGCACCGCGTCATCCTCCTTTATTGGCAATTCTTCGCCTCAGAACTGCGCTTCAAAACGTCTTGAAATGCGTCCCGGGACAGCCCTGGGATGGAGGAGCCAGAAGTCACTGGACACCCTGGTCGGGGTGGCGCAGCCCTCCGGCTGCTGCGCCCCATCCCTTTTCACCCACTAGCTCCAGGAGAGAAGAGCGGCGCAAAGCGATGCTCCCGCAGTCACGCCAGGCAAAGGGTGGCTTTGGTCGCTTTGCTGGGAAGGGGCAAGGGGACCTCTTACATACTTTCATAATTTTGAATTATAGCGTTTGTTGAAATCCCTGGAGAGTGGGTCAGTCAGACGGGTTCAGCTCTGGTCAGGTAGCCCTTTTGTGCCCTGCTGGGCTGCTCCCTGTTTTTCCCAGTAGCTGCGTGAGGCTACTGGTGATCAAAGACGCTCAACACTAGTTGCAGTATAAGCTGGAGCTGAATGGAAGATTTGCTTCAGTTACAGGCCTGTTCCTAGACAAGCTGGAGGACTGGGGAAGTGATGAGCTGGGCAATCGGTTGTTTATCTCTGAGAGAAAATAGAGTGCAGGCAGAGGAAGGAGTACCTCTTCTGGGATAAGGAGCGGCTGGCACAAGAACAGTAGGCTCAAGCTGGAAGATTTCATTCACATCGCTCAGGAACCTATAGGTTAAACACAAAACCTTAAAGCTCTCCCAGAAAAAAACATTACTGATGAGATCATGAAACGCATTCTGATCATACAAAGTCCTTGCTAACTGCAGTTTTTGAATGGCTTTAAGATGTATATTCTACTGTCATGGAGGATTGACTGCAAATATTTTGTCTTGAGTTTACACCATTTATGACTACAGCAAGGTCCCTGTTTGAAATGATCTTTAGTCAATTGTTCTTTGCTCTGGTTGAGCAACAGGGAGAGAGCAACATTTTGCAAAAACAGCCAAATTTCCTTTATTACTCCAACTCCATACTGCTAATTCCAATTAGCAGTCACAAACTTCTCTACCATTTTTCCTCCCCAGAAGATTTAAGCCAAGTGTGAACTGCCCACATACAAAAAATATTTCTTGAGCAAAGTTAAAATGTGTTTAATCAGAATTTGTTTTATGTTTTACAGTTTTGATGATGGTAATCTTCAGCTGGATCCTCAAATGATAAAGATAGAGCAGCCATCAAGGATGCAAAAGTCAAACAATTACATTGAACTAGTGCCTTTAGGAGCTAAAGGATGTAAGAAATTTTGTTCTATTAAACTCAGCATTAAAAAAATAAATTTGTTAATACTGACAAGATGCAACTACCCAGAATTTTCCACTGTGGAAACATTTCTTTTGAAGCCAGATGGAGAACCAGGAGAACTGATTTCTCTTGGTTCAGCACCTGACACTGGCTTCCTTATTCACCTGGGCTCTGATCCAGAAAACCAGATATATGAGTACTGCAGCTATTCATGTCCTTCATTAAGTTCTTTGATAAATTAAGAATGTCAGCGGGTCAATCATCCTTCTTCTTTCTTAAATTTTAAAACAAGTTGAATGCAAATACTGTTACTTTTCAGCACAGCAGGCTTATTGTAGACTACATGCTTGTATATGAAAACACTTTATAGCCTTGAGATGAAAGGTGCTCAGAAAGCACAAAGATGCTATTATTATTTATATTGTTATAGCTCAACTATACTAATTCTTCTATTAACTTTTTATTTTATGGCTTAAGGAATCATATGCTGTCAATGATCACCACATCACATTATCATTTTATTTTAAATATCTAAAAAACAAAAAGTTCACAATGTAGGGTATAGAAAATAATAACATTTTAATCTTTTAGATGGTAAGATCAAAGTGGAGAAGGAAAGAAAGAAACAAATCCTGGTCTCTCACTCAGAAGAGGTTGTGAATGACAAGAGTGAAATCTTACTTGATACTGCATTTTTGTTATTACAGTCACTCTGTTTTAAATTGCCACTTCCTAATCTCTGATTCTTTCTTTGTACAAGTATATGCATTTTTTTATTCAGCTTACTCTTCAGGAAAATGGTGGTAGCATATCTAGTCCCTCCTTCAACCTGTTTGGTGTCACTCTGGAACCCCAAAGCAGATCAAAAGCCATCTGAGACCTGTGATGCCCAGCACACTAAGGGAGCGTGGTCATAGCCGTCTGTATTCTGGCAATCCCTGGCTGACAGAGTGACACACTGTGAGGCTTTACCCCCCAGTGGAAATCAAAAGACATCTGAAGCTGCTGTAAATTTTACCCAAGGCATCTCTACAGCCTCTGGACAAAAGAAGGAAAGAGAGGAATTATAGTGGCATAAATTTGGGGTTAATTTAAAGATTCAATCTTTATGAATATTTTAGATTTATGATGCCACATCTGGCTCACAATTGCAATATCATTCTTCTGTTTTCTTCCGTATATTTATCTGAGGCTTCTGTGTGAGAGAGAAAAAAATCTGGATCCATTAGAACTGTGCAGACTGAGCCAAGGACCAGCTGGGGAGATTATTTTCAGCTGCCAAACATGCCCCCGTCAGCAGCCTGTAGGGGACTTACAGGCCTGCTTTAATCCCCAAGCTATTGATCTGGATCAAAAATGAAGCTGTGTCAAAAAACAAAGAGCTTCTGACTGAAAAGTACTCTGGGAAAGATTTGGCTGAGCTCCAAAGGCTGTTAGTGTGTCACAACACTGAGCATGGTTGTAGCTAGGTTATGGGGAAAGAGAAGAGGCAGGTAACAGAACTGGAGAAAAACAGTCCAAAAATAATTACAAGGCATCAGTCTTCATACAGCCACTTGACTTTCAGGAAAACCATGGATGTTATTTTATAACGTGCAGAGAATGGGAGATTGCCCTGTGCAGCAGTAGGAACCCCCTAAGTACTCTTACACCACAGTGGATGACCCCACCTTAATTTATAAGTGACAAACCATGACTGTTTATGGTCCTCATGGTTCCAAAGCCAACTCTGAGATTGTTGATAAACTGTCTTCAAAAGCAGAACTGGCTTAAAAGTTCCTGCTCCTCCCTTTGCCGTTTGTGGTCATTTCTCATGAATAGACTCTAGATACACAGTTGTTGCAGAGCTGTACTGCAGTGCTACAAATTACAATTTATCCACGTTATTTTAGTAGTCTGGCCTAAAATACAGCTTCACATACTGATTCATGTGCACAAGTGAAGCGATAGCAGTAATTCATAGCCAGAGGCACCAATTTCCTTGGTTATAAAGCAGGAGTAAGACAACACAGTGTATAACTATATGTTAAGAGGCATATTCTTCATGCCAGGATGGAGCAGCAAAGTATTTTAAACAGTACGGTGAAATAATTCTGGATCTACCATCATCATCATCTTGGCTGACATATTGTCCACTCTTGCTTAGGCTGAATCAGGAAACACTCTACAGAGCCAGCTACTTCTGTGGATTTTTTTTAGAAATGCACCTTTGATTGCTACTGAGCTATCTGCTCAGTGCAGAAATCTTGCAAATCCAGCTGAAAAAAAAAGGCATTAATATGCTGCAAGTCAAAGATAAAATTCTATGACAGATCTCAGGGCAGTTTTTTATCCACAGAAGAAAGCTACAGAAGTAATTTTTATTACTGTTATCTTGTTTTATCCTCACATTTTCTGGTTTTTCTCATTCTAGTTTGGCTGCCACATTAAATATGCAATATTTTGACAGTCTGATAGAAACATAATGTTCTATCACAGCACTCTAATCCATTTCATTATGCAGCTAATCTACAGCATACTGCCTCTGTCTTTAAACAGCCATCAGCAACAGTTTTGTGGAAGAAAAAGGACATTTGAAATCTTATTTTTTTCATCTTTTTTCAAAACTACACTTGCTCACAGTTTTTGGTTTAGAAGTACAAAACAAGGGAACAGTTTGCCAGTTAAATCATCTGTTTTTTCAGCCAGAAGTTAAAGTAATTGGCACATGACATGACACAGCAAAACAAAATAACAAAATGCCACAGAAGTAGAAAGGAGACGAATCTACTGTAACTAGAGGAATGTACAGCTGTCAAATTAATAGCCCGGGGGGCATCGGGCACCACCGCGAGGCCGAGGGCTCCCGTGGCTGGGCTGGGGCAGGGCTGTGGCGGGGCTGGAGCCAGCACCGCTGCGGCATCACAAAGCAGAGACTGACGGCCCTGGGCTGGGCTGCGATGGGACCAGGGCCAGGGCTGGAGGAGGCCCAGGGTGGGTCAAGGGCTGGTAGCACCTGCAGGGCCCTGACAAATCCTTCATACTAAAGAACAGGGCTTTCAAACTGGTAGATTCAATGCGCTGTGGGCTGTTAGACTGGGCACAAAGAAAAAAAAATGTAGTGTATTGATTGGTGAGTTACAGAAGCAAGGTTTCGGGAACAGGAAATATGTGTTTTGGTGATTAATCTGGTTGATTAAACAGAATCTGTTTTAGCAATTGCACAAATAAGTTTCCATCACCTTGTTGCATCCCGGTCCCCAGGATCACACCAGAACAATCATGCTGCAGTGATGTAGCTCCAGTCTCTGCCACTTCCTAGAACGTATGTGACAGCAATTTGATATGCTTGGAAAAGGTGTAACAGGTATTTAACCCACAGGCTATGGCACCAAGTCTCAAATGGCATCTCTGATCACCTCAAGCATAAAATTTCTCTTTTAGAAATATGAGAAGATCTGTTTCCTCTTCTCTAAACAAGGAAAAATCATTTTCAAACATGTCTTCTTGATCAAAAATAAAAATCCCAGTAACAATCAGCCCTACTATTCTGCATATAAATAAAGACACAGATACACTTATGCTCAGGAATGCTTTTTTGTGCATCTTTTCCTTTCTTCTCAGTGGCTCCAGATCCTAAATCTTCCCTGCTAATCCTCTCACCATAACTAGGCACAGTCATCAGCAACCTCACTGGGCTACCTGTTGTTACAGATCAGCTAAGCCATGCAAAAAGAATCTAGATGATGAATTTAGAAAGGCACAGGAAGAAAAGGGAAGATAATAATCTTCCATGCTTTCACCTACTCACAGATACATGAACACTACCAGGTCATTAACGAATTGGAAAATATGTAACTACTTACATGAAACTATGGTTACAGAAGTTGGTTTACTTAAATTCAATGAATAAACTTGGGATATGTCAGGTTTACACCTGGGTGGGGTATGCTACAGAAGCACAAGCTTTCATTTATTTTTTTTTAATGACGAGGGCAAGGATGAACATTCAGTGGCTCTTCCATGACTGCCTTCTAGTTTGGCATTTGTAAGCCATGATAGAGTGATTACATAGGAATGAATTGGCTCTTAAAGGGTAAGATTTAAACAGTTCTCTTCTTGTAGGTCAGAAGTTTTCCACCTATACTACACATGTATTTAAGAAAAGGAATCACAATCATCCTCCTCTCTTATCTATCTGTAATGTGTTTGAGTATTTGCATCATAACACCTTTGTAACCAAATACAGTAGCTCTGATCTGTTGTATCAATTTTCTATTATACCTCAAAGTTATTCTAGAAATCAGCATGTGAGGTGCAGCAAAAGAGGCATAGGGTGATTTGGGTTTGTTCCCATCGCAAAAAAAGAAATCTATCTGAGAGGAGAAATCAGCAAAAGGAGTAATTTTTAATATACATTAATTTCCTGCATTCATTTTCATCATCATGGCTGGCTGGGTAGATGAGGGGAGAGCAGTGGATGTTGTCTACCTTGACTTCAGCAAGGCTTTTGACACTGTCTCCCATAACATCCTCATAGACGAGCTCAGGAAGTGTGGGCTAGATGAGTGGACAGTGAGGTGGATTGAGAACTGGCTGAATGGCAGAGCTCAGAGGGTTGTGATCAGCGGCGCAGAGTCTAGTTGGAGGCCTGTAGCTAGCTGTATCCCCCAGGGGTCAGTACTGGGTGCAGTCTTGTTCAACTTCTTCATCAATGACCTGGATGAAGGGACAGAGTGCACCCTCAGCAAGTTTGCTGACAAGACAAAACTGGGAGGAGTGGCKGATACGCCAGAGGGCTGTGCTGCCATTCAGAGAGACCTGGACAGGCTGGAAAGGTGGGCAGAGAGGAACCTCATGAAGTTCAACAAAGGCAAGTGCAGGGTCCTGCACCTAGGGAGGAATAACCCCCGGCACCAGCACAGGCTGGGGACTGACCTGCTGGAAAGCAGCTCTGCGGAGAAGGACCTGGGAGTGCTGGTGGACACCAAGTTAAGCATGAGGCAGCAATGTGCCCTTGTGGCCAAGAAGGCCAATGGTATCCTGGGGTGCATCAGAGAAGAGTGTTGCCAGCAGGTCGAGGGAGGTGATTCTCCCCCTCTACTCAGCCCTGCTGAGGCTGCATCTGGAGTACTGCGTCCAGTTCTGGGCTCCCCAGTACAAGAGAGACATGGCTCTACTGGAGCAAGTGCAGCGAAGGGCTACAGAGATGATTAGGGGACTGGAGCATCTCTCTTACGAGGAAAGGCTGAGAGAGCTGGGCCTGTTTAGCTTGGAGAAGAGAAGGCTGAGAGCAGATCTCATCAATGTGTACAAGTATCTGAAGGGAGGGTGTCAAGAGGATGGGACCAGACTCTTTTCAGTGGTGCCCAGCGACAGGACGCGAGGCAACGGGCACAAACTGAAACACAGACACTTCCATCTGAACATGAGAAAAAACTTCTTGACTGTGAGGGTGACAGAGCACTGGACCAGGTTGCCCAGAGAGGTTGTGGAGTCTCCATCCTTGGAGATATTCAAAACCCGCCTGGATGCAATCCTGTGCAATGTGCTCTAGGTGACCCTGCTTGAGYAGGGGGGTTGGACTAGATGATCTCCAGAGGTCCCTTCCAACCTCAGTGATTCTGTGATTCTGTGATCTTATCATTAACAAAAATTAAAAGTGCTCAAAGTGAAGATTCAGAGTCTTGGCTTATTGTTTCACAATAATGTAACTGTTTCACAGAGTTTTTTGCAAACTCATGTTCAAAAATTTTTTTGCATAAAGCTGTTTAACACGATGATACCATAATGCAAGAGGTAAACTTGTAATGTTAGAGCAGATTGTCTTCAGCACTCCTCAGTTGTGCTAGAGATTCTCATTAAAAGGAGAAAAAATTACATATGAATTGTAGGTTTATCTAAAATATTATCTAATGAAACTAGTGCAATCTTTTGGTTTCTGAATTACTGATATTAAGAAGCAGCTAAGTCTTGAAATCTTGTTGCACTCCCACACAATCCTTAAAGGCTTTTCTATGGAAAGAACTTGACTAGAATAGTTATTACAAAATAAGATAGCTATTCTTGATCTGCATTTTGTGTGCAGATGCTAATTATAGACTATTCTTATTATTCTAAAAATGAGTCTCTATAGATAGCCCTTCCAGAGTAACTGTTAAACTGAATATCTTGAACAGAAAAGTTCTTTCATGTTGGTCTCTCTGTGCTGTTTAAATTAAATTATTTTTATTACTTCTAAATTAAAAACATGAATATTCCATTAAAAGCATAAGGATAGCAATCTTGTACTCTTAAAGTATTTACAGTATCTTTAAGAATACTACTGTTCAGCAAAGTACATGCAGAAAATGTATGCACATTAAATGAACTATACGCACTACAACCGCTTTTCCAATATTTCTGTAAATACATTCAAAATATTCATATTTAATTCCTGCTGTTTCCTGCAATTGTATAAAGCAGGCAGAGAAGCCATGATCTAGTTTTTGCTGAAACAGAAAAGGGAAATGGAAAGAAACTGTGAAAGTACTGTGAAACTGGTAATAGAAAGCTGGGGGGACAACTTTGTACACTAGATCCTTGCTTTACCTCCCAGAGAAACAAAACAGTGAGCAAGCAATTTTACTCTGACTTCATGCTTACATAAATCCAAAGTATTTAAATGGATTTACTGTGGTATAAGAGTCATGTAAATGAAATCCCAATTAAACCCTATACACCAGTCTGTATATCTGGGTAATTAGTGCTGAGTGTCTACAGTGGTGGAAAGATTACTGTAGCTAAACTTCATCCCATTGTCTAATGGGCTGTTTTCTCCTCATGATTAATCTCTTAATTTTCTTTGTCCATTCATTGTCATTTTACGACCTTTGGTAGCCATCCTATGAATTATCCCTTAATTTAATTCAATACTGCCATTTCTTATCATCCCCACCTCTATACCCTTTCCACCAGGCTCCTCCCATATATTTAAATTTTATAGCAACACAGTGTTTATACTACTGTGAGGCTTTAAACATGAAAGTAATCCTACAGAAATCAATGAATCTTTTTATTTGCTTAAAGTTATCGTGTGCTGGGCCACACAAAATAAAAAAACTTTTATGTTGCCTATGGAATCGTTCTGATTTTATTAAATATGTGTTACCTTTATACTTTAGCACAATTATTTTTTGCAGAAATACTACTTGCATTCTATATGAACTTTAGCATGTGAAAAAAAGCTAAAAAGATTTTGACGTGACGAGTTTAATGGCATTCTGCTTCTTTGTTCTCCATTAGATTTCATTTGCAAATAAACTCTCATTTTGCTCTATACTAAAAATATAGCCAACCTTGCTTCTTTGATTATCGAGGAAATACTTATAATACTTTTCTTGTTATGAAAGCATATTACATCAATTGTAATACATTTTAAGATGTGACTAGAAACTACTAAAATGTACTGTTAACCTTCATGATGAGTACTTTTCCTTGATTCATAAAGGGCCATTAGACCTCCTGTGTATTTAATCCAGAATTTCCTAAACTAGTATAAACTAATAATGAAAAAGACATTGAAGGTCATTATGTACTCTATCTTCTATTGGTGTAAGGATGCCCCTTTAATATATTTTGCCCAATCTAGCTGTACACGTCCAAAGAATCCCTATGATTTTAAGGTCTGTAACTTGAAAGAGCTACCTGGTGATTTCACCTTGCTATTCCTACTTTTTTTAATACTAATTTCTCTTCACCCTGGGTGTGTTTGACTTTGGTGCAAGCAGTGATTATGATCTTCCCCTTTAAGAAGTTTAAGCTTTTTGTAATCAAAGCTAAAGCTTATTCTTTTGCAAGAAATTTCATTGAGAGTATGAAAATTCCCATAAAAAAAAAAGAGAGAATAAAGAATTTAGTATGATAAAAGCTTGGGAGCGTTTGAGGGCGGTTTATTGGTCACAGGGGAAAACAGATGAGCCGGATCGTGCCAGGAGCTGCAGCCAAGGTTGCCGTTTGCTGCTGCATCTTGATTTGCCTGCATCATGCTTCAAGGAGAAGCAGAAGGAGAATTAAAGCCAAGTTCTGCAGCCAGCTGTAGAGTCACCGCTCCTGCTGCCGCTGTGGCGAGACGAAGCGTGCGAGGAAACTCGTCTTCTGGCGCTGGAAAACTTTGCCGCTGCAGAAGTGCGCGAGGCTCCGCGAGAGCCGCGCCGGCAGAAGCGAGAGGCTCAACCAGAGCAGGGCGCGGGGGCTCCTCCGCACGCCGGTGCCTTCCCGGGGCGGGGGGCGCGCGCCGCC
>NW_020451096.1:133064-170799 GCF_003343035.1 Apteryx rowi | reverse complement strand
CCCGGGGCAGGCGGCCCCCTCCGCCCCGGGCGGCAGGGGGCGCCGCGCTGCCCCGCCGAGCGCCGCCCGAGCCTCCCGGCTGGGCGCGGGGACGGTGGCAGCGGCAGCGGCGAGATGTTTTCGCTCCATCATCCCAGGAGCGGGAGCCAAATCGCGCCTCCGGCAGCGAAATAAAAGCAAACGCTTCCCCCAGGGCGGCCGGGGGGGCTCTACGCTGATTATTTCCATATGTCTTTTTTGTTTTCACGCAGATGTAATCTGTTCAAGCAGGGCTTGTTTTAGAGCAAGCTCTCGGCTTTTTGCAGGGATGCAAACTTTGGGATGCGAGTTGCATAGCTCGCGCGTTTGGCGGCTTTTACAACGTAAAGAAGCAAGTGACAGGAGCATGTTTTCTGTTGCCAGCATTGGATGGTGCGGCTCTAGGACAGACTCATGTTTCCAATAATTTTATGGCTCTAACTCATTAAAAAACAAACTGGAGAAAAAAAAAAGAAATGATAAAATAAGTTGACAAAACTGGCCCTCTCAGAAAGCACATGAAAATAAGGGGGGGGAGGGAGGGGTGGGGGGAGAGCCATGGAGCTACATAGCTGTGAAGAAGCAGTGAATTAATATACAGTGTTAACAATCGTGTTAACAATCGTTATCGTGATAAGACTGTCACTTGCAGATCGTGCTTTACTGTGCTCCTGTTGTAGTATACTGGATACTTCTTGTGTCTTGCTGACATTTTAGGAAGGAGGCTGTATGTGGAAATAACGCTTTGAAATGAACTATGCAGCACAATCTTGCTAATGAGCAGTGACCAACTGGGACCAGACTAGGAAGGGTGCCTTCTGTTTATTGTGGATGTGGGATGGTGCTGATGCTCGGTACTTCTACAGCTTAATTTTCATTCCTCCTCACCTAACAGAAACTTTTGTGTGTGTGGAAATGCCTTGGCTGCAGAGAAAGAATGAGTCCTGAGAAGAGAGACTGGAAGTGACATATATATTCTGTTAGTTCTATTGTGTTTTGGGTTTGTTTGTTTTTTCTATCTCTCTCTTTTCCACTTCGCTTCTACAAGACTTTATGGAAATGTTGGTTTATTAGATGGGTGACCAGTGTAGACTTTTTCTCCTTCATAGAAGGAAAAAAAAAAAAAAAGTGATGTGCTTTGATCTCTTTATTTGTTGTTAGTTGCGTGAGTGCATCTGAACAGATAACACTGCTGTGGTTTTGGTGACAGATTTTGGTGTGTTCAGGCTGCTCAGCTATCTCGTTAGGTGTGTCTGTTGGCAATGCTGATTTTGATCAGTGTGGAGATGATAGAGGGTGGTCTGGAGGCAACACAGTGGATCAAAGTCTGGTTCCTAAATTATTGGCAGTCTCTCATTTTTTCCCCTTCCTGTCTCTAATCCCAAGAAACAGCAGATAGGGACAGCTCAGTTTACTATCAAGGTAGTACTGAGAAGTTGAGGCATGAAGATAGGGACTGTAGGTGGGTGTGCAGATGCTGATTGTTTAGGTGAGCCAGAGGAAATCCAGGTAGAGAGGGCATTTGGGATTCTGCTGCTGATCCTGTGGCTGGAGTATATTCACAGCAAGAATATAACTAATATGGGCACCCAAGTTGCAGGTATGGGCTGAGGAATCTCTTATATGGGCCCAACAGGCTATTTATAGAAGCAGTGGAAACAGGCAGAAACTAATGAGGAAGAGAAAGAAGTGGTTGATACCTGAAGAACATGAGCATTAGGTTGTGGAATAGGTGTAGAGAACTGCTGGATATTTTAGCTGCCAAAAATCAGTTTAAGATGGTCTTAGTAAGCCAGCATTGTAAAGAGTGGTGATGAGGTAAACAAGATTTGGATTGCTTTCCAGTGAGCACCTGTTAAGGGAGATATTAATAACCCACAGAAATAGTGGATTTTTTTCTGGGTTAAGGCTTTTCTTTCACCTTTAATTTAGAGGGAAGTCAGGGATTTTGTGAGATCTTTAATCATATATTCTCAGTCTGTTGAGCTTCCTAAACTGATGTTACCTATGAAGGTTTTACAGAGTACAACTCACGAGATCTGTTTGTAAGACCATTCGAAAATCCACAGAAATTATTCTTCCTAATAGTAGTCAATACTTGTGGAGGAATTGCACATAATGATGAACTGACCCTTTTGTGAAGCTTCTAGGTGTGATTTCTGAGAGAACTAAGTTGGAAGACCTTCCTGTTTTTAGAAGTCAGACATGCTGCTCTCTACTAGCTTATTACCCTTTCTGTCTTTGCAATTCTACCCTGTTGGTCAGATCTTTGGGGCTCAGAGGAAGTTTTGGCTGTCAGCTTATTGGGATGTCTGTTAGGAATCATGGCCTTCATGACATTTGAACAAGCCACACTAGTACCCTTAAACCCAGGCACATTACTTTGAAAAGGATCCCTACTTAAGAAAGGACCCCACCAGAGGCTCCATTATTCTGTGGCATGGGCTTTGTCCCTCTCCTCTACCTGCCAAGCAGTGAGGAGGCAGAGAGCTGGTCTCTGGCTCACCCTGTGGCATCCTTAGTTCAGGTTACTGGCCCCACAGTCTGCTACTGGATGCACAAAATTAAAAATGAGGGTGATTGATTGTCCTCCCTGTTTCCTGCCTATGGGACGTAGGAGATGTACTGTCACATCAAGAGAATCACAATTCCCCTTTATCTTCTATTTCAAGTGGCAGTATGCAAGGGGAGGACCTGCTTTTGCTGTTTCTTGGCTTCTGAGGTCCTGTTTTTCAGTGTTAATGTTGTAACAATTCTTTGTTTATATCATAGGACATCTGGCCATACAACCATAGGGCATCTGGCATTAATAACAAGAATTAAAACTAGTACTATGATTAGCAGATCTAATTGAGTCTGGATGATGTCTTCTGGTTGGCTATTTAAATGAATTATACTAGATTTCCAATATTTCCTGCATGATAGCTATATTTCCTACTACAGACTGTTATGGCAGCAACATGCAAGCTGCCAGGCTGTGCTGCAGAGATTGGCTGATGACATTTGTGAATGATTAAGTAAGAACTTGCGAGTACTTGAACTTTGGCTCTCTTCTCTTCAGTTGACTGGCTTAACAAAACTTGTGGGATTGTCATCTTTTGTGGCTTAGAGCTACCAAATTTAGTTGAATCCATTGGCTAACCCCAAATGTTACTGTGGAAAAACATATGTGCGGACCAGTTTCAAGAAAAGTGAGCTAAAAATATTAGAGAAAGTTTTTTATATGTAGCTGCCTCAAAGGGTCCCCCCAGTGCTTTAGCTACTTCTCAGATGTTGGTTGTCATGCAAGACGACTGTTCAGAATGAATGAGACTTTTTTTTAAAGTAGAGGAGAATGTTCTTGTATAAACAATATAAAAACAGTATTTTTATACAACTTCACATGAGGTAAATCATAGTGTTATTTCTTCACTAAAGATGGTAGTATAAACAGACATAATCTTCTGTAGTAGCATTGAGCAAGCCTCCCTTGCCAGATGTAGAGAGTAGGTTTGGGTTGTCAGTGGGTTTGGGTCACGGAAGCTACTAATAATTTAGTTCTGGGTTTAAACAGTTTGTTTATATTATGACCTACTTACTGATTCCATCAATACTCTAAAAAGCTTTCTCTCTCTCAGAACACTTTCTGAAAAAAAAAAAAAATTATGCTTGTAATCAGTTTCCCAGAATTAGCAATCCATTTTAGGAATACTTTTCCTTGAATAAGTAAGGCTTAGTGTCATACTTCTGTTAAAGCCAGAGATGAGTGCAATGTAAAAATTTATATAAAGGAAGATATGGGAGAAATGTTTACTCAGCAATATAAATAGTTTTGTGTAACAAAACAATTGAAATGTGAGATAGAGGTTTTTATTTATCATTGTGGACTATTTCCAGGACCATATGGAATGACTAAATTAAGGTTCCCATGAAGTTATAGGATGACTTCAAACAAACAAAAAAAAATTTGTCTTGGATAGGGTCCCTGTGGATGTATGTCTGTGATGAACTATCTTATTGCTGGTTTTTTTCCACTGTGATAACTTTGTGGAACTATTGCATATATTTGGGAAAGTGGGTGGATTACAACCTCTTTCTTTTTGGTTTGGTGGCCAACTTACAATGGGGTAAATGGTTAAAGGAAGCTGAGGAAGTCTTAGGCAGGAATTGAAGGCTGCATTTACCTGAATTAAATTGAACTTACTGAATTTACCAGTAATTCTCTTTCTGCTAGTTCACTTTGCTTTTCCATAGAGGCTGGGGAATATCCCCCAAACCCCACCTGTAAACTTAAGGCTAGCTTCTTAAACTTTTGCTTACTGGCATGACCTTTTACATCCTGAGTACTTCTCAAAGAACTATTAGTTTTAACCAAACACTTCTACAGAAAAATCTGTCACATCTTCCTCACAGTGTTGTATAATACCATGTTTTAATTCCACCACAGGAAGCTTAAAGCAAAAATCATGGTGACTTCTAATCAAGACAAATGATTCATTTCCTTGGTCTAAATACTAGTGTTCAGGGAAATGAGTATGGTTGACAAAGAATGAGAAAGTGAAGCTGAAGCAGTGTTTGGATGATTGCCAGCACTTGGGCCTGCCTGACCTCACCTGTGTTTCCAAAGCTACTCTTTTTCTGAGGGCTCTAATGAGTAATGTCTCTTGTGCTTGTAGTGTATCACTGAGCATTTGAGTGTTTATACATGATTTCTTGTAACAGGCAGAAGGCAAGTTTAGCAGCTGATTACATGGTCCCATTGACTTGTCCGTTTCTAACATACATACTGGAGGGTGAAGGAGATTCTGGAGAGGAAAGAAGGGGAAGATAACCATTTCTGAACAACATCGAGTAATAAAACAGCTATGGTTGTTGATCCACTAGTAAGCCTGTAACACAGGCTTACTAGTTAACAGGAATTAAGGCAGACATCTAGTTTCTCTCAAAGATCTCTTGCAGAGGAAAGCATGATAGGAAAATCTGTTAAGAAGCCTTTTTGAATGCTTAGTTTTTAAAAGATTCAAACTTAGTAGTTTTCAGTAAGTACAAGATAGAAATCTCAAACTTGTAATAACAACTTGATCCTGATTGTTTTTTTAAAAAAAAAAAAGAAAGAATTTGTCAAATTTGACCTGGAAAGAATAGTGCCTACAGGTATCAAGTTTCATTAGATATATTTACAAAGCTGTTGTTTGGATTAACTTCTTAAGAGTTGAACATGCACTCAAGTCAGTTCAAAGCAAACAGGGAAGCAAAATGTATTATGGTCTGGAGGGAAAGTGATGTATTACATAGGGTTGTTTTAGTGCCAGGTAACATTAACAATAGTAGCTATATTTGCTGCTTGCAAACTACTAGCATAATGTTGGAGCTAATGATGGAACATGAATTCTCTGAAAGTGGCTCTTGCTCAGAGCAAGACCTTTTGATTTCCTATTTGAATTCTGTACTGTATTTCAAAGTGCAGAAAGTTAGTAGTCAATATGAATTGGGAGAAATTCTTGGGGATGTTGGACTGAAGAAAGTGTTCATGATTGCCTTGAACATATGAGTAACCAGCACACAGAAATCAAGAGTGTAAATAGATGTTATGCAAGTTAGACAGCAATTCAGCACTTTAATGTATAGACAGTATCTATCACTGGGTGACCCTGGTTTATAACTGAAGCTTTTAGTAGCTGTATCAGCAAAAATGAGTAAAAATGCATCATCTGGAATCATTACCTGTAGAATGTGTAGGTATGTTTATGTTCATGTTATGGCTAGCTGTACTGTTCTAATTCCTTTTTTGTTTTCTTGCTTCTTTGCAGTCTGACTACTGGGCCTGTTCTCCCACCCCTGGCCCCTTTCCCCAATCTCCAATCTCTAAGCTAGTCAACCACAAAGATGAGAAATTCTCTCTTAAAAAATCATGGCTTCCTGTTTGTATCTTTTGTTTTATGCCTGCTTGCTTCAGACTGGCTGACTGGGATTTCAGGCTTTGTAAGCTCGATAGCTGTCCAAACTGTTGCTGGTGAACATTCCTGCAGCTGGGATTGGAGCAGGCTGTCACAGGTATCTGATAATGAAAGGCCATACTCCTGCATTTGGGTAGATTGCTTCCCAGGTAAGAACAGAGAAATCTTTCTGAGAGAGCAGAATGGCTGGGGTAAGGAACAGGCTCCAAGTATGGGCTTCAGTGCGCCCAAGACCTGTCTATGTTGACATTGCTGGCTGAGAGCGTGTGTGGCTCTGGCTCAAAGCACAGAAGTTCAGGATATTAGTCAGCTGATTCAACTGTAATGTTCTCAGCCTCTCACTACAAAGCTTTGAAAAGTATGATTAACTGGTGTTAAGGTGTTGAGCATGCTTGAGAGCCTGACCTAAACTTCTGTTTAAAGTGCAAGTCAGCCGAACCATGCTATATGAAAGGTGTGTAAGGCTGTTGTGTACAAGTTAAGTCTAGACAAAAATATATGCTTCTCTGTAATACATGTGACATGACTGAAGACTCTTTAAATACTACTCAGTTAAACAAATACGAACATGATGTCTTGCCAATTAAAATATGTTACAGTAAGTCAAGATTTGAGAATGCTTCAGTAATTTCTATTAGATAAAGGCCTGGAAGACCAACTGACTGCAATGCAAGTATTTCTTTGCTTGAGACTTGGGTCATAACCACAGAGTGGCTTATACTGCACATCAGCAACCTTACTCTGTTGCATATGTTTGCATCTTCTAACTCTGTAGGAGTAGTCAGACAGAGGAGGATTATCTCTAAAGCAAAAGTAGTAGAATACCAAAATAAGACATCACTGGTATCTGCTTAGCACTGTTCAGAAACAAGCATAGATGATAAATGTATCCTCTGTTGCTGGATTTTCTTTTTTTTTGGGGGGGGGAGGTTGGTTTTTCTTCTAGAGAAAGAACTTCTGTCACAGGATTCTTTTTGGAGAGGAGGAAGGGGTGTCTTTTTCCCCAGTGTCCCCATAAAGTACAATAAAAATATTTATTGTCATTCAAATGGAAAGCTATCAAGTCCTCTGAGAGGATCAAGGCCTTTTCTGCACAAGCTGTCTAAGCATTCCTATTAATAATCATATGTTAAAATAAGTGAAGTGTATTTGTTTTGGTCAATACTTGAGTGTTCTTTGTATCTTGCAATGCTACTGTTGCCTTCTGTTGACCAACATAAGGATCCTGCCATGTGTAATATGATTTACTGATGCACTTGAATATGGTAATCTTTTGCAAGGGTCCTGAAAGGAAATCAGTATTTCAGTGTTGGAGTAGAGCAATACAGCATTTGAAAATGTAAAAAGAGGGGGAGGAGTTTAGAGCAGGAAGGTAGTAGTAAGGGCTCATAAGATTTTTAAGATGCTTTTACTGTAGTACTGGAGTGACTAGTAAAGCAAGCAAATTCAGATGTTTCAGATTCACTGGAAATGTCAAAGTTAGTGCCTGGGGGAGGAGGCAGAGAGAAGTAAGCTGATGCATACCATAATGGTAGTCTGCTTAGACATCAAGAAGCAGCTATTATGGCTAAGTTAGTGTACAGTTTTGCTGCTTGCCCTGCATTGTGAGAGGCCTTCACATAATTTTATTTATTAGTCAAATGACTTTTTTATTTTATTCTTTTTCTAAATAAGACCTATGTCCTGGACATTGCTTAATTCCAACAACACAAGTTGATACAGAAGTCTTCTGAAATGTATTAAGCATAAAAAGTAAACATGATTCTTTTCTTTTTACATGTTCAGTTTAAGTGTTACTGAAATGATGGCACAGGGGGTCAGAATGTTGAATGTATATTTGACTGTACTTATATCACTTGTCTTTGGAGCCTTTTGGTAAATATTGTTCCAGAGGATAAAAGTTGTCTGGGTAAGCTGTTTATGAACAGGGAATCAGCAGCATACATAGAGACATTGACTAAAAACAATTTTGGCCTCACTCTTCACCTTTCTCTGCATATTTTATGCATTTCTTATTTCATTAGTATTCTGATTATATCTTTACCTGAGTCCTCAAGTCTTAAAAAAAAAAAAAAAAAAAAAAGTTGCTTTTCACCTTCCAGCTATGTTCAAACTTTTAGCACCCTTTGTTGTGGGGAGAAGGGAGGGAACACATTGCTACAGAGGTTTTGCCCAGGTGTCAAAGAGCAATATGCAGTAGCTTTCTAACAAATAGCTGTTGGGAGAATGCATTGGTTTTTTTGTTTGTTTGTTTGTTTGTTTGTTTTTTGTGAGAGAAGAATGAACTGATGTCGCTTTAAGCATTTAAACCTTTTTAAAAAAGTTTATGCAAAGCTTTCAGAAAAATATGTAAACAAAGAAAGAGGAGGCAGGATGGCCAGTTCTTGTGTATACAATTGCATGAACAGGTGCAGAACATTCTGCTCAAGTTAAAGCAATTTTAAGGTTTCTAGGTAACATCAAAGCTGTACAGAAGTCTACTTTTCTTGTCATTTTAAGCTAGTCTTCAACCAAAAGGTCCAAAGAAACTTGAATTTCCATCTAAAAATGTCGTAGAACTCTAATGCAGGTACTTTGTCTACTCGTAAAATAATTGAGCTTAATACCTGTATAATAAAACTGCCTTTAAAAAAAATTTTTTTACACTTTATTTTGGAAAGCTGTGAGTATGTTCGTATTCATGATCAGCTTAGTGTTGCTGAACTCCAAACAACTCTCATTAACTTCATTTAGTTATCCAGAAGGTGGGGATCAAAGTTGAATTTGAATCTTATTAGCACCATTAACAATTTATTGCATATATTCATGTATACTTCCTTCCCCCCCCTCCCCAACCCCAAAAAACAAAAGACCATCTCAGACAGAAGTGGAATAGGATGGGTAGGGGGTAGAGCTTCTATTAGTTACTGAAATAATGTTGTATCTGATTCCAGCAAAGATTAGCTAAGTTACAAGCGTTAAACAAAATACTGAGAGGGGCTAAGGACTAAATAGCTTTTCTGTTGAAACTGAATTAGCTAATGTTGCTTGAATACAAACAGAATATTTTGTTATTACCCCTTCAGCTCAAGGTAGATGCTGTGCAAAACCCCTAGTACACACGTCTAATCAGTGTCTAATCAAACAATAACTTCATTACTTTGAGACTTTTTGTCTGAATGTATATTTAACAGGACTTATCTACATGATAATTTGCACAACAAATAGGGGTAACTTTGAACCTGAATCATTCCCACCAGTCCAAAGTTTAGAAAGGTGTTTAAAATGTGAAAAGGACAAATTGCAACTAGAGATAAAATCAATAAAGCTAACAGTGTGTAGCTTGTATGCAAAAATATGTAGACTTGAGTCCTAGCAACCCTATTTACAAGCATACTATTTTAAATAGTATGTCCAACATATATATAAAAATAATTAAGTAATTTAAACCCCTTCAGTTTGGGGGTGGGGTTAGTCGTCTGAAAACCAGAGAAATTATCTGCTGCATCATGCTGCTGTTTAGTTAAGGCTGCAATCCTGCAGCTAAATGCTTCATATGAATCCCTATAATTTTATGGAGTCATGGTTGCATGAAATATATTAATTTATTAACTCTAACCAGCATCTTAGAAATTTAATGGTTGTTTTTAATAGGATTGTATCTTATGTGATCTCTAGAGTATTCCAGATACAGCAGTTTTAACCACTAGGCTTTTAAGCACTCAGATGTACTTGATAAAGTAATGCTCCAGGCAGCGTGTTGGGGGTTTTTTGGTGTGTTTTTTGTTTTTTGTTTTTTTTTTTTTAGTGTTACAGAATTACTGACTTTTTCTTGTTTCATTTTTGTGAGAGTGAAATAGCTGGTACCTTCTTAGTCTGAGATATCTGCTGACAAGACCATCCAGTCCTATTACACATAGAGGCAAACCAGTGAGTTGTGAATGTTAACTCAATTACTGAGCTTTTCCTTCCTCTGAAGCAAAGAAGCAGAGTTGTTTGTTAGCTGACTTTACCCGGATATTCTTAAGGATATGGCTCCTAACGCATCCGTGATGATCACGGATTTGACATTTAGGCTTGATTAAAAAATAAAGCACAGAGTTACTCTATTTATTCCTGTTTCCTGTGTAACTTTCCAGTGTTGTTCTTCCAAGTGCTTTCTAATCTGAATACCCATATGTTGTTTTGCTTGTGTGTGGCTTTTAATGTGATGATTTTAGCTTCCTCCCCTCCACCTCCTTTAAGGAAAAATTGGCACCTATTAAACTGTGACCTATTGTTTCTGGCTTTAGCTTCCAGAGGATTTCTTCAGGTCACCCTTCTCCTTTCAACATGCAAAACATCTGTTTGTTCCAGCTCCTCTTGATACTTAGCAGGCTGAATTGAATTGAAGGGGTGGCTTCAGTCATCTTCAAATATGTCAGAAGGTACTTCTATAAAATTTGATAGTGAAGAACTGAATTGCTTAGTAAAGGCCTGTAGAATTAAAGTTGCTGATACATATTCACTGTAAACCATAATGCTGATTGAAAGTAATAGCTGTCAAACGTGACTGTCCATCTCCTCCTGCCAGAAGCAACTCCTGAGCAAACTTGGCAGTGTAAGGGATCATGTGTGAATGAAAATGGGATGAGCTAATCTGGCAAACTATGTGCTATTGATTAGGAAGGGTTCACCAAATTCTCTTGGCCAGGAGAGCAGTGGTCATCTTGTTCCCAGTTCATATTAGCAGAGAATGTGGTCTCTAGTTTGGAGGAAAAAACTAAAATATTAACTTCAGTGCTGTTTATCATTAATAGGATGCAGTCCCATGGTTCAAATGAAATGGGAAGTCAAGTAGACCAGGCTTTTTCCCTAGTTATTGGAAGTGTCTTCTCAAAAATCCCCAATTCACAAAACATTGAACAAGTGTCTAGCTGAGTACTTCCGCTGCCCCCACCCCCCCTTAATTTGAACACTACCTAGAATGAAGTCATGGCATGTCCCAAGTCAGCAGAAATTGAATGGAAGGAAGCCTGTGCAAAGCCTTCCTAAGAACTCACCCCAAGGAGTTATTCTTAGACCTTAATCATATTAGCATAGAAGTGTAGTTTATGTCAATGTTTGCTTCAAAGAACAAAACCAAGTTACAGATGGATCATCTCCTTCAGTGGGGGACATCAGCTGACGATGTTGACCTGATTTTGATTATTACGTTTACATGAAAATGACGCACTTGGGGGTAGTTGCTCTAATTAGCTAGCCTGCCTGCTAGTTGGGGTCTGCTTGCAGTGATTAGTTCTTTCTAAATAGATATTCATACACCCCTAGAAGCCAGAGCTCATCCTCTGCCTATTCATTCTCTGCAGTGAAAGCATTGTGTAGAAATGCTTATATCAAAAAGGGGCTGAAGAGACCTGCTGGGGAAAAACTGCCATAAAGTTGAGAATAGACTGGGGATGCATAGGAAATGCATTTCTGACTTGAGTGAGTGGGGCTGACTGTTGAAGGGGTGTTCCTTGACTAGAACAAAGCATTTGCTTACAGTGAGGTAAAATTGCAGAGGTTTGATGTTTTTGCTAGCATTTGGAAACTGATCCTACAATAAGGGAGCTTAAATGACTTCATTGCACAGGCAGAAGCTGCAGCTTTAAATGGTGTTTACTGGAATCATAACTAAGATTGAATGGCACAGTTGGAAAGTAAACTAAATCTGTGTTCTGACTCTTATGTATTGTGTGTGTACGTAGATACACAAATGACCTAGCTTTTAGAAAGTGTTTGCCCTTTTCAAATTGCTCAGCAGTTTCAGCAAAAGTCACTTAAGCAAAAGTCACTTAAGCATTATTCAGGTTTTGGAAGTTTAACATGAAACTCTTTTCTTGAATTGTGGGCCAGAATTTTTTTGTCTTGTACGTGTGGGTTGTGGTGTTTTTTGTTTGTTTGTTTCAGGATTGATTTTTACAGTTGATGTACATCAACTACAGTTTACAGTTGGTTTACTACTATTGACTTAAGTAGAACGTGCCAGTTTGCACTGGGGGGGGTAGCTTTGTTTTGTAAATTTGATAATCACTCTAAGACATTTTATCTAGATATTTGCATAGGCAAGTATTTCGTGGAAATCTTAACACCTAGTAGTGGAAACCTGTTTCTTCAAATCCCTGTGAGTGTGTGATATGAGGTGGATAGGACAGCAATAACAAGAGAGCCCTCTACCCCCCTGGCCTATTCTAGATGGTCTTTTGAAACATGATGATACTAGACACAAGACTACAGGATCCTGATACAGCTTAAAATAAGCAACAGTTGAAGCAAATACAGGCTTTCATTGCATTTACAAGCTTTCTTTGCACTGCTGCTGAGTTGCTATGGAAACCAATGTTAAGCAGAATTGGGAAAGTGCTGGAAAATAGGCTTTTTTTGTAAGAGGCTGACTAGCTTAAAACTCCATCCCCCATTCTCAGCAGCTCCCCTTGCATTGCCATGGAGACAGGAGGAGTAGCAGAGTCTTGAGAGTCTTGTAAAAGTGAGAACTATAAATATTTATTTGCTTAATAACATCTCCCAACAGATAGACAATCCAGAAAGCTCCAGAAGTCTGCATCACACACTGAGCTTCTGTAAAACTGTGAATTCAAGCTGTTCCTTTCTTTTCTGTGTGGGTAGAAAAGAGAAGGGGGAAAAATACTTTGAAGGGAATGGAATTTTATATTTGTAAATGTTTGCAAAACACTTACAAAATGCTTATTCCATGAATTATGTATATTAGATTTTTTTGGAATTTCCCATATCATTTCATGCAGCAGTCTTTCAGTGTTGGGACTGCTGAAAGCACCCAGGTGGCTGTTTTGTCTCTCTGGAATTCATTTGCTCTGGTGTTCTGTTTCTTTGGAAAGACTGACCTGAATAATTCCTTCCTTTCTTGTCCCATGCCGCTTGTTTTCTGTTCCCTCCTTTCTCCTCTGCCAGCATATACAGTGTTGTGTTTCCAGGGCCAACTGTCCTTGGGGCTGTGCTCTAAAATGGATCATTAACATGATCTTAAACTCTTTTTAAGACTACTACTGATAACTTTATATAGTCTCTTATTATTATTCACCTTCAAATTGAGCAAAAAATACTTTGAAAGTAAAAGTGAGAACAACATCAGATGATGTGGTAGCCTTACAGGCTGTACTAAACAGTACGCATGAAGTTGAGATTAAACTGTTTTTAGATTGGCATAATAAATGAAAACTTCCTTCTTTGGTAGTCTCCTCTGTAGTTGAAGCGTTTAACAAAGTAACTTTTTTTTTTTTTCCCCCTGCAGGACTGAGAGCTCCTCAGATCATCCAATACCAGCTTTTTAATACAGCTAGAATATCTGCTTTTAGTCGTTCTCTGGTAAAACTACTTCTCTACTCTTTAAGTAACACCACAATGAATGAAAATACAGTTCTCAATGCTCTTTTTTTTATTGTTATTTTCATGCCTGCCATTATGAAGGCATACAGTTATTAAAACTGATTAAAAAACCTACTGTCTTTAACAGATGAGCATGAAGAATTGTTTTTATGGTTATGAGGCGTCTAATAATACAGTACTTTTTTTGAATGATGTTTTAGACCTCTGGATATGTAGTAAGTGCTAAATGCAAGAAAAACTATTTGAACTTCATCAGCTCTAGCATTTACCTCTTCTTTCTTTGCCACTTTAGCCAAATTTTTCTTCTCAAGCAGCTTACTACTTTTGTCACGTTTTCTGTTGGGAGAAGCTCCTCTGAAGTACAGTGTTGGGTTGACACCTTGCTTTGTTGTGACAGACATCCTCCAGACATGTTATCCTAAAACTTGACTGCTTTGTCTCACTTGCGTATCTGTAGACAAATATTTCAAATCTGACAGCCTTTGCTCTTAATTTGAGATCTTTTAATAAAGTGAAGAGAGTATCTAATGACTTACCCAGCAAGACATTTACTCTGTTTGTGTATTGTATTTTTAATGACCCTATCATCTGAACGCTGTCCTTGTTACCAGCTTCAAATTCATAACTTTGTTCAGGAGAGCAAAGAGTGGGGGATTACTCCAGTGCACATGGCTCTCAGCCTGGGATGCAAGGAGGAAAAATGTCTTAGGGTTGAGCAGGGGATTACCCAGCTGTAGAGCTGGAATTTTAGTTTTGTAATACCTGTTCTTACAGGAGAGAAATAAAACCAAATATTGGATTTAGCTCTTTTTTTTTTTCTTCCCTCCCTCCATGCTCCAAAACACTGGTCCATTTCTCTGTGAATAAGAAGTTTGTCAGGAGTTAAGTGAGGGCTTGTGAAAAAGGAGGATAGGGGGAGCTGTCGAACATCTATATGCACAAGCTCAGTTGCGCTGCCAGGCTTTTTGTGAAATAATTGACAAATATGGTGATGGAAAAGGCACTGCCTACAACACAGGAGTTAGGCTCTGTTACTCTTCTAGTGAGGGTGTCTTGCCACCCCTGCCCCATTCTTTGCCATTTCTGAATATCTGAAAGTCTGTTTTTTGTTGTGCTTCTATCATTCCCAAGAATCAAGACCAAGATAGCATTTCTAATACTGTTCAAACAACAAGCCGTAAATTGGTTTTGCAGCTTGAAACACTAGCAGCACAGACATAGCTAGAGTTGCTTCTCTGCAGTACCGGTAAACCAGCACTGCATCTGCTCATATAGTAGAACAATTTTCCTTACAATTAAAGGTCTAAAAACTTAAATTTCTACTTAATATAATCTCTTCAAGCTACTAGAGAAGTTTACCATTGATGTATGGGTAAGGTAGGCTTTCTATACCGTGTACACATAAGTATCCTTTCTTAATAAAAATATCTGCAAGGGCAATGTCTTAGTGTTTAAAACCTTACAATGTATTTCACCCTATAGTAAGTTAAATGCCTATCAAGAACTGCATGTATTACCACCTCTCTGGGAGTTCCAGCAACTCCAGTGTCTGAATGACTAAAATATGCTGTGTTTAAGTCTAACAATTTCTAAAACATTACAGAAGTGCTGCTGAAAGCTATCATATAAAGAGCTTCTCAGCCATCTCTTCCTTAAATTCCTTTCCTGTTTTATGCCCTTTTTAAGTTGTCAGAAAATGTGGCTTCTCTCTCACGTTACATCCTCTGCAGTCATCCAAAGCTGATTAAAATACAAACTTGCTTTTCACATCTGGATTTGAACAGGCTCTTTATTCTGACTCTACAGTACCCCCCTTTGACTACTGTTGTTTGTCTTCTGTGGCTGAAGGTATGCCCCCCCCTTTTTTTTTGTCAATCAGATAAGTTCTGCCCAAAGCAGCATCCTGTTCTATTATTAGTCTTTAAGACTGTAATTCAAAATAAGTGAAAGACAGAAGTTGAGCTGGTTTTCTCACAATGTGTGATAACTTCTTCTAGTTCTTGTCCAAAGTTTGGAGTCTTAATGCTGTGCTTATGTTGTATTTACTTAATGACACTATTGTCACTCAGGTACAGTTATTTTGGGCTACATTTTGGTGCTTAAGTTGCCAACTTCAGAGGTCAGCTAAGGACTCTGGCAGACACTCTGGAGACTCTAGTGGTAGTGGAGGCTGTTAGTATCCCTGATCCCTCTCCAGCATTTCTGCTGGAGGTTAGCATTAACAAAGCAGAATTAACAGATGAAGTCTCCCTGTGTACTCCAACTGCTGTTAGCAACGAGGCTGGCAAGAGTGATGGGTTTGAACCGTGGCTCCTTGCTGGTAACTTTTGGAGGAACATAGTCTAGCGTGCCAGCCCCACTGAAAGCAGGGTCATAACCTGTTGGTTGTAGTGACCACAGTTTGAACTAACAAGGAGAATGGGAGTTAGTCTTTCATGAGTATGATTCACAACCAATTCTGTCCGAAGTTAGATAGCTTCCCCCGCCATTTGTCTGATGCTGGCTGCCATCTATGGAATGCTTCTCAGGAAAAAATATGTCAACAGGAGAGTCAAAACAGATGTAAGTCTCTGGATAATGTGACTATGGCAAGGCTCTAGGCATCGTTTGAGTACCTAATGGTAGGTATTTGCATAGCTGAGAATTTCATATCGGCATCTAAGTGTGTCCACAATGACTTACCCTGGGGTATGTCCGAAGGATGCTAACAGCAGTGAGGTGTCTGGTTTTCTATTTGCTTTCAGGAACTTAGGTAAGAGAACTGTCTGCATTCTCGCTTTGTTCTTGGGACATCGGTTTCCTAAACTTGCACTGTCCTCTGAGATCCTTTGTTAAGCTTTGTTCTAGACCACCTGATGTTTAGAACTGGGCAAAACAAATCCCACGAGGCTGCTTCTTCTCTTGTACTTACAACTTTGTTTGGATTTTGTTCTCATGTAACTTCCTTCAGGCAACACTGTTTCCTTTGATTTGACTAATATGCTTTTCCTTATGAAAAGTATCGGTTCACAGCTGCATTAGTGATTTTTCAGATAGATAGACTATGTACTTTGTGGGCTAACTTCTAAACAGATAAAGTTACTGCTATGTAAGAGTAGCGTTTTTCAGTCTGCATATAAAAGCATTTTATGAACAAAAAGTAGTAAGGTAACATGTCATCTATTCATTGCTGCACTTTATATGGTGAACTAAAAGCCAAAGCTTATGTCTTGGAGTGTGAAGCATTGACAGAGGCATTTCTAAAAAGAGCATTTTAAGGAAGAGGCCTTCTAGCTTTAAAGAGTTCTTTTGTCTTTCTGCTTGATCAGAATATTTAATGGTTTGAAATCTGCCATCTGTCTCTGCACCACCTTAAGTTACTATTCAGACCCTTCTATTTCTTGAAGGGAAACATGTATGTGTGATTTGTGTGTGTGGGGGGGGGGGTTGTATGTATGCTGAGTCTTAATTTTTCTGGTATGATTTGTACTTAGTATGTCACATACTAAGTTCTTCAGACACTCTTTAGTTCCCAGGATGCACAGGGATATGTGTAGACCTGGTGCAATTGCAAGCTTCATATACAAAGTATAAAATGTAATTTTGTGGCACCTTCCATAGTGAGAAGTAAGTACCATGATCCTGCCCCAGAGGACATAAAACATGATTTCTTATTGCAGGTTCTAGATTATGAACACTTAGGACATGACAGTAAGCTGCGTAACCTCTGTATTAAAGAGGCAGAGAATTTTCTGGTCTGTGGAAAAGTATATGTAATATGTTTGTGAATTGCAGATGTTTGAGTTGTTTGGTGTCCAGTTAGATAGAAGCTTGATGTTTCAATAATTTATAAGTGTTTTTACCCACACACGAGTCCTAAAAACCAGTGCTTCCTACCTAAACAAAAACAAGTGTTAGCCACTGTCAAAAGCTCGAGGGAAAAAAAAATGCTTTCCCAACCCCCATTATGAAAATGTGAAGGGAAATGTTATTTCAGTGGATAAAAATACATCCTGTATACCAATAGATAATGTTTGTTATTGTTCCCAAAACAACATGATTTGAGTAAAAGTAAAAGGCTATTTTTCCCCATAAATCTAAATAGGGCTTAATAGATTAAAAGGAAAAAGGTCCAGAATAAAACCTGAAAGCAAGCTCAGGGAGACTTGGATAAAAACAGAGTTTGGCTTCATATGTGCAGTGGGAATAACTGCTCCATTTGGAAGTGCTGGAGGAGGGATTCCCTCTTCTGGTTTCAGCAGTGTTTTTTTTGTTGTTGTGTGATTTATTTTTTATTTTTTTTTAAAGCAAACAAAAAAAACCCCTCTCTCTCTTCTCTATGGATTGGAAAAAAAATCCCAAAGCATTATGTGAAATGGAAATATTTTTGCTATTTCAGTATTCTCAGGGAACCATTGCTTGAATTGTCGTCTTGACTTCATATTTTCCTCCATACTATAAATCTCTGCTGAAGCTATTTTTTGGTGACACAAAGGTGACAGTATGATTAAAACATGGTAAAGACAACAGGGTAATTGCCTACTTGAATTTGGATCTTTTGATAACCGGTACATGGGAAACTTCACTTTAAGTTGCCAGGTGTGAAGCCGTATTATTTTAGAAGCCAGAAATGTTGGCCATACAGTTGGAGTTTAGGGGGGTAGGTCGGGCAAGGAGATGATCTAGAAAGCAGCAGCTCTGAACAGGAATGCGGGATGGAGTGAATGAGCAACTGAACTTTTGCTATGGTGTTGGGGACTCGGCTAACATGATCATGGCTTCAGTAAGCCGTGGAGCAATGGTTAAAGGTCCTTATAGGACCACAGTTGGAGTACTGTAGATCATGCAGGCCTCTCTCTCTCTTTTTTTTTTTTTTGGATGCTGAAAATATTTAAAAAAAAAAATGGATAGAACTTGTCACATGTAAAAAATTGTAATATTTCTCTTTTACAATAGCCTGACAACATTTACATGTTCCAAGACATAGAGAGGAAAAGGTGAATTGTTCAAGGCCACCCACATGGCCAGTCATGTAGTTCTGACTCTCAGTCCAGTGCTGTCTCTAGTAGACAGCATCCATTCTGTCCTGTGGAAGGAAGGCTTGAAAATACTGGTTATTATTGCTGAAGTACCTATGACAATAATAGTGTTTGTTGCTGAATTGTGGCCTTTTTTTGTGTCCCCTTGCAGATCATGAAGTGACTGGAATTTCCATTGAAACAGATAACAAAAATGTAAAAGCAGAGGAGTTTAAAGGTATGGTATGGGCATCACTATGCTTAAATATATACATAATACATGCAAGCTATGCAAACAGAAGCAGTGCAGACATTAAGGTTGTATTCCTCATTCCTGCTTCTACTCTCTCCATTGGCTCTTCATGTAATCTTAGTCTTGTCCCCATTTTCTGTTGCTTGACCTATGGCTGGACTAGATGATCCCAGAGGTACTTTCCAACCCCAACTACTCTCTGATTCTGTGCCTGTTTGTTAGTCTTGATAGCCCACTCTGTAACTTCTCTCTGGTTTCCTTCCACCTAAAATGTTGGGAACTGATAGAAAGGAGAAGCATTAATTACATTATATGGCAGAGAAGTGAGGGTATAAAGAGGGAACAATTGTAAATCAACCATTGACAGTAACTACAATTTAGTGGCTGTTTTTGATACATGTGTAAATCACACACGACTTCTCCTCATAATTGGGCTAGAGGACTTAAAGGGGGGCAGGGAGGAAAATTTGGTGATGTTTGCTGGATGGATGAGAAGGAGATCCTAGTAGTATGTGTGCGAGGTTGGTTTGTTTGTTTTCTTTGTATTTGGCTTGAATGGAGAGAGATGGGAGTTTGGAACTGCTTGCTGAGCTCTAGGGTCTCCTCATCTCTTCAAGGCAATAATGAAATATGGTGGCCTTTGAAGCTGTCAGCTGGGCTCCTGTAAAGTATTCTTGTCACTTTTGGGGAAGAAAAGAGAATACCTTTAGAACTGAGGACAGGCAAGAGGAGAGAGAAGCTCTTCAGGTAATATTAAAGCTTGATTAGCTTCTCTGTTATATGATATATACCTTGTACTTCATTTTCTGCTATTTGTATGATAGTGAGACTAGCTTAACATTGCTCAGGTGCTCTGTTGAATTTTCTTCTGTTTTTTATGTAACAGCACTTACAGGAATGCTAGAGGCTGAAGGATAGACTCAGCTCTCCAAGTAAATGACCTGAAATGCATTTTTCTTTTCTCTAACTCCTATTACTTTAGAGCAGGACTGATCAAACAATAGCCTCCAGACCAGATATAAATCTAAAGTAAACATTGTCCAGGCCTCTCCAAGATCCCAGAGGCCCTAGAGTTTTCTTGAGCACTCATGGAAAAATAACTACAAGTGTGATGTACTGTTTTTTTCCAGGCCTGGTAGAGCCTGTGCTGACGCATAGCCTCTTCTGAGTATACCTTAATGAAAATCAAGCAACCCTGCTCTGGAAAATGCTTCTGCTTTTCCTCTTATTAATAGACTCAATGAGGAGAGGGGAACTGTAAATAAGGAGGGGTTTATTACGTTGTCTCTGTTCTGAGTGCACTCCTTTCAATCTGTTCCTTCTCTCTGGATAAAGTTAATGGGAGTGGCATCAATACTAGCTTTTTCTGAAATGAAAAAATGTGGCATGCAAGGAAGGGACAGTTCATTCAAGGCAGAGGTGACCTGCTAAGCTGAGAACACTTCAAGTGAGCCATGCCTGAGTTAGCTAATATAGACTAGCTCATAAGTTCGGCCAACTGTCACAAGGCCAGCAGCAAATGCAAGCTGAAATTGAATGATGGTTTTTCTTTGTTAGAAGGATACAAAAACAAAATGGAAAGGAAACTTTAGCAAATCTTAAGATTCAGGAAGCCTCCACCCATCCACTCAACCTGAAGTCAGGAACCTTGGGTTTCCTGAGTGCACAGCATGTTTTGCAAAGCAGCCTGTGTGTGCGTGTAACATGTTTCTGGCAGAGAACACCCTCCTGCCTCATGACTTTTCTTTCAAGTCTGGACATTTCTTCTGTATAAGATATCACCAGGGTTACCAGTCTGGTCTTTTTGAAGCCTTTTGTTTCTCCACAGAACAGACCCGGAAAATCAGACTCAGAGGGTGACTGGGTAGACCTGCTGGTAGCTCTTAATCACCTTTCAGCCTTGTTTGTTGAGACTGGAATTGAGGGTGCAAGTTAATGTAGATTGAGTGGATGTTTGTCTCCTGAAAGCTAGACAGACATCACGAAAAATGAAAAGATCTTTGATCAATGATACTCTGTCTTATATTGGATGATGGGCAGTCTAAAGGTAGCAAGCCCAATATTGTACTGGTTTCTTTCACAATGTTTGAAAAAATAAAACAAATCCAAATCATAGAAATGATTTCTGTTTTCAGTCATGTCATATTAACCCATTTCTTCCAGGCCTACAGTAAAAAAGGGCTGCTTTTGTACTTCAGCTCTCTTATGCTGTAAGAATTTGGGGCCCTGACCACCCTTACACTGCTTTTTATCTCTTGGTGACCAATATTTTTTTGCCATTTGGTCTTGCCCCTGTTGCAGTACTTCATCCTGAAAATTATTAAAAACCCTCAGATGTCGATGGATGTCTCATTAGTGTTGTCACTTGCATAACCTGTTCTACTATCTTCTTGCATATAAGAGGGTCCAATGCTTTAACTATAAAAGGCACAGTTCTTCCTAGTCTAAAGAAAAGATGATTGACAGTGAGGACAAGTATGCAGACCTGCTTCAATAGATGGATGATCTTACACAGATGTTTCTGGGAGATATTAAGCCCTACTTCATTAATGAAGAGATTCAGAACCAGTCAGATGTGTGGCTGGATTCATTCTTCTGTCTCCCAACAATTTTCATTCTTAATACCTTGACTTATTATTTTTTTTTTTTCAATAAATAACTATTTTCCATCATGCTATTCCACAGGCAGCGGAACTACTGAAGCCTCGGGTTTGTGTCCCAGTAACTCACCTATACAGTATGTGATGTCTTCCCTCCCTCTTCTTCAGTTCCCTCATAATAATTATGGGCTTGACCATAGACCACAGTTATGGTTTGAGCTACATATTACCAGTTGCATATGCTGAGGCCCTGCTGTGAGGTGGAGGGAAAGAACAGCCGAGTTCCCAGTGTGACCCTCTCCTCATTAGGAGTACTAGCATAAGTCTGTTCCCTACCCAGTTACTGCAACGTTAGTAAAAAATCAGTAACTCTCTCTTGAGACCTTGGCCTCTGTGTGAAATCTGATTGGTGATGTCCACTCCACGTAAGTCAGGGAAAGCTGAGGGGACAGACAAAGTTAACAGTTGTATGAACCTTGTTTACTTAAGAACTGAAGAAAAATAAGAGGTAACCAATATGAAATTGTAACTAAATATTTAAGTTACTTTGGGGAACATTTAACCCATTGTATTGGTACAGTCAAGTTTTACATTAGTCAAACTATTGTTCTGAATTCAGAACAGTAGTTTTCACAAAATACTGACAGTAACAAGCTCAGATTCTTCTTTTAATTGTGGTCTGCTAACTGACAAAATTAGTTAAATATAAAACAATGGTAGTAGGACGGTATCTGCTCATCCAACCTGTGAATGTCTAGTCCCCAACACCTGAAGTTTGATCCAAAGGCCACTGAAGTGTGGGAACACTACTAACTTCTGTTTCCCATTGCATTTGTGTAAATCTGGAGAAGGTCTGGTGATATCACTTTGAGAAGTGGATTTGGCTCTTGCTGTCTGCTCAAGTCCTTTTGAAGAGGGATAATTAACTTCATGGAGCCTGAATGTGTAGCAAACACAATACTGAAAATCCTAATTTCTCTTTTGCTCTTCTTTTCTAGAGGCTATTCTTAGCTGCAAGCACAAATTTTCAAAAGAGACAAGTCTAAGAATAGAATGGAAGAAAATCCAGTCTCGGGGAGTCTCATTTGTTTATTACAATGGTGAATTTACAGGTACAGTACTGCAAACTTAGACTGATGGCTTAAGGTGTCATCTCTGATGTGAATCTTGGCCCCTTCTTGGGGAATAAGATGGGAAAATAAGTGAATGAAAAAGCTTTTGACTCTTATGACTGAACAGTTGTCCTTTGAGGAAAAGAATGCCTCTCCACAAAAACATGCTGCTTTTTTTTTTTCTTTTTTTTAATCCTCAATGGTTAGTTACCTTTTTAATGAAGTTAAATATAGTAAAACCATAAAACTTGAGGCTAAGAAAAATGGCAGTGCATGTTCTTTAAAGTTTTCCAAAAATTAAATTGCACGGAAACATAAACCCCCAAAACTAGTGCAAGGTTTGCACTCCTGTCCTATGAAGAGATTTCTGAAGGATCCTGTAGAGCTGGAGGCTTAGACATGAATAATGCAGCAATTTGTCTATACATAAAATATAAATTCAGAAGTACATTTTAAGTTACTTGTATTCTTTTTAGAAGTAGAATTTCTATTTAATGTTCTTAAAATGACTCAGCTTTATGTATTGAGGAAAATATGGGTCTCTGGTACCTTGTACACAATAAATGAAGCTTGAGAAATAAAATAAAGCTACAGATGTTTGTTAGTTTGCAGAGCTAGCAAGATGTGCTGGTTTTGCTGATGGACTTGTTTTATTCCTGTATAGCAATTAGAACTCTTGGTTCTACACGTACAAGTAATTTCGCAAAAAGCTATAGAATAAACAAAACCTCATTGCTTTTTTGCAAGAAGTCTGATGACAATATCTTTACTAAATCCATCAAGTTTTCTTGCCATGTTAAAATCCCAAATACTTTGCTGTGGCTTCACTCAGAATTCTGTAAGGGAGTTACGTTAGTGATTGCCATCTTTCTGAACAGAGAACGATCTACTTTTTTCATTTGACTACTGCTCTACCTGTTTTCTTAAAGTCTGCAGAAAGTATTCCATCTTCCAACTAGAAACTGTATAACAGATGTAGGGTTTTGAGCTGAGCTTTTTGGATTAAGTAGATCAGTCTGTAGAAGAGTCTTACTGTCTTGGGGGGTGAAATTAAATATTGCTGCTGGGTGCTAGATAACTAACACTGAGTAAATGAACAATAATTCAAAAATGACTGTTTCAAAACAAGCTGATGAGACGGATGTTTCTGCTGGGTGGGGAGGAAGGGGGCGGGCCCTGCTTCATTTTTGGAAAATACCTATTTCTTCTCTCTTAAAGGTGATCTTAAAGACAGAGCAGAGATGCTGAATACAGGAATCCATATTAGAAATGTGACCAGAAAGGATTCTGGGACCTACCGCTGTGAAATTAGTGCAAAGAGTGAACATGGCCAACACTTGAGAGAGGCTACTATTATGCTCACAGTGTTGGGTATGAACAAACTTTACTACCTGGGCTTCTGTAAAGAAATGGAAAGATGGCAGGGAGTGTTAAAAGTAAGGTTGTTTGTGTAGTGTGTGCCTTTCGGGTGTTCTTTGGGTTATTCTTACACACACACGTGTGCACACACACACACTCACTCTACAATGTAGTTCATAGAAGAACTTTGTAAAATGCACACCTGCATTTTGCAAATATAGGACCAAGGAATGTGGGGGTTTTGGCTGCTTGCAAATGCTAACAATAACTATTTTTTAAGGATATAAATGTATATTGTAGTTGTCAAAACTTAGTAAGTATGCTGATTTATATCCTGGTGAAATGACCATTTCTACCAAAACTGATGTCATTCATGTTGCTGAGAATCTAGATATGCTGATCATGGTGTTTGGCACTGGAAAGGCAGCATCTGTCAACAGTTAGCTTACCAAATGTTTCTAAGCAGCAATTCATTCCAAGATGCTACAGTCTCCTCCTGTTTTAGCAGAAGAAACTGCTGCAGTGTCTGTGCAATGCCAGCTAGCAATCTGTGGACTTTATTTACAGGAGAGACAGTAACTTTTTTTTTTTTTAATCTTGACTCTTGCGCTTGGGAAAGGAGGGAGAGTGAATACTAAGAGTACTCTTACACTGTCCCTCCCATTTTTTCCTCATGGATGAGTGGTAGAGGTAGCTATTTTTTTTCCTTCATAAGAAGGAAAGAAAATACTTGCTTTTGAAATGTCTGTACTGTTTTATCTACAGAAAATATCAATTATTTTTTAATTAAAACCAAAGTCTCAAAATTCTTCATAAAAGATACATTCATGAACTTCTGACCAGCTTCAACAACGAGGTAATCACACTTTTTTTTTTCCTCCTCCTTCTCCTCTCAACAGAATTTTTTTTTTTGAATGTAGCTTCTTGATTTAAAGCTACAATCTAAGAGCTTGAAGTTCTGTGAGTTTCTCTTGCACTGTTATTGAAAGTTAATGGGAGTTAGTGTTCTTTGTTTGTGAATCTTTTAAGTTTAAAAGAAAGTGACACCTTAAAGTATTCATAATTTTTTTAGGGGGGAGGGGGGGAGAGTGACTTGAAGCTATGTAGAAGAAAACTAAGGGTGAATAGATCTGCATGGTTCATTAAAGTCAGCCAAGAAAAAAATAAGTTATTTCTGTAATAAAAAAAATATGATTTGGAAAAGAGACCTTCATTTTTATGGCAGAAGGAATGGAGTCCTGCATCCGGGATGCAGAAAGGGTTATCTGTACTTGCAGGCAGAGAGACTTGTATAGGGACAAACAAGTAAGAATAGTCATGGCAGAACCCGACTGAAGTTTCTCTGAATCCTCCAACAAAACCTGCGGAGAGCATTTGAACTCCTTACACACTGCTCAGAGAGCTATGGAGGAAAAAGACTAACGAAGTAGGTGACTCATGAGTTGTTTGTTTCTTGTGGGTGGGGTTTTTTTGTTTGGTTTTTTTTTTTTGGTAAAGTTAATAGACAATTGTTTTTGGCCTGAGACTCTCACAATGGCTGTGATGCTGGCCAGTCAAATTTGGTAATGCTTTCCAACAATCACTTTTCAAAAAAAGTAGACTTTTTTTTTTTAATACAAAAAAACCTTGTTTCCTCCTCCTAACTTTTGTTTTTTAAATACTAATGGAAAAAAATGCTGGACTCCAGATTCCCTGAGACATTGCTCCTCTGTCCAGGAGCAAGAGGCTCCACTGAGGAAGTGGGCTGGAACAAACTACCTGGGGTTGGAAGAGCGTACAGAGCAGAGACGGGATGGCGCAGCATGTGGTGGAGGAGGCCGGGAGTAGGCTGCTGTCTTCCACTGCATTTAGCAACTCACAAATGTTACTGTGCTCTTAGCAGAACGACCTAGTAGGGCCCTGCCCTTCTCCAGAGCCCCTCTCAGTTCATTAACGTGGAAGTTGTTAAGCATGTACTCAAGTGCTTTTCTGATCATCAATGGCTGTCAAACCGTTGTCACATAGACAGCACGTATGTGACTGAGTAACTTTCATTTTGCAGTTGCTCCAACCATTCCGAAATGTGAGGTACCCAGCTCCGCAATGACTGGAACAGTAGTGGAACTGAGCTGTAAAGAAACTGAAGGCTCTCCTCCATCCGAGTACCAGTGGTATAAAAACGGTGTTGCCTTGCTGGAAAAGACAGGAACAGGAGGTGCTAGAGCAGCAAATATAACTTACACCATGAATAAAAAGTCAGGCACTCTGGTAAGACTGTAATAACCAACTATTAAGAAGACTGATTTTAATGTTTAGTACAGTGATGCACAGTGGTCTTAATCCAAGATGAATGTCATGCTGAAACATGTGCTGACAAATACATAAGGTATTCTCTGCTGCAGACACATGGCAAACCTTAGAGGTTGAGTGAAATAAATTGAGTGGATTGTAAGGCTGCAGTAATGATTAATGAGCAGAATCCAGAAAAAAAATGACACTTTTCACCTTGTCACTTAGCTAACCAGTTCCAGGTGAAAATGATCTGTCAGTATGTCAACAGAGATATATTCAACAGCTCTGTAAAATCTAAAATAGCAGTTTCTATAATTTAATAGGGAGCACAGCACTAAGGATAGTCTAGAATCTATGAAATTCAATGGTATTTAAGGGTTCCAGTTCTGTACTGGTGAAGTCAATGGGAGTGAGTAGAGGCTGTAAGTAAGCACAAGGTGGTGGGTTTTTTTTCCCCAGAACTAGCCTTCTATTATTACTATTTTTTTTCCTGCTTAGCTGATCCTTCTTTAAGGTTTCATTTTTGTTTTTGTTTTTTAAAGTATTCATGATGCACTGTAAGCTAAGATCTTTCAGAAGTAAAATGTCATTCTAGAGGCACCCTACTCTTGTGGATGATCAAATTTGGAAACGAAAGATGCCTAATCTTTGAGAGGTGCTGTGGATCTACTCAAAATCAGTAATCACTTCTGAAAAATCTTAGCCTTAAAGTATAGGTTATATTAAAGGGAAAAAAGTTAGCAGGTGTAATTATTAAAAAAAAAAAAAACAAAAAAAAACCAGAGAAACACTGGAACTGATCACTTTAATTTTCATGGCAATAATATTTGATAAACAGTGCAGTTCAGCATTTTTCCATTGAAATAATTCATAGAAAGTGCAATTTCTGTAACATGGTCTATTTTTTTTCTATGGGAAAGCTTATACATATCAGATGGTTCATTTTTCATTAAATGAACAAAATGTTTTGATTTCAAGGATTCTGAAACTGGAGCGGATCTAGGAAAATGCATTTTGTGGGAAAGAACTGATCCCCTGAAAAAGAAACACCTTGTAGATACCCTTCCATCTAGCTGAAATGCCCAAAAGGGTCTTCTAGATGCATCAGTAGTTGAAGATAGGGGCCAGGGGATGTGATTAGGGAAGTGAACTATGAAGTCAAACTGAGATCAGGATTTCTCACTTTCTTTCAGATTTTGGAAAAAACAACTGTTGACATTTCAATTTCTATCCAACAGGAAATTCTGAATTTTTGTTCCATTCTGATAACGGTTTTGAACTCTGTCTTAACAGCTATTTAACACAGTTACAAAGAATGACACTGGAGAGTATTTCTGTGAAGCCTCTAATGGGATTGGATTATCTCAGAAATGCTCAGTGAAGCGAATGCAAGTTGGTATGTCAAAGCAAAACAGTCTTGCAATAGGAATGATTTTATTGCATGATACAACTAGAAAGCTAAGACCAGACTGAATTATATCCTTTCACTATTCTTCCCCCAAAATGCCATAAACAAATATTCTTGTTATGAGTGCCTGTTATGTAGTTGCTGTGACTACTTCAAGTTTCTTTTTTAAAGCACAAATAGAGCCCAATGTATTTTATAGAAAAGCAGATATTTGAGTACCTTGGAATTATTGCAGTAGCCAGTCTTTAACTTGCAAAACACTGAAATTCATACAATGGTAGTATCTATATAAGGTCCTTATTATTTCAGAATGCTTTTGTGGAAGCTGTACAGCATAATCTACCAGGCTACTGTGGTTTTTTTTCTTTCTTTCTTTATGAATAGCCTCCCTTTCGAGATGAATTCCTGTGAGACCTTAGTATTACAGATCAGAAACACTTCTTTAATTGAAAATAATGACTCATACCTTTCAGAGGAAAGCTGAAAGGATTGGTATATCTTAAACAAAAAAAAATGCTGCCTCTTTCCCTTCTATTTGCACAATGTAGGTAAAGTGTAGTATTTGTTAGTAAATAAAGAATTTAGCAAAGGCTGGAGGGGCAGAATCCATAGTAACCCAAAATGTATGAGAGTTTCTGCAAAATAAAAACTAGTTCTTGCACATTTGATTGGGAAGAAAATTGGTATAGAAATACTTGAAGCTTCTAAAAGATCCTAACCAAAATTGCTTTAATAGTTGCTGTCAAGGTATTCCAGAAAACAGTTGTCTGGTGCTTCCTTAGCATGTAGTTGAAAATCACTGTATCAAGGCTTTTAATGCACTCCTGCTTGATATAAGCAAGTGCCAAGATATAACAAGTAGCCAAGATATAATTCCTCTATCGTGGAAATACTCATCCAGTCCCAAGTTGCTGTCAACTAATGCACACAAACTGATAAGCTTTGAGGCAAAATCCCCAACCATATAGTAATGTATGCTTGAAGTTGCGATTCAAATAAGTAATTGGTCAGATAAGCAGAAATATTTTCATAGGTTTGTTATTGATGTTCTTCTGAAAATGGATGACTGCCTGAAGGTCTTGGGCATTATATCAGGAAATGGGCATGACTCACCACCTTTAAAATAAGTGGCTAGACTTTTCAATAGCACAATGTAGAATTTAACTTTAGATACTTGGACTAAAATATTTTGTGGCCTTAGTATATTGAATTGTAAAAGTCTTGTTGTTTAAAAATAAAAAGCATTCAATTTTAAATAACTCATCAGCATGAAAAGCTCTTCAGGACTGTGTCCTAACACTGTCATCAGCTGTTTTGATTATTTAAGTCAAACTACCCGTACATGAAAATACCCATTCTAATAGACTTTAAAATTTAAAGATTTCAAGATACTGGTCCTTAGAGACATGTGACTTGAATAGTACTTATTTGGGAAAGATAAAATAAGGAGTATGCACCTCTTGACCCCTTTTATTCTTTCTCTACTTTTGACTTGGAGTAAGGATTTGAAGTTAATGTGATAGCAAAAACACTTTCAGACTGTTCATCGACATCTAATTGTTCATAATTTATTTACACAACTTGGGCAAAAGTCCACCTATTAATACAAATAGTGCCTGTAGCAATTATGGGGAAAATCTAGCCAAGGGAACTTTTCCAATTTATAAAATTGGATTTTTTTTTTTTTTTTTATAATTACAGATGACCTTAATGTAAGTGGTATAATTGCTGCTGTAGTATTTGTGGCTCTGGTAATGGCATTATGTGGCCTTGGAGTATTTTATGCCCAAAAAAAGGGTTACTTTACAAGTAAGTAAAATAAAATTTATCTCTCTGTGTCAAGAAAGTGGCTGTATTTCTGCTGACTGTAACATGTCCTTCTTTTCATGAAGGCCCTAAATCCATGGTACTGAAGCTAACGAGTATTGCAGCTTTAGCTTTATTCTGCAGACATTTTTATTCTGCCTACTTCTACTGCAAAAGATACATTAAGAGTGGTGATGTTTGTGCAGCTGCTTAGGGCTACCAAACAGCAGTCTCGGTACAGTACCAAGCACAACCCTGGCTTCTAGGGCCTCTTTGTCCTAGTTTGAGAGGGGATTGCAAAGAAAGACAACATAAAAACTACAACACTAGTGAACTTGTATAGGTTAAGGTTTGAACAGCTAACACTTGTTCTGACTAAGGTGAACTTACCGGCTCCCTCTTCTGGGTCGTGGTGAAAGTACACATGGAGAAAACTCGCTTTTAAGAATTACCACAGTACGTGGCTGACACAGAGCAACTTCACAGCATTTACATTAGTGCCTGTAGAGTTCAGCACAGCAAGCAGGAAGGGGGGTGCCCAAATGTCTCTGTCTGAGAAAGTCTACTGCCTGAGAGTGACTGGCCAACAGAGTTGTTGTTAAAGTTCATGTTCACTCATAAGTTAAATTACTTTTGAAAGCAACCTAATCTGCTTTTCTGTTAAATTCACTATCACAAAGAAAACCTTGATTCAGCAACTGTTTCTAGAAATTAAAGAGCTGAAGAAGCTGTGAACAAATATTTCAAATAATGTTAAATCAGCTAAGGAAACTGTTCTTGTGCTAACCTTTTTTTTTTTCTTTTTTTTCTTTTTCAGAGGAAAGCTCTTCCCAGTAAGTATCCTGATGTTTTATACAAGTGTTATGCCAGCCATTGTAAACTTCAGTTACGTTTCTGATGATTTATTAACTGTGATTCTTTGTTAAAGTCTTTTATGTGACTCTTGAACAGGCTTCTTTCCTGAACATTGAAATAAACCTGATCCTGCACACTGACTGGTTCCTTCATTAGAACCAGTGTGCTGGTCAGAGAATGAATTAAACATTATTACTAATAAATGTGTACTAATAAGTCTTTTTAGACAGTTGTGATTTACCCCCTAATTCAGCTACAGGCATGCAATCTTCTCCTTTCCAAAAGCAAATTGAACTCTACTCATATCTGTATCTGCAGATTATTTGGGAAACTATTTTGTGAAAATATGATTGGAAAAGACTTCAAGGTCATCTGGTCTACTCCTTTAATATGGATTTATATATGGCACTTAAAATTCCCAGTAGATATTTCTCTGACTTTCTACTAAGAATTCTTCAATCTATTCAAGTATTCCCACACAAGGCTAAACTTGTGTGCTTTGTTCAAGGCTGGCCTTGCTTGAGGGGTGAGGAGTTGTTGGGGGAGGGCTTTTAAAAACTTATGTTATCACTTGCAGGTGATAGCAAGTAAAAAGGGCAACAGGTACAAATACTTCAAAATATTCTGTTTCTTATAGTGGTCATGAACTAGACAACATAACTGGAAGCCTTGAAATGACAAGCTAGGGAAGGTAACTTGGCAGCAGTTCATGAGACAGTGACAGCTGTATAAAAAGCTTTCAGTGGAGTAGGTTTCTTGTCTCAAAAAAAAGTTAGGATTATTAGAAATCAAGACATACATTCATAAATAAAGTTCTCAAAGGGCTAAAACTAAAACCAGAAAAGTCACTATTTAACCTACCTTCCTATTGTTCTATCAACAGAAAGTCCAACTATGAATCTACAAGTGAAAAGGCAAGTATCTTGCATTCAGTAGTGTGTTTAAAGTTTTAGTTTGTTCAAAACTCCTTTGCAAAAACATCATAGACCCAAGGAAAGCTTACCCACCCCCAATACTTGGAGATACCTTATCTATTTATGACTTCCTATTATTCAACCTCCTCAAGTGCCATACAACTACAGCACCTAGCTATCTACTTTATGACTTGAGACTTTTCTTTACCACACTGACCAGATGTTCTACCTGCTTGTCCTACACCTCCTTCTTCTTGCATCTTCTTGTCCTGTTTGTTTCTTCCATCATCCCACCAGGCCAACTAAAGAGAGAACACCATTTGATCTCATCTCTGTAATTACTGTCTACTTAGCCACACCATACTTGTTTGTGAGAAAGACTTCCACTCTTGCTTGTGTGTATTAACTAACCAAAGAAACCAAGTGTGACAAACTCCAAGGCAGCAGTGAGAGAAGTTTGGGCCCTAGCACCTGTAAGGTTTATATGGTTTTAAAAGGCTTGACTAAATACTCAAACTTATTACTAACCTTTTTCTCCTTTCTGGTTGAGAGAGCTCAAAGGATTTAAGTAGGTCTGCATTGCTCCTGCTTTTCAAACTGGTGCAAAAAGAATGGAGCTCCAACTAAAGCTTCAGCTAGGAACAACTTAATTTGAATATCCAAGGTTTAAGGCTACAGTACTAGTCTTAAAAGCTCTCTGAAAGCCAAACAGAACATAATATATAGCATAAGTTTATTTCCTCATCTAGTTTGCATACAAGAAAATTACTGAGACTAACTAGTTGCTCTGAATGGTATCTGTTTACTGATCTTAATTAATTAGTGAAGTCCTGCACTTTAAATCCACAATTTAGTGAATGCTTCACTTCAAACAACTGAAGCATTAAACAGCTTTCTGTTGAGATTTTTTTTTTTTTTAATATGGTCCTACTTCTATTCTGTGCAAGTGTGAATTCTGTGGACTTCCCTTTCCAGAAAGGGAAATATATTAACTGATACAGAGAATGCTTCAGGCACACTTCCTCTCTAACCTGTATGCCTTGGTTTCCTCTGAAATGTACACTGAATGTTAATCTGCTTAAAGTCTTTGAATTATTACTTATGTCACCTTGCTTACTTCATTTAGGATTTCAAGCATACCAAATCCTTTGTTATTTAGAAGATTTCGGCCTCTGTGAGGGACAGCAAATGACTACTTGTTATACAAAATATCAAAGGGATCTTTTGACTTCCATTCTGTAAATAGTTTCCATGTACTACACACTGAAAATAGAAACTGCTAATGTTTAGTCAACCCATTTTTCCTTAAACTTTAAGTTAAAGACAGAAATAAACAGACTATAAAAGTCAATTTGTGTGAAGACCTCTTTTTGTTCCTGTGTACACCCAGCAATATGGGATTCATTTTTACAGCTTGGACCAGTCTTTCCAAATACTTTGAGGTGACTTTAATAAAGAGTACTTCTTACTACTTATGCCTCCACTGTCAAGGGCTCAAACTCTCCTGCAATCCTGACTCCAGTTTTATTAGTGCCTTGACATGACATTAAATATGTCAAAACCATCCATCAGTGCATAAGTACTTATGCAGATTTTAACTTGCTATCCTGACAGAACAATGCTTCCTGTAATTGAGGCTCCAGCATTGTATTATTGTCTAATGTGAAATGCCTACAGCATATGCCTCTTCTGCAAGGAAGTACGTGTCTCTTTCTGCAGACTGTATATGTAATTTGAAGTACAAAAAAAAAAAAAAGCCAGCAAAACTAAGCTCTTGTACCTGGACCCTAACCGTTGAAGTGTTACGAATAAATAGTTTCTGAGAGTCTGAAGTGTTTGTGGCAATAGTTCAGTTAGTGAAGCTTAAACCCCACAAACTTCAGGCTCCAGTTGCTTCTATAAAAGTGTAAAGCTTGTGCTTACACTCTGGGCTGTGCAGGTCTATCACTTCCACAAAGCTATGCTACAGATTCAGGGTTTAGATTTATTCTGCAGAAGCTTTTTGGATGTAACAAAATCAAGAAAATAAGTAATTTTAAAACTGTTCTAGGTGTCCCATTATCAGTGTTATAACTTGTCTCTGTACTAGAATGTAACTTAGCAAAAGAGTTTCTCAGTTAACTCTTTGTTACTGAATCATGTTGACCATAATAGATGACAAAATCACCATATGCTTAAGAACTTATTCACACTTCTGAAATCAACCTGAAACACATTTATTGAGTTACAACTGATGTCATATTCAGCACCTCCATGGAAGTACACTGCTGTTTGACAACCTGCAGCGATCACTTTGGAGTCTCTTCAAAGCTGGGCTCTAAAAGTAAGATAGGGAAAGAGAAGAAAAGCCACATTAGTTTCTTCTTACTCTAGCCTCAAACACCGCAATTCATATGCTATTGAAAGGAAACTAAGAATTAAATTGGTGAGCTAAAATAAGCTGTTGTACACTGCAGCATACAACTCGATTTACTTATTTTGCTTGCGCCAAGATATGTTTGGGGAGGGGTGCATTAAAGAATAAAGCACACTGGAGATAAAGCTTATGTATAGTTCCTCAAAGGTGAAGATCTAAGTAATTCTGATAGGGTAAGACATGCACCTTAGCAACATTCTACCCAAACAACTTTTAGCAAAGGTGACTGTTCCAAATACTTTTTTTTGGTGGGGGAAGGCAATAGAGAAGCTGAAGAAATCAACCAGAACATTACTGGACAAAATAATACCTTATTACTTCCAAAATAGCTCTCACACAAGAACAAGTAACTGAGCTCTGCTTTTCTCTTAATTAGTGTCTTATAGCAGATTAACAGAATGGAATGCACAATGTTAACTCCGCTCAGCAAAAGAGCTTCCACTTTGTAAAAACTCTGAGAAATGATTTCTTTGTGTCAAAGGTACAAACTATAAAGGGGTTAGTGCTTTTTATAGCTGTATATATGTAAATAAGCAAGAGAAAAAAGAACTAAAGAAATGAGTCTGCCCTTAAATAACTAAGTTTGCCTTGTCTCATAAGGCAGACAGAGTTGGTGCAGTCCCTCCGTGTTCTAGATAAACACATCAGAACAAACATGTCACAATCAATCTGGATAATACAAAAATATGCTAATGCAAACAAGAGCAATTAAACAAAAATCACCTCCAAATAATTGGAGAAAAGTCATTTTCACATAATTTAGTCACAAGTAATCATGAATAGGAGAAAATTAAGTTCTGTGTTCATCCACTAATCACTGACTTTCCAGATAAGCTTACAGAATTTACAAATTACAGTTTGCAGACAACTTATTTTGAAATGACAGTCTGCTGACCTCTTCTGGGGAATAAAAAAAATGCAAGAGGAGGGCCTTGGGGGGCTATTTCTTCAGGGTCTGTGAAGAGTAATTAAGAGAGCCTACTCTGACTGCAAGTTTGGTTAAGCATCAATAAAAGTCTGCACCTTTACTAGAAATAGCAAATTGAGAAAGATTGTCAGATGTAGACCATGCAATAGCAAGGATATTCATTGAGATTAACGGTCCATATAAAAACTAAATAGGAATTAACTTAAAAGACTCTCTAATGAACATGTATGTCCTTACTTGTAATTAGAAGTTAGGTAAGATTGTTTACTCACCCTCAAATTTAAATTCTGGAAACTTGGTTAGATCTCCCTCACCATACATCCGTTGAAGTCTGGCAAGTGATTCATTCATTTCTTTCTGAAACTCAGGGCCTACATCAACAGGCCCCCCAGCTTGTCTGAAAAATAAAAAGTTCCGATTAACAGTTCAGCTCTGAAACGTCACATGGAAGTTTTACATTGTCATCTCCATTTATGAATTAAAAAATAATTTCCCAAACCAACTAAAGCAAACAATTAAAAATGTTTCCAAGAGTCAAAATATGGCACGCTATATGGCCTACTTACCACACAGATAAACAAGGTTCTCAGGGGAAAGTACAGGCTTTCTGCTACAGCTAATGAAAATCCAAGCCAAAGTGGCAGCTCTTTGAGATGTAAAACAACACTGAGTATCCGGGCTTGGAGGACTTTTCATTTCATTTGTTCCAGGTGCAATTTCTGTACAAAGTTGTGATTTGGACCCCTGCTACTTCTGACTAACTTTATTCTTGCAAAGAGAACATGATTTGAATACTAAACAAACAAAAGGGACATGGCACCTTGCATTCAGATAGATTCAGACAGGAATTTCTTAGAATACAAACATAAACCAATAACTCTATAGATTAGTCATACTCTGCAACACCAACATTGATATCACTTATGGTTGGCAAAGCCATAGGAAACGTGCTTCCACTAAACAGGCTATTTTGAAGGTGTGGGAATCCACATTTTCTTCCAGCACAGCTAAGAAGTGGCTTACTTCCTTCCCAAGACAGAAATTAAACAAGCTACATCACATATCACATTCTGCTTCAACAGTCTGAGCATTACACAGAATGACTATAATCTTAGTTTCCTGTTAAATAGTTCATTACAAGAGCTTAAGATTCCATTTGAATGAAGCAACTTAACTTCAGATTTTTAATGAACTAGCCTCCCAATTCCATTAATTCTCAGTTGCTCTTGGTCATCATTTCCATGAAGCTTCCAAAAATCTGACTGCAGAATATCCATTTTCCCCAGACTAAAAAACAATTATTTTTTTATTTGCAGAGCACATACACGGGTAAGAACAAAGATGCTGATATTTCCACAGTGTGCAAAAAACTTCACCAAGTGCCTTAGCTCTCTAAGACAAAAGAGAGCCCCATCAACTTTATTTTATTTCACTTTTTTAAGGGAAAAGGACTGTACCTTTTCCATCAGGTATGCAGGAGTGAGCCTTCTTACTGTGACACTTTAAGTGATGCAGGAAAGCAAGAGTTCTGTTTCACAAAAGACTTCAGCCTAAAAACCTGTTTCAGAGCAGAATTAGACCTGCTATATATATATATATATATTTTTTTTTTTTTTTAAGTGAGCAAGCCAGAAACCTGTTTCAGAATGGTCAATGCACTAGTTAATATGGCAACTTCTTCTGAACCAGAGGAAAAAACCTGCATCTTCTATTTTCAACACTGCCTCAGCTACCTTCTCCCTCAATACATTCTTATACCAACATACACCATCACCAAGAGAAGAAATATCACCACATATCAGTCAGCCTTGGAGTGGGTTCAGGTGTCTTTTGAGGGTGCAAGAGCTAGATTCAGATCCTTGCTCCAAATTTAGGTTTCAGCCTGGGAGTATGTTCTGCTTTAACTATCATGCTATCCAGGAAGTCCGCCAGGGAAAGCTGCATCAGAGTATTATGTTGCTACAAAAAACCCAAACAATTGTGCCAACTTTCACCCATTTTTAAAAGCTAATACATTTAGTTGAAACACTTCTACCCAGCTTATTACGGGCACTTACAGAGAAGTTGTTCAAATGAAACTAGGCTCAAGAGAGTGTTCTTTCTAGATTCCCTCTATCATCAGTAGAAAGAGGTAAGTTTATCAGTGTGATACTTAAAACAGTTAAATGCCTTTTTGAAAAAATTCGTGTCTTCTCCCTCGGTGACCCCAGCAGTTAATGGAAACTTTCCTACTGACACAGGAGCATACCTTAAAATATTTAGGGACCAGGCTACAAAGCTAACATATTTTAACATTTATCAAAATCAACATTTCTTTTCAGTTTGCAATTCACTTTAAGACAATTTTATTTACTTACTTGCTCTTTGTGTTGTATTCTCTGATCTTGTCCAAGAAGAGCTTCTGAACTGGATCAAGCTCTTTTGCTTTATTAAAGACAATAGCAGAGAGGCCGATATTCCTGCGCAAGTGTAAGGAAACAGCAGCACGAAAAATGGAAGAAAGCTGCAGTATCTGTTGCAGAATCATGATGAATACACTGAAAAAAAAAAGAGAAACAGAAAAAGCAAAAGAAAAATAATTAGGTCTTTCTCCAATTTAAGCAGAGAAAACAGCGAAAAACACTTTCAGAAATAAAGCAGAAAGGATATTTAAACCAGCATGCAGTGAACACTCAAGCAGTCACTGAGCTCAGAGAGTACCCGGTCACTGCGTACACAGTCACAGAGCCCACGCCATCGCAAGCAGCGACCAGCTCTGCAACACCACCGACACAAACGGGGCATTTCAGTTAAACAATAATAATAATAATAATAATAATAATAATAATTTTGGAACTGCCACAAGCACCAGCCCCCAGCAGCACCTCCCCAAGGACACCCCGCGCCCGGGCAGCGCCACCGCGGCCCGGCCCCCACCGAGGACGTCCGCTGGCGGCCCGGGGCGGCGGCGGGGCGGGGGGCGCTGGGGGGCGAAGGGGGACGCGCGGTCACCTTGGCCCCGCCGCCACCGCCTCACGCCGGCCCCGCCCCGCCTCCTCCGCGCTAGGCACGCCGGGAAGCCAGGCTGCCCCCCCCCCCGCGCAAGGCACCCTGGGGCCGCGCACGCCCCGCTGTCGCTCCGCACTGCTTCCGCGCACGGAGCTACCGCGGCCGCGCGGCCCCGCTCACCTTCCTACTGGGAGTGGCGGGAGGGGAGCACGATAGCAACGGCCGCCGTCCCGTTACCACCGGAAGTAGGCGAAACGCTTCCGGGTGATTGGAGCGGACTCGGCGTGAAGGACGCCAGCGGGGGGGGCCTCCGCCTGCCGATTGGCGGGCGCGCGGGGGCCGCCGGGAGCTGTAGTCCCCGCACCTGTGCGCGGGGGGAGCTGTGTGGCGCGCCCTCCCCGCCCGGGCCCCGCGCTAGGCCTCGCCGTCCAATCCCGAGCGGGCGCTGGCCTCCGCGGCGCGGTGCGGCGCGCAAGGAGCGGCGGCGGCAGCAGCAGCCGGCGGAGCTG
>NW_020451096.1:0-132784 GCF_003343035.1 Apteryx rowi | reverse complement strand
CCGGGGCCCCCGGCACCGCCGCCCCCCGCCGAGGGCAGGAAATGCAGCCCGGCTCCCCGCCGCCGCCGCGGCCACCGGCTGCCGGAGACCCGGGGGGAGGCCCCTCCGTCGCCGGTGCCGGCGGGCGCGGTCCCGCCCGGGTAACGGCCGGGCTGGGGCTCGGCAGCCCGGGCGAGGTGCGCGGCTCCTCTGCGGCAGCGGCTCGCGGACAGGCGTCCTCGCGTTGAGCTCTTGCAGAAGCTAGTTTAGCCATCAGTAGCGCTCCTGGCCGAAAGCCTAAGGGGGGCTGTGGTCTTGTTTAGTTTGCTTCCTGGTACTTGCTCAGGGCCGCGCTGCACAATCGATTTCCCCAGTTTGGATTTGCTTTCTGGCTTCTGATGCTTGATGAGGAAGGAGACCTGGCAAGACTCCACCCCTTTTAGCGGTCCACTGTCCTTAAATCCTACTCGACTGTTAATTTCCCAAAGTGAAATCCAAAAGGATAAGTTGTTTACTTTGTTATCTATTTAAGGATAGTTTATATTGGTAATTATCAGTTGGAGAAATAATGTGAATGGCTACTACCAAGTACTCCACGTGCAACTGAATCCCTGTTATAGTGGGAGCTTCCTAAACTAGCACGAATATCTCTAGTGGTTGTGCTTTTTAAACATTATTACTTGATAATGCATATAGGCTCCAGTAATTTACCCCACTTCACAATAACCTGGTAGAATGACAAATGCTAATTCTGCTAGTAGAGTTTGTGCTTCTCTCATGAAGCCCTTGCCTAATTCTGTGCCTTCTAGGGAAGAAAAGATAGATTTTTACAGAATAATTACACTTGGAGGTTTTCAGCAAGAGGAGACACTCCAAAGATACTGGAGTAGCAGTGGGCTGTTGTGCAGAGCGAAAAAAGGCCTTGTTAACAGGTGCCTTCTCTTACATTAGCAGAGGTCTGTGTCTGGCTTCGTCTCATAGTTAGAATCTGTCTTAGATGACAGGTAAGTCTCAGGGCTTTATATGCTGAAAAAAATAAGACTGAAACAGAAATCGGCAGCCTGTAATGTGCACAATTCAAGCACAGTTCTGTATGTTCCTCCAGACAAATGCTGCTGTTGTAGTATTGCTACTACGTAACAGGCTGCTTGAGTACTCTTATTCACCAGTCTTCAGAGAAAGCTCCAGGAAGCTTAATAAGGACAATATATGTCTTCAGTACTCTGAGGAAGAAAGCAAATGCCAGAACTAGTTCTCACATGTTTTGCAATTATTTATTTATTTAGCTAGTTTCAGGCAGCTGCTGTACTTGGTCTAGCCAGGCATCTTTCTTTTGGAGAGTTTGAGAGCTGACACTTGGGGTGGTATTCTCCCTGTTTATTTTATTTAGTAACTCCTGGTGAGTTCATCTGCATGCATTTGTCTAGTCCCATTTGAACCTGTATACGCTTTTTGTCTCTGCACCATCCTGTAGCAACAAGTTTCATTAGAATTTGTCTGACATATTGATTTTTGTTTTAAACTTGCTGTCTTGTCATATCACCAGGAGTCTTTCTATTCAACTGTAAGATAGATGAATAATCTTCCCCGTTAGGCTTCTCCAAACTGTTAATGACCATACATGTTTTCATAATATGATTCTTCCTCTTTCTACCCCTGTCATCTCCCTTTCTTGCTCTTTTGCTGTGTGGAACAATCTTTTTCCTCTCTCTATGCATGCTGTCTATGCCTGTGCTGCCTGCTTCTCAGGCAGGGTAACCGGAGCTGTAGTGCAGCCATGCGAGATGCAAGCACATTGTGTGTTTATATGCTACCATGTTAATGTATGCTTTCTTGTGTTTCTGTATCTTGCCTAACAATTCATCAGTTAAAAAGACAAACCACTTTTTATTAAAGAGAGTGAACAATTACTAATCCAGATGCCCGTTTAGAGCCCAATCCACAGGGGACTCCAGAATGTCATATCTAGTTCTGTACACTTGCAATTACTATGTTCTTATAATATTTACTCACTGTGTGTCATTTTGCATTTATTGTTATTAAATTTCTTCTGCTGTAAGTCATTCAAGATCATGAGTTCTTTCTGCAACTTTTCAGTTTTCTCAATGGTCTTGTGTCATTAGTGAATTCTGTCACTGTGCACATCCCTTTTTGTAGTGACTTATGAAGGTGTCAAGGAGCAGAAATTTAGCTCAGCCCTTTTAAGTGCTGCTTGAATTTATAAGCAGCATCTTCCAGCCTTTCTAGGAGGGTAGTATGTAGGAGGATGTAGACAGCAAAATTTAAACATTTTCAAAGAGCTTTTGAAAGTTCTTTGAAACCAGCCATTAAAAGCTGTAGCCAGTCCATTCCAAGGGTATCCAATAAATATGGATGCCTCCAAGTAAAACAGGTGCTGGGCTCTGTATTTATTTCCATTTATAGTCCTGAATTTGCATTCATTTAAGGAACAGGTATTGTCATTTGTTCTGTGAAATCTGTATTAGCTTTTCATATTTTTTTGAGAAATAATGTGAATGGGTAGTACCAAGTGCTCCACTATTTTATAGTTAAAATGCTGTCCAATTATTTGGTTAAGTAATGTTTGATAGGACACAACCATCATCTAGTTTTATTTGTCTGTAACTTCCTAAAAAATTATTTTCTGTTCATAGCTCTGTTTTTAAAACATTTTAGCCATGACTAAGAGAGATGCAGAGGAGCTGATAGAAATAGAAATTGATGGAACTGAGAAACAAGAATGCACTGAAGAAAGGTATGTACTCTCTTTGCTTTTTGGGTCATTGTATTGTAACTGATTTTTTTTTTTCTTTCTTTCTTTCTTTAATTGGTTTCAGATTTATGGCTGCACATACTAAGTTCAGTTATTCAGATTTTTTATTTAGTTATTCTGTAGTGCTTCAGAGATGGCCAGTGCTAAGAAATAAGTGTTTTCTAGCTAGGCAAAAAATAACCTTACACTAGCAGAAGTAACCGGATCAGTATGATCTCCACACTCCTGCTGTTGATTTTATGTGGCAAGAACGCTGAAAAAATGTGGAAACAACATTCTCAGTTTTGTGTGTGCACTCTTCCATTCTTATGTTCCTTATCTAATTAAATGGTGGTTGTCTTGAAGTAGGAATGTAGCCACTATAGGAAAGCAATATAGGGCATTGCCTTCATCTTAATTGCTTGAATCCCAAACCAATTTATCTCTTGCCATATTCTTCATAGTTCTCTTTCCCCTAACTTTAATGTCTGTAGGAATGTGTCTACATGTACTTGCTGTGAACCTTACAGCTCCAGCATATCCTTCTGTAAGTGAAATGAACTTTTCAGGTTCTCCAGTCAATTGCTTTACTCTTACCCAAGGTCATTTTTTCAGTGCAGTAGAAATGATATTCTCTCTATATTAGAGATTATCAGGTCCATTGAAATGATAGATATCGAAGTCTGATGTTCTTTGCCTTATTTGCCTCAACCTAATTTTTCTTCCTAATGCTTCCTTCCTAATTCTCACACTATTTTGAAAGCTCAGAGAGGCAGTTAATACGTTGGGAAGAGATAGCTGAGGCTGTAGATGACCTGCTCTTTAAGAACTTGTTTTGGAAAACTGATTCTGAACCATTTATTAGTTTCTCCTTGTCCTGAGCTCCTTATATATTTTTAATTCTTACAAACTGACTCTATCCATGTATTTTCTAATTTCCATCTGTGTAAATTGAAAGAGGCCAACTCTCATGATTGTTGTTGGGATATGAGTCCTATAAAATCGAGATTTCTGAATGCCTGTGCCATATATTCAAGTCATTTTAATGCATGACAGCTATAGCATGTCGCTAATGTTTTTTGCAAGGTTACAAGTTGCTGTAGTTCCTTCTGGTTGTCACTTGTATGCATAAGCTTATGCTGACTGGTTAAAAGATACAGACGATCATTCTGCGTGACAGGAGGTATTTTTCTCCTTCTTTGTTCCCTACCTGGCAGTCATCATTCATCAGTCAGTCACTAACTTAGGTGACTAGTTTCTTTACTTGAAAAATCTCCCCTCCTTCACTTGCATCAAGGTTGGGGTGGGTTTGCTATGTGTCTGCTGCTCTGTATGCTACAGCTTTAACAGTTATTCTGTGTTAATATCTGAATATGACTTCTCCTGAAGCCTGTTTACCCTCCATCAAAACTAATGACTACCTTGCTGGCAAGGATTTGAAATTCAAAAGTAAAGACTTGGGTTGAGCAGTTTAAACCTTTTCTTTCGACACAGAGACAAATGACATCACACCTGCCTTTTGACTGTACTTCTCCATTGTTCCAGTCCCTCTCAGCTGTTAGATTTTCTCTTTGATCTTTCTTGGGCCAAACTTCACTGTTTGTTCCTTTTCTTTTTATTCAGGTTTTAATTTATTCCATTGCTTTCTCAAGAAGTTCTTTCAACACTGTCTTCCACGCCCCCACAACTCTTTCCAAGTGTCACAGAAACTTCCCATTCTAATGTTCTACCCCTTTCCTATGTAAAATTTTCTATTTTTAATAGAAAAAGTTATCACACGAAGTGCATTTCTTCCTTCACTGAGGATTTCACTAGTGCCAGCAGTGCCTAGATTTATTTAATCACTTAATGTAGAACATTATATAGCACTTAAAGACTTCTAAAAGCCCCATGGGAGATACCAGTCCTAAAATCTTGAATTTTCAAGTAATCTGGTATGTACCTAGTGGTTATGAGTACTATTAATGATCTCTCTGGCTAGCTTATTGCAGCCTCAGAAATTGATCTTAAAAGCAAACTCCAGAGCTGAGTAATGATTGTTCCGCAATGTTTGGTCTAACTGCAGAGACTTGAGGAGGGAAGAAAGAGAAATGTATATCCAAGAGGTTACTGTGCAGATATGTTTACCTCGGAGAATTTTCTTTTTTCAGCTCTGTCCCAAGCTTTCTGCTTAAGCATTTAGTGAATTGCTTAGTCCATTCTTCAATTACCCCTGTTAGAAAGCTAGTTTGTGCCTGTTCAATGCAGATTGCAGGATGCTTAAAGAGATCAGAAAGGGACTGTTTCACTGTGGACTATGATCACAATTTTTAAAAAGTAACATCCAGTACTAGACAGCAAGGCCCTCTGCTGTATGTGACATCTGAGCTGCACATCAACCAGCCCTAGAACTGCTACGGTTTGCAGTGCAGCATTTTAAAAGGCTTATTTGCTAGTTCTGGTTTTCCTTAGTGTTCTTCTCTATAAATCACAGGGGTCATAACTGACACTTTAGCTCCTTATCAAGCAATTTGAAATCATACCCTTCTTAAACAAGGTAAATTATCCTCACTCAGCACATGCAGCCTTTTCTTCCTCTGTTAAATACTCTTTGTATTATAGTTTGTCTCTTAATAAAATATAATTGTTTCTTAACGTATAGCATTAATCATTTCAATTTGCCAGCATAATGAGTTTTGGGGTGGGGGTTGCATTACAGTGAGAGCAAAGGGGATTTGAGGATTAATTACCTCGATGTCTGGAAGTAGTAAAACTTTCAGAAACCTCTTGGAAATTTTTTTAATCATCCAGGACGTTCCATCAAGTTGTTTAGACACTATTTATAAGTTAGGAATAACTTTAAAAGTTGTTTAATTACAATTTAATTTTCCCCCAAATAAGAGCTATTTACTTTAAGAAGAAATAATAAGCAATTTGGGGGAGAGAATGCAAAGAGCAGATAAATCTAAAATTTGAATCAGACTTTTTTTTTAATGATTTGCAACTGAAGAGTTTTTCTGCCATGATCGAAGGAATAAATTATCTTTGTTCCCTAGCGCAAATCTTGCCAAAATTTTGAACAGCATATAAAATGGAGATTTTTAACGTGAAGCTGACTACTGTCCTAACAGCATAAGATTTTCCTTCATAGAATCCATTGTAGAATTTGTCTGTTTATGCTCATTAATAATCCAGAAGGAATGAATAGGAAGGCAGCAGAGGTTGCAGATGGTGCAAAGTTAACATAGGTTAGTCAAAATCATCAAAGATAAACTGTGGAGGGGCCTAATAAGAGTAGGTGATTGGGAGTTATGATGATACGGCTGCGCTGAGCAAGTGCAGCATGGTGCCTCGTGGTAGGAATGCTGCATTCAGTAGGAGCTCTGAATGTCAATAAAAAATCGGGAAAAGACTTGGATTTAGTAAAAGCATGTTTTAACAATATGCAGTTGTGTTTTAAGAAGAAACACTAAAATTTTAGAATGAATAGAAAACATAACTGATGTGTATGATGCCATATGGATCAAAGGTACAGCTTTTCTTATTTTTTACACCAAGTTCTGAATAGTTGTGTTGTATTTTTATAGTTAGTCATTAAATCATTCCTAGATCAGGCAAGATTGTAAATACTAGGAAATTTGAGTAAGTGATTAATGAAAGCTTAGTACAGTGAGATACAAAGTTCTAAGTGATACTGAAGTGTTTGAAGAGACTCCTGTTTATACGTCTTCGTAATATGTAGGGACTTTGAATGAAACTAGAAAGTTTTTGCAGTTGATCTATTTAACATAACAATTGTGTTGGATGAGAAAGTTAGTTAATTGTTTAGTTGTTTATGCTATTTAATGATGTAATTGGTCAATAAAACATACTTGAATCGAGCTCAACTACATGCATTTCATGAAGCAGTTCACTTAAATACAGAAGTAAGCACAGTGGAGGTGGAATTAAGTCACCTCTAAGAAAAGCAGTGACCAATTTCAGTGCTGTTGTTTCATGATCTGTTGTATTTATTTCGCATTTAAGCATTGTTGAGCAAACCTATACCACAGCGGAATTTGTGAGTCAAGCTATTGACATCAATGAACCAATTGGAAATCTTAAGAAGTTACTGGAACCCAGACTGCAGTGTTCCTTGGATGCACATGAAATTTGTCTGCAAGATATCCAGGTAAATTGAAAGATTGTAGAAAATTGCTTTCAAGGATTTACACTCTTTTTTGAGAAGCATTTTACATACTTAGTCCCTTTCTACCATTCATGGAATTCATGCTTCATTTGGTATATAAATTACAAGTATAATTGTGTCAGCTTCATCATCTTCTGACTATTTAATATGCACACACTAATTCAGTACAAATGAAACTGGAAGACTTCATGAATCATGTGAGATCAAAGGGGTTCATGGGAAGGTGTGGGGGAGAATGGAGGGGGAACCCAAATGCAGAAAGACCCTTCCAAGTGAAAGAACATCATTGCATTTCAGGAGCATGAGGGCAATGGCAATACTATTTAAGTAAAAGCTCTTAAGGTAGCTCACATCATTTGTTGCCATCTGAACTTCTGGGAGTCTAATCTTGCTTTGACTCTCTGAATAAAGAGAGAAAGTTTGTTTTTATAGTTTTCAGGTGCATAGATAGCAAAGCATTACACAACAAACTTTCCGTAATGATAAACTCTTGGCAGTTGAAAGCCTGAAATAAGTGGTTACTGTACTGTTCCCTGACTGATGCGTAATTTCAGTATAATGTGCTGTTTTGTGATAATTCTTTTAAAGCTTTAATAAAGCTGCCATACAAAAAAGCTTGGTAGTCCTCTCTATTGTCCTGCTGTTCTTACTGGTCCTTCATGGTTCTCTGGAGTACCAGAAAAATCAGTGGAATATTTAGTGCAACTTTAAGATTTTCATGATTTGGATAGTAGTGAAAAAGATTTAAAGTTCTTAAGGAGGAAATACCTGATCTGTAGTAAATTTAGGCATAGTGAAACCTGGGAAATCACCTTCCTGTTTCTAGATCTTAGTCTTATCATTCTAGTTGCTTTCATATTGCATAGCAATTCATTTTAAATATTTCGAAAATTAGTAGTATTACAGTAAACTCTCAGAACCAATATAATAGCATTTAACAAGGCAAAAAGGATGGTATTTTAGATCCTGGATTTTTCCAAATACACCCTTACAAAAAAATTAAGACTTTTAAATTATGATGGATAACCAGATTGTTGTTGTGGTCTTGTTAAAGCTCTGTTGGTATTGCTTTTGGAGTTTTCTCATAGGCTGTTCAGATATGGCAGAATGTCACTTTCATTAGAAATAAATACAGTGGAGTTCTGGAGAAGTATGTGTATACATGTCAGTAACTTGCTGATGGAAAAGGAAGAAAGCTAAGTTTTATTTAAGTGAACTAAATTAATAATTAGACTTTTTCAACATTTTTTTTTAAGTGGGATTAGAGATTTCCCCCCCACCCATCTTTCCATAGTTTTAACAAGGTTAAAAATGGGAAAAGATAGTCTTACAGAAGAAAAAAGACTGTGTTTGGTAGGGTGAAGAGATGATTCCAGTAGAAACTGAAGTTTTTGACATTCTTCCCTGCATCCTCTGGACACCAGGCAGCAAGTTCTTAGTAACTCCCAGTGAGTTCTGTGTAGTTGTTGCAGACGAGATGTCATTTTAAATTGTATAATATAGAGAAGAATATAAATAATTTATTTTACTCAGATATATATTTTAAGCAAAAAATAGTAAGTGATGTAATTACACTAAGATTGTTGGGCAAAAGGGAAGAACCTTATGCAATGACAGAAAATGATTCCGAGGCCATGTCGGAAAGACTGAAAGATTAATTTAAATTAGTGTTAACACTGCCTGTGTAGCAAGATATAAGATTTCAGAGGAAATCTGATTCTAAAGGAAAAGCCAGTTGAGATGATTATCTTTGATCAGCATTTATTGGAAGCACTGCAGTGAGAATATTGCTGGTTTCCCCAAAATGGAGTTTTCTCTTTCTTTTACTCCTCCAACCCACCCCTGCCACACTCTCTACAGGCACCATCACATGTTAAGCAGTACAACTATTTCACTTTGTGTTCAGCTGGATATTTTATTTGTAGTTAGTCAGACATCTTTGGCCTTTCCAGAAACAACAGGAAGAATACTGCTTTTAAGACAAAAGTATTTATTAAGATGTTAAAAACTGAGAAAAGGAATTCTAGAATTTTTTTTACAAAGTAAGGGTACTTCCAGGCATTTCTTTACTAATCAGGTTAAAAAATGTTCCTGTAAGTGAAACACCATTTTAATCAGAACAGGGTGACACATTTCAAATTCTGATGAAGTTCTTGGTGTTGTGTACTATGTCTACTCAGTAATAAAAATATTTTCACCCTTCTTTAGAAAATTCACTGCAGACATTTTTATAAAGTTCAAAGGAAAGTAAGTGTTTCTTGTAACTGTGAGACTAATGCGTGTTTGTTTGTTTGTTTTTTCTGCTTTTATCAAGCTGGATCCAGATCGCAGCCTTTTTGATCAAGGAGTAAAAACAGATGGAACAGTACAACTCAGTGTGCAAGTAATATCTAGGCAAGGTAAGTAGTTAATTTTGTCTGTTGTACAGACAAAGTAATATTGCTGGAGTGCTTGTGATCAAAATCAATCCTCTACTCTTTTTAACAGTAATTCTGAGAAAATAACTGAACTGTCACATAGATTCAGAATGTCTTTTCCATTGTATACCATGGTTATGTGTAATTAAAATATATAGTATAGTAATTAAAATAAATATGATGGACTGATGCTATCTAAAATGTATTTTTCTCTTATAATAACTTCATATTGATTTCACAGTAAAGAAAACAAAAAACTGAGTCAAATAGTGGTAGTTGCCTAGATTATGAGGCTTTCATTAAGGGTGAGTAGTTATTCATATCAGACCAAGCGTCTAAGGAGGCAAAAGATTTTATCTAGCTATATGACAGTCCTGTCTGAATGAGGAGTGTGAGCTTGTGTACTTCCTGAATAACTGGCTTATGAGAGTACATGCACCTACCTGAAAATTGTTATGAAAGGCTGGTTCACCATCTGTTACCTGTTTTCTTTGGATGAGAATTTGGACTAAACCATTGTGACAGATGAGCATTAACCAGGTGGATAGGTATTTGTTGATACATAGTCTTTATTTGTTTGCGGCGTCAGGCACACCAGGATTTCACCTTGTCAAATTCTCAGCAATTAGTAGCTCTGTTTGTTGCTTTGTGCCCTGTTCTTCTCCTTTGCCCCCTCCGTATGTCTGTGTGAAAGGACTGCAGCCACTCACTGAGAAACTGCGTATCAGACTCTGGAAACAGCTATAAGTGGTTCTAATGTTTGTCGTATTTTTAAATCAACAATGGCAACAAGTTCCTATTGGAGTAGGATATCTTTGATTTTCTGTTTTGAGTTATGTCAGCTAAGCAGATTAGCAAAATTTGGGGAGCACATCTGGTTTTCTTGTGGTTTCAGCATAGATTAGACTGAAGAAAGCCTTTATGTTTTGTATTAAGTGTTCAGTAGGACTAAGGGTTTACATTTAATGCTGTCAAGTGACAAGTGCTAGGTTGAATTCAAAATTTCTCTTATGTAACTGCTCTTAATTCATGTCCAGTAGCTTATAATGTGCAGTGCTCAGACTTCCATTTTCAGAAGGGTGCAGGTAATGATAAGGATCTTTCAATAATATCCTCCATTTTTCTCCTATGTTTTCAGTATTTTTAATGTGAAACTGAAGTATATGACCAAATAACCCAAAGAGCCTTTTTTTTCTTTTCCCTCTTCAAAATAAACACCGAAATACTAAATGCTTTTGTATGACTTCAGAACAGTCCTCAGTGTTATTTTCAAGCCCTGATACTTAACGCTTAAGCAGCTCATAAGAATTGTGACAGTTCAAATTGAAAAAAGTGTGGCAAGGCAGAAGATCACTAAACAAATGGCATAGATGCAAATAAACTAAAGAAGTGGTCAGGTCACTACCAGGGAGAAAGTCTTGTTATTCTGACTGCAGTGTCTCGTTAAAAAGGGAGTTTTGTGTTGTTGTTTAGGATATAGAGCCATAGAAAAAAAAAAACCAGCTTCTTATGTCACCTCCCGTTCCTTCTCTGTTCTGTGGGTGAAGTATCTGAAAGATTCTTGATTTCTCCCAAGTTGACACCCCCCCCCCAGTTGTCTTTTACAGAATTAAGCAAGCAATAATCAGTGATGCTAATCCTCGCTGTGGACTGGATTCTCTTATTTCTTGACAGGCAATCTGTTATGTCAGTTCAAGTGTTGTATCAAATTTTGATTAGCCATCTATAAATACAGAGGAATAAACACCAGCTGGAATATGACTCAGTGTAGCTCTTTTATAATATTTCATCCAAAAGTATCATAATGGAAGTTATGGTAGATTAAGTATCAGCACAAAAATCAACAGATTGCAGTACATTTAGTAGGTGGGCTTTGCTGCTATTGCTTAATGTTTTAAGGGTTGGAGGGGGGTGTTTTTTTAACTTCCCTTGCTTGGTTCATTAGAAAGACCATTCTGTCACTCCATCTTCACTTAATTTCTTCCTCTTGGTTTGAAGAATGGAGATGTATATGTTTTTCCTGCCACTGTGACACCATCTGTTTTGAGTGCAGCCTGGTTCTACATGACTCTCAAATAAGCCTCTTGCAAGTTTGGGGAGATCCGAGTAACAGTGTTGCATTGTATGTCAAAGAATTTGAAAGAAGCTTTAGTTTTGAAGACTTCCATAGCAAGTATTTTAGTATTTTTTTTTTTTTTTTTTTTATCCAGACACAAGTTATATCTGATTAAGGATTTATCCTGCCTGTCTGACTGATGATAACCATTAACATTTTGCCATCCTTAAACTGTAAGGGTTGATATTCCTGAAGACAGGGATCTTGATGCTAGGTTAGACTGTGGTAGTCTGTTTAGTCAAATGTTTAGTTTGTGTAGTTTCTTCACAGTAGATAGTGTAACTTAGATGCTAAACACCAGCAATGGGTATGAGGAGACACTGTCAAGAAGTTGAGGTTAACTGGTTGAGGTTTGTTCTTTTCAGTGAACATCACTATCTACATGGCTTCCAGCTAAAGCTGTCCAAAGTTGGGTGGGGTTTTTGAGATGTGGTGAAATTGTTTCTTACTCTATTTTTAGTTGCTTACTTTGATCTTAAAAAAAAAAAAAAAAAGTTGATAAACTTTTCAAGTTGTAATTCTTGGTGCTGGGTATACGGCTTAAGTTGAAGTCTCTTTTGGAGGAACTTCCCCCAACAATATCTCCTCTGAAAGAAGTTCAGTAGCTGTTTTGTTTGTGGTGCAGTCATTTTGAAAGACTGTTTCATGCAGAAACATGCTATTGCATTTGTGATAAAAGAATATTGTGATAGAAGAATTGTATGTCAGCCAAAATGACTGCAAAACAATATTGCTATGCAAGAAATATTGTATAGGCAGTATTATAATTCTGGTTAAACTTATTTTTTACTTTTTAATTTCCTGTGACTGAGAGCAGTGGTGGAAGATCTGGCTGGCAGTCTGTCACCTGAAGAAATCTTTTCTGTTTCTTCTACCTCCTTAATCACCAGAGTAGAGACAAGGCAGAACAGAAGTACTTAACACACTTTTTGCAGATGGGTTACAGGAGATGGAGGTACAGATTCAAAGGGCTGGAATGAGAGCGGGGAACGGAGATCTCTGTCCATCATTGGTTTAAGCAGTAGGAGGAGAGAGACCTGAATTATGCAGGTGTCCAGTATGGTTTTACTTTCTCTTTCTTGTTTGGGTGGTTGGTATATAAACAGATAGTTCAGTTAGCCTGGCTTTCAAGACACTCAGGTACAGAATAAAACAAACTTAAGCTTGTCAAGGCAGTGTCTATAAATGAAAGTGTCTGTAGTTGCTTTGTCTGTGTTGAACTCAGTTTTGTCAGAGTATGTTACACACACCCAGAGCATTCCTGCAGGGTTAACATGTTCCTGCACAGATGCAATTCCACTTACTTTTTGAGTGCTTGAATAAGGCAAGAGCTTAGTATCAGCAATTTTTGCCGAGAATTTCTGAGCATGTGTACATAGCTGTGCTATAGGTAATTACAGAGATTTCAGGGATAAGCGGTGGTGAAGCATGAGATGTTCTTTGGATTTAGGTATCTGAAGTCTGAGTCCTGTTTTAAGTGCATAACTCCTTATTTGACTGTGATTTCTAAAGAGTTTTTTGCAATAACTAGGCTTTAATTTCTAGTATGTAAAGGAAGGATTTGTCAGCATAACGAGCCGTGTTGGTTTAGATTAAAGGTGCAGTTTGACTAATGTCCTGTCTCTGGCTGTGGTCATTAGCATGTGCTTAGAGAACAAAACCAGGGTGCCCATAGATCAGTCTTACCCTAGTATATTCTCTAGCTTCAGACAATTAGCAGTGAAGGGACTTGTGCTGGAGGCTACATCTAGAAATCTTGATGGCCAGCCTCCTTGAATTTTTTTCTCCTTTTTGGACCTCTTTATACTTCTGATGTGCGTGAGATTCTGTGACATTGAGTTCCACAATTTATTTGCTGGCCAAGGAAAATGGCTGTAAATTTATCATGAGAAATAATTTATAAAAGCTTTATAAGAAAATTTGTAACATTTAACTGAAAAGTATCAGAAATAAAGCTGCAGAAAATATAAAATCTAACTTGCTTCAAGGCATGTATGAAACATAATATTTTCCTGAAATGTTTAGAATATACTCTGAAACAAAAAACGGGCTTTGTTTCCACAGAGTGGAAAGTGGTCATCTGTTTTCTTGTAAAGTAGGTAAAGGGAGAGATTTGAGAAGAGATGCAGCCAAATCCAGTGAATTTATTTTAATCTAACATTGCAGTAAGGTAGGTGGCAGACTGTTACTTCACAACATTTTTACTTATAAGCTGATCCCTCTACAGAGACTCATCACTTTGATCTCCCTGTTTGCATTATGGATAAAGCAGTAGATTCACAGTTTTTTTGGCATGTAGTTATTTGACAGACAGTGAATTATTTTGGAGCAATAGCAAACAGTTTCTTTCTAAAAGCTTTTTCTGGTTACTTTCTTTGCTTAATCTTGAGGATCAAAAAATACAGCTTTAACCCTTAGTATTTTCCCTTATCTATTCCTATCTGAATTTAAAATGAATCTTTGCTTCATAAGTTAATGGCCTAGTCAAAACACTTGCTACTCTATGCACGTGTTCTTACTTGTTTGCTTTATATTTATGTCTGTTTCTTCATCTAATCAATCACTTACTGGTTGCCTACATCTATTTTCACATCCTTAATTTCATATTACTGTATACAATCCCTTTTATTTTATTTTCCCTCTGCTCTCTCAGACACAGAATTTTTTGTTTGAATTCTGTTGCATCAACATCTGATCAGAGTAGCTCCAGTATTTGCAGTCTGGTAATCAAAGTTAGAACTAGGTCTGTATAAGATGATTTAAAATGACATATTCCTTTTATGTTTTGCTTAAGTAGTAAATACAATAGGGAGCCTCAGAAGTCTCATACTTGAGTGTCACTTCAGGGTAGATTGTTTAGAATGTGGAACTATGTTTTAAATGCACTTCAAATGGATTTTTTTAAAGGAGAAACACGATTTTTGAGCAGAGATTATTGCACTTTTTAAGTTAGGGTTGTAGAGAGGCAACACCAGAAGTTTCTCCTATGCTTAAGAAGACTTTCACTTATCTTAAACTATTTCTACTGCTTGGAAAAGATGCTGAATTGGCAACCCTACAAACATAAAACCTGTTTGGCCACATAACAGACAGTGGACAGCATGGTTCTCAGCCGGATGATTGTCAAGTTTTCCAGAATATGACAGAGCCATGGAAAGACAAACAAATGACCAAAATAAGGAATACCTGGTTTTGCCCATTGTATTATGACTGGCAAACTGGATGTTCATTTACTACAATGCTGCTAGTGTTATCTACAATTTACTGTAGAGAGCGCATTTTCATTCTTTTCTTTCAGCCAGCACGTTTCTTTGTCCTATACAATGTGATTTTATCAGTTATATGTGCATTACCAGTGAAAAGTGTCCACTTATGCCATCATTCTGTTAATCATGTCAACTTTCATCTCTTTAGTCTGTTGCTCCCTTAAACACCTTTGCATTTTTTCCATGCATAGCAAAAATCTGAAGTCATCCCCTTATCCTCTTCTCCAAGTCCCTTTATGAGAGCTACAGTTGTGAGGCCTATTGAATGCTTTCACCTGAGCATGACTAAGTAGGCAGTGAGTTGTAGCTACTTTGTTATGATGCTGAATGCTTTTTTACTACCTTTACTTATCCATTGTCTGGATGTTTTCTTTTTTTTCCTTTTCTTTTTTTTTTTCTTTCCTCCGTGATTCTTGGTAAGATTGACAATCTTGCTTAGCTTATTCACTTTTTTGGGTACAGATTGAATTTTTATTTGTGTAATGCACAAAGAATCAGTGTATGATCTGGAGCCTGGATGTTAATGTAATACAAAAGAAATATTCAGGTCTTCCTATATATTTCATTAAAAACAAACAAACAAAAAAACAAAGATATACTGTATTCTTCAGCTTGGTTTTGTTTTCTAAAATGTCAAGTTGTCCAACAAATTTTAATAAGAATTAAAGTTAGTTGGAAGATCAAAAATGACACTCCTCTTGCTTTTGATTTCTTTAGTTAGTTTTGATAATGTTGTAATTACAGGTATGATATTATGCCAGACAGATCAAACATTAATATTAAATGCAACCAAGTGAATGGAAGCACTGGCTTACAGTTTTCCTCTACTTGTCTATATTTCTTGTTTGGGAAGGTTGAATGGGAGTACAGTGACAAAATTTGGGCTATTGTGCTTCAAATATTATTTGGAAAACTTCTCTGTCTTTCTGAATTAAAATGTCAGGAGTAGGATGGGTTTCGAGATGTGCTGTGATTTTGGGGTTTGTTTGTTTTTTTTTCCCGGTAATTTCTTTGGGGTTTTTGTGAGTTCTTTTTTTTCTCTTTAAATAGAATTCATCCATGAAGACTTCAGTGTATGTCACTGGAGAATAGTCTCTTTACTAGAAAGTGTAACATTTCCATTCAGCATTTGCCTTGCATCTTCAGGAAATTTCTGATCAAGGAGAAAAATAAACCTTTTATCAAATCGGAATGTCTACAGTCACTGAGTGTTTTCTAACTGACATCTTCTCACGTTAGTTGTGTTCAAATCTAAAAACGCACAGTAGGAGAGAGAAGTACAGTTGACCTAAATGTTCATGACCCAAATGAAACACCAAACAGCTATAACAGCAAAATAGTGGTTTTACCACCAGTGTTGTAGTACCAGAGTTGTGTTTCTCCTTTTTTGTCCCATGTGTCTTGCAAGTTTGTGTAGAAAGCTCAAGGCTGAATAAACTGTACTTACTATCTTTGTACTGTTCTCATTGTCATTTTTCTCAAGCTGAATTCATTTAAAATCAATAGGAGTTCTTGTCTGAAAAAGACAAGACTTTATTCGTTCTTATGGATGTGCTACTTCTATTTTTCCTCCTAAACAGTAAATAGATTGTGGTTTTTAGCTTTTATGGCAATATCACCTCCAGAAACAGCCTTGTTGTGTTAAGCTTTAATATAGGTTAGACAGCAGGGATGTGAAGTAGTATCTTATGGCACAAGATCAAACTGAAATTGTTCTGGTCATGTGATTTCCTGTGAATCTTGCCAAATGAATATCTAGTCCTAGTCAAGGTTTTCAAAGTCATGTTGAATTTAAAGAATTTTACAGATTTTCACAGAATCACAGAATAGTAGAGGTCGGAAGGCACCTCTGGAGGTTGTCTTGTCCAGTGCCTCTGCTCAAGCAGTGTCAGTCACAGCAGGTTGCCCAGGACTCTGTCTAGTTGGGTTTTGAGCATTTCCAAAGATGAAGATACCCTCTTCAAGGATTTTCCCCAGAAGTGTTGAAGGAAGGTTCAGATATGTTTGACAGAGATCTGTTGAAGTACAGTTGTTCTTGGTATTATAATGGAAATGATATAAGCAACCTATATGCCACAAAAATGGAAAGAAATTATTTCTATTTAGTATATTATAATGGCATTGGAGCTGGGGAGGGGACAGAGAGAAGGTATCTATCACATGGCTGGAAAAGTCTCCTAAGCAATGTCAGATTTGGCGAGGTACAAGTAGGGCAGAATGCCTTCTTGGAAGACCACAGAGATGGCAGTGATATAAAGCATTAGTATCATTACTGAATGCTTTCTTCATTGCTGCCTAATGGATACAGACATATGCAGCAGAGTTGGAAGAGGTCTTAAGTGACTGACCTAAAACCACAAAATAAATAGCTGATAAAGATGAAGTCCTGCAGGAGGCAGTGTATTTAACAGAGCACACATTTTGAACAACAGTGTTAACTTGGGTATGTAGACTCCAGAGAAAGTGGAGAAATATTGTAAAGACTAAAAGTAACACCTGTTACTTTCAGGAGAAGGGAGGCAAGTCCCACCCCCCACCCCCCGACGCACTGTATTTCTTTTCTAAAGAACAAGTGTTTTGTTCAACATAGGGGCATGCTGAGCATCTTGTTCAAGATAGGTGAAAGGGATCACCTATCTAGAATATGAAACTAGAACACAGGAAGGGAAGAGAGACAGTTTCGTGTTCACTTGTAAAGTATGTACTTGAAAGTAGGTACTTCAGTAAGTATGGACACTTGCAGAAATTAGATGATGTTTCTTTTGTGCCATGCTTCTTTCCTAAGTTTGCTAACACTTTTTAATTGGCAAGTTTTAAAATAATATTTATCTGTTATTGTTGCACTGTGATCTTTAACTTTTATGTTTGTTCTTTCTGTACCTAGGGATAGAGCCCAAGTTAAACATCCTTGAGATTGTGAAGCCTGTGGAGACTGTGGAAGTAGTGATTGATCCAGATGCTCATCATGCTGAGGCTGAAGCTCACCTTGTTGAAGAAGCTCAAGTGATAACCTTGGATGGAACAAAACATATAACAACAATTTCAGATGAGACCTCTGAACAAGTGACACGATGGGCTGCAGCACTGGAAGGCTATCGAAAGGAGCAAGAACGCCTTGGAATTCCCTATGGTACTTAGTACATGACTCTGTGTGTGTACATGGAGGGGGGAATGCTCTTTTGTTTATTTGGAAGTTTGCATTTTTTTAATAAATGAGCATTACTTAACATTGATTATACAATTAAAGTGCTCTGGTACCTCAGAGAAGGCTGCCTATGGTATAGGTGAATGCAATGCAAATATTTCTGCAAAAGAGTAGGCTAAAGAGAAATAGAATCAACGTTTCTAAGAGTTTTACTAAAATAGTGCTGTTTGCTCCACAACTTCCTTGTAATTGGAGTTTTTAGAAATCATTTTTCTTCTTATCACTCTCTTTAAAATATATATGTTAATGGCAAAACTCTTCAAATATGGATCTGAATTTGAACAGCACTCAGGACTTGGAGAGGGGAGGAATTTAATCTAAAGATACTGCAACAAACTATTTGATAGGCTGCAGGAAGTTGAGCATGTTGTAAAATTGGATTTTGCATGGAAAGCAAAATGTTGGCTTGAACACAGTGGAAAAACGTAATTCAGAATTGAATGTAAAGATACCTGTATCTTACCTGAATGTAAAGTAAATCATAATCTTTTGAGCTAGTGTTGTTGCCACTAAGCAGGTTACTAATTTCTTGTTATCTTAGAAAAAGTGTCTTTTAAGTGTATGTTCAAGATTGAACTGTAACTGCAGTTTCAGACCTATAATATATTCAGGAGCTTATGCAATTGAGTTGCTTTTTGTGACTCTGAAATGTACTGTCAAGATATGTCCAGCGCATGAAGCTGTACTACATAAGCAGATTTGAAGAACTGGAGTATTTTTGGCAAAGGGGGTACTTGGAAGCAATTAAAAAAAAATGCCAGTGAAGTCACAGGATACTTAATAGGTTAACAATGTTAACAAATTTTTGATAATTAAAGCAATGGCTTTTTGATACTTTTTGTTGATCTCATTGGCAAGCATTTCCAAAATAGCTTTTATCATGTCTGTGAATTAAGGGTGTGATGCAAAATGCTTTTAGAGATGTCATACATTATCAATAGTCCATGAAATCTGTCCACATGTTCTCCCATTAATACAAGAAGAAAATTATTTAAGACCACGTTGTTATGACATTGAGTAATGTGAATAAATTTTACTAATTTTGCTGCCTGGCTTTAAAAAGAAAAAAAAAATCCACACAATTGTGGCTTTAGAAGTTTAATGTCTTCTGTGTCATGGGAGTGCAGTTTTTCTAGGAAAATCATACTAGTTTGTTGTGACAGAGATCTCTATAACCATAGTCTTCACTTGATATCAGAAAAATGTGCTAGACTGGCTATCTGCCCATTGCATGGACTTGAGTTGAAATGGGGCACCACTAAGTTCTATACTGTGATGCAGTCAGAAGTTCCTGAGAACATAAAACACTTAAAATTTATGTGTAGTCCTCAAAAAAGTAGTTTGTTTTTTTTTTAACATTATAAACCTGTATTTAAAAAAATGGAAGGAGAGGCCAGTTTCCTTTAGAGTTGTGTAGTCAGGGTCTGTAACACTTTCTGAAATTACTAATCATTTTATCAACCTTGAATCCGAAAAGTAGTGTATGCTGGTATTAAAAGTCAGATCTGATCAGTAAATAATATCCACCAAAGAAGTTAGTACCTTGGTGTCTCCTTCCTTACATTCCTGCAGGTCTACCTCTTTTGCTGTAAATTCAAAATCAGTTTTTAACAGGTCTTTAAAATGTTGTGGCTTTCCCTTTGTTATATGTTTTTGGTGGTTTGTATCAGAGACTACAAATCTTCAGCTGTTAAAGGCATTTCTGCTAATGGAATTCAAAAGTTTGGTACCATTGCAAAGATCCCTAGGAAGAATGAGACTATTAATTGATATGAGAAATAAAGCCAAGAAAGGAAGCAGTAGAAAACGCAGAAACTTTGGGGTTGGTTAGGGAAAATAATGATTTGTGTTCCTCTGCAGATCATGTTCTGTCAAAGAGAGCAAATTAGCAGATTTTTGATGAAAAGTCACTGCATTTCATGTTACGATTTTTAAAGACCAAAACCCTTTGGGTTTGGCTGTTCTCAAAGGATTACATTGCATAGTTTTAGGTAGTAGTAATGAAAAATGATGCAATGTTATCTTCCTTTATTAGGAAAAGTGGAAATTGTGGCTCCTAGATAACGTTTGTAGACCTAGAAAGCTTTGCTTTCTTTGCTTCTTAAGATAAAAAACATCTTTTGGGGGTATCTTAATTTAAAATATAATTGTTTTGCTCCTATTCTTTTGTTCTTCACTTTTGACAATGAAAATAAATATCCCTGCTTTAGTTTCCCTTTCCAGTTCTCATTCATTGACATGTCTTAATATATTGCTTGTGACATTAACAATGTTGTGAAGATGATACTTAGATTTACCCATCCTCTTTTCAGTTTGTTTGTACTAATACGGCTTGAAACAACAGATTTATGTTAAAATGCCTTGAGTCGGCAAATCACTTATTTCACATATCTAGACTTGATTATTTGTTACCCCTTCTATGTGCTCCTCTATTGTGGCTTGCTTATACTTTTATACCTTTTGTATTGGCACTTAAATGTTGTGCATGATATGTTCTCTTGAAATGTCAAAAAAAATCCTTAAATTTGGTGTTTTATTGTTTGATTTAAGGATAGGTGTGCAGTGGGGCCTATTATATATAAACTTAGTTTAATGGCTTAGTTAATATGGTCTTGCTAGATACTGTACATTACAATTACTATTATTTTTGTATATTGTGCAAATCTCTTAAATGTGATTTTAAGTAGTTTAGAAACTGGGATAACGTGCATGAGTCTAGAATTTAATATTTCACCATAATCACATGCTGATGAACATATTTGAGGAAGAGGAGCCTGGTGTGTGTGAGAAACTTGTTTTTGAAACTAAAGAGCTACGGAAAAAGAAAAATAATGATGTTCTGTGTTTTGAGAAATTCAGTGCATAGTTCTGATGCAAAAGCCTTTGCTGAAGAAAATTCTTTTTTTTTTTTGCCTTTTCCTTCTCCCCATCAAGCTACACGAATCCATCAGCATTTTAAGAGGAGTCAGCTTTTCACACACTCAGATTTGCTCTTGATAACTATAGTTATCCTTCACGTTCATTACTTTGATTTTAAATAGAAATTATTACATAATTGAAAACCCTATCATCAGTGGACTTTGAACACCAGTACTGACTGGCCTAGAAGCAGGCCCTTTTTTAAAAAATTAAATAGCAAGAACCCCCAAATAAAGCTTAAAAAAGGCCTTCAGAAAGTTATATAAAAGAACAAGTTCTAGGCTAAGCTTGTCTAAATTCTGTGAGGTGATAGCCACTTGCATTTAGTTCTCATTGCCAGTTACGGGAAGGAATAGTTACGTATCCTCAATGAGGAGGGCTCCTTGTAGTATGTAACGGATGTATTGGCGTTTCTTCTTTCTCTTTCCCTAGATCCTGTACAGTGGTCGACAGACCAGGTGCTCCACTGGGTGGTGTGGGTGATGAAGGAGTTCAGCATGACTGACATAGACCTCAACGCGCTCAGCATTCCCGGGCGGGAGCTCTGTAGCCTCAATCAAGAAGACTTCTTCCAGCGAGTCCCGCGAGGAGAAATTCTTTGGAGCCATTTGGAGCTTCTTCGAAAGTGTATGGGAGATTTTTCTGTGACTATTTTACTCCTCCTTGCTTCTCCTTCTTTTTTTCTTAAAGATGACAGATGGTGAACGTTGTTTTTCCTTCACTTCATATTAGCAGTAAAAATGAGGGCACCGAATACAGGAGATATTAGTGAGAATGCCTGCTGTTATGAAGCTTGTCTGTATATTAAACATTGTTTGCCCATCTTTCACCAAACTTCATAACTAATAGGGAGGAAACACTGACTTATGATTCATTCTTTGCTTCTAATAAAGATTCTTAGTTTGTGCATCTTCTCATTTTGACAGTTTTTTAATTAAATATTGATTTTGAGTTATTTAATGTATACCTCTATCTCAATAGATGTGAATAGTATTAAGCATATATAATGAAATCCTTAGACTGTGCATAGCACAGCTGATGAGTAATGCATTGTATGGGCATTAATATGCTTTCAGATCTACCATGCTCGGATATAGTTAGGCAAGCTAAAAACAGTTTCTATCTTGAGTCGTGGTATTAATTTACATTATATCTCTAAAATTTTAGAGGATAAAGTATTGAAAAGATACCTTGGAATTCACCATCAACAGGTCTATTTATTTCTAAAAATTGAACAACAAACATTAAATGTCTTTACCCATAAGATCATGGATTGTGCATGTCATTTGCAAATAGTTATCAAATTTTGGCTTCTTTAACTTTCTCTGAAATGCAGAAGTTTTTGACCTTCAGCTGACTTGAAGTTTATGGGTTGAATAAAAATGTAACTATTTTTCTTTTTATTTTCAGATGTGTTGGCTAGTCAAGAACACTCTGGAGAAATAGCAACTGTTACTATTGATCAGCGTGAGTAGTTTGTTGATTTACACTATTAACTGTTAGCAGGATCCTTGGTTTCAGCACTGTGATGATAGAAGATTTAGAAAAACACTAGAGAGAATAGTTTTCTTTTGTGGGGAGAAGTGTATTTTAAGCTTTAAAGCAAAACTTTGAGTTTGGGGTATTTTGTTACTGGCTGGAAAGTTCAGTAGAACCTGAACTACAAAAGTTTGTAGTTTTCATTTTGGATTATAGGTTTTCCGCTCTGTTTTGTAATTGTGATGAAAAGTATTAGTCTTCAACAACTGAAGTTGCTATGTTCTGTTTACATATATGTGTGTGTGTGTGTGAATGTGTATTTATTTATACAAAAGATTTCTAGGATATATATCTGAGACCTTGAGGGTTTTTTGTTACATATTGCATTAATGAATAGCTATATTAAAATGTTTTGAATTTTTAGAAGAAAGCCTTTTCAAAAATTGAAAGGGCACCTGAAAGAGAGGACTTGCTTAGGACTGGTACAAGAGAAAATTATGTGAAAGTAATTTTCAGGTTACTTGAAACTCATTCTTCTTGTTGTCATACAGTATCATCCATTAGTAAAATGAATCTATTTGTAAACAAGCTTATGTACAGTGTAGATAGGCCATGTGTTACATCCTTGGTATGTGTCTAGTTAGTCATTTAGAGTGTGGACTTGGCACCCTCTTACACCATTGCAGTAGAAGGATATTTCATTGCTGCTTGAATAGCAGGTTTGGAGGGTTGTTCAGTGACTACGGAAAAAACTGCATTAGGGCAGATTGTATGGGAACAGCTTGAAGATGAAAATACAGGCGTGAGACTTCTTTCATAGAAATGTGTAATGCTCATGATAATGGACAGAAGCTAATGCCTTACCTATAATTTAGCATCTCTCCTACAACTCTAAAACCACTATTTCCATTGTAAGAGGTAAAAACTCTTTAAATTATTCTTAGCATGATGACTTATTAATACTGCATGTCTCTTTTTAGCAAAGGAAAAAACTAGCTCCTAGATGTTGTTATAATACAAATAATAAATAATATATGCCTATGCATCTGATGTTTCTGTGCCAGCAATTTATAATTGATGTTTTGCAATGTTTTCTGCTTTACAGCTGTGCAAATTATTCCAGCATCTGTACAGCCTGCTACCCCAACCACCATTAAAGTAATAAACAGCAGCGCAAAGGCAGCTAAAGTACAGAGAGCTCCAAGGATCTCTGGGGAAGATAGAAGTTCCCCTGGGAATAGAACAGGTATTGTCTCCATTCTTTAAAAATGTGAAGGCAGTAGGTACTTACTTAATTTGAATTACAGATTTGCAGGACGCGTATCTGTCACTTTGGATATGATGGTTGTAGAAAAAATCCAAGTGGTACAAAGAGAGTGTATCTACAAAGTATAGCACAGGCACGTGCCAACCTGCCGGGGTGGTTAGCTCACGTAAGCGCTATGCTAAGGTGGCTGCACAGCTTTTGAGTCCTGCTGACTTGGAGCAGGTGGGGCTAGCCTAAGTGCTATACAGTAGATGAGATGCAAAAAATGGTCTGTCTCTTCCTATCATTAAACAATCTGTTCTCTCAAGCCACTCTACAGCATTACTCAAGCTTGTAACATCTTTCCACTTTTGTTCGCAGAAAGCGGAGGAAATAAACTGTATGTTGTAGAATCCTGGCCTAGTCCGCTACTGGCCCTGTTTGGCTTGCTTTTTCTTTTTTTTTCCTTTTTTTTTTCTTTTTCTTTTCCTGTTGCCGACCTCAGAATTTAGCAGGTTTCAGATTCCTCTTTTGTTGTTAAATTAATGCACCTTCTGGAAAACGGCACACTAAATCTGCAGGTTATTTTCAGAATTCTTGTTATTCATACTTGCTCTTTGATTCATTAATAACTTATCACATTGCTTTCTTGCTGTCACTTCCCCTCAGGTTCTCTCCACTCTTGTGAATTGTTCTGTTAAATCCTTTCTTCTCCTTGTGCCCCCCCTCCCCCCCATTTTTTGGGGGGTGGAGGGCAAATTCTCTGATAAAGTCTGTGATGCTGAAACTGGGTTCTTTGGCCAAGACTGTGAACTGACATCAGTGGGAAAGGTGTTATGGGTTTCTCCCTTCAAACATCAGGTCTGCTACATACACCTCATTGAGAATTTAGGAATTTAACTTCAGATGGTCAGGTAAAAAAGAAATTTTAGTGACATGGAAGATGTTATATTGGCTTAAGCTGAGGGTTTTTTGATATTTCTAGTATTTCAAGTAGAAACCTGGAGATTAAAATATTTTAAACAAAAACTTCTATTATGTATTTCTGCTGTATTTCTGAAGAGGAATAATCAGCTCTCACTAAATCTGTTCCCTTTTAAGGGATGGGTATGTGTCTAAATGACTGTGTTTAACTTTATATAAATTTCTTCTTAAGTTCTAGAAAGTATATATGAAAAATCTTAATTTACCATATTCCTCAGTTTCTTTTTGAATCAGTTAATATTTATTAACTTGGAAAGTATTATTCTTTTGTAAAGTAGGAGAAATTAAATAAGGGCAAGTTTTTCTTTTGTGAGCACATTCTGTGCTGGTTTGTTTTAATGTGGTGGCTTAAAATTTTTAGCCATGATGGGAACATAAAAAGGACTGCTTAAAATGGATATCATTATTCCTATTTCAACAGGAAACAATGGCCAGATCCAGTTATGGCAGTTTTTATTAGAACTTCTTACTGACAAAGATGCTCGGGACTGTATTTCTTGGGTTGGTGATGAAGGAGAGTTCAAACTGAATCAACCTGAACTGGTTGCCCAGAAATGGGGACAGCGCAAAAACAAGCCCACCATGAACTACGAGAAGCTTAGTCGGGCTCTGCGGTAAGAAACTTTAGAAACTGATCATATACGAAGTATTTTGCTTCCACTTAACTGACTAATTTATTTTTGACTGTCATAATGTGACACTTGCACCTTTTTTAGTAAAGGGATAAACAACTTCTCTGAAGCTACTTTTTCCATCAGATCTCAATAGCATTAGGGATAAGGCTTATTTAAAAAAAATTAAAAAGCAGGGGGAATAATACAGTAATGATCGAATATTTGAAAATATATCTTCTTAAGTTTATTGAACCATGATGTGATTATTAACTTGTGTAGCTCTCTTTCCTAAAAAAATTTTTTTCTTTTTGGAATATCTTCAGCATTTGTTTTTTAGTAATGTGCCAACCAGTATTTGTTAATGATGAAAGAAACAAATGTGTGAATACTCTGATTTGTTAACTTTTATATTTTACAGTTTACATATGTACCTCTAGCTCATGTTATGGTATAAAGAAGACATTCTTCTGTAATTAATCATTAATAATTTCCTATATGTAACAATTTTTTTCTATACATAACAAATCTTTTTCTGAATTTAGACATTCATTGATTCATTCCATTGTTCTTAGGGTACAGATGTTAAATTCCAAAATACAGTTGATAAACAGATAAATGTAAACCAGTGTTGTGATTCCCATATAGTGAACTTCTATGTTTGAACAAATTGAAATGTTTCAGGCTGCCTTAATTCCATCATGATTTTGTACTTTGACATGATAAAAGGAACTTGTGCTATTACATCAATGTAGATGATGTGCCTGGGGAACAAAATGCAAGTACCTGAATTTTAGACTACTTTTTCTGATTATTTTGGCCTCTGGAAGCATTTGGAAATTCTTCCAAGTTCTCTGAAATCATTCAGAGATTGAACTTTCACTTTCTTATTCTGATATGGCTAAATCTATTTTGGTGATTAGTTTGGAAGACAGGTTTTTAGTGCCTAATGCTGCAAATATTTAAGCAGTTTTAAAACTCTTTTTATATGAGTAAAGTTGCACATCAGTTTAAGTCTGAGATTTAAGATTTAGTTTTAGTGTTTCCATTTTTGCTTGTTATTTTCTAAAAGGAAGTAAGCTCTATTCATCTAATACTGTTTAAAAGTACAAATTTCTCTTTCAATGTAACTTGATTAGAAACTAAGTTAAAGTTACTGTACATTGGCTTTTTTCAGTCTTTTGAGGAGGATTTAAATAACATTTATATGCGTTATGCTGAATGCAGTACTTTCACTTGGGGAGATTGAAGCCTATAAAACTATGAATGGCATAGACTCAGTAAGGAGCAACTGCTCACTATCTCATACAAGAGAGACAAAAACTTGGGGCATCAAAAGAAACGAGCTGGTAGCAGATTCAGGAAGGCAAACAAAAAGATATTGCTAAGCTGTGGAAATCCGTGAGACACTGTTGTGGGTGCCAAATATATCTGAGTTTCAGACAAGAGTGGACAAATTAATGGAAAAGGAGTCCTTTGGGCATGAAATACAGAAAGGTGCATCATCTGGAAGTTTAAGCTACACATCTTTGGAAGCAAGAAAGAGTATCATTATTTGCTGACTCTACTTTCATACTTTTCTTTAGACCTGTTGGAGACAGGATACTGTTCTAGACAAATCTTTAGTCTGGTCTTGTATGGCTGTTCTTAAATTGTTAATATTCATATATTAAATTAGAGTGTTATTCCCTTCCATAGGATTACAGAGTCACTCTAGTGGGAAGGTCCACCAGGAGGTCTTCAGCTCAACCTCCTGCCCAAAGCAGGGCCAGCTCTGGGAGCAGACCAGGCTGCTCGGGGTTGTGTCCAGGCAGGTCTTGAAAACTCCAAGGACAAAGCCTGCGCAACCCCTCTGGGCAACCTGCCACTGCCTGCCTGCCCTCATGGAAAAATGTTTTTACTTATATCCAGCCTGAACCTCTCTCGTTTCAGTTTGTGCCTGTTGTTTCTTGTCCTCCTGCTGTGCACCGCCCTGGAAAGTCTGGCTCCTTCTTCTTGATGACTTCCCCATAGATCCTGGGAGAGCAACTATTAGGCCTCCCCGCAGCTATCCCTTCTCCAGGCTGAACAAGCCCTGTCCCCTCAGCCTCTCCTCACAGGGCAAGTGCTCCAGCCCCAACAGTCATGAGGGCCCTCTGCTGAACCCCCTTCAGCTTATCTATATCTGTCTTGTACTGGGGGACCCAAAACTGGAGACAGTATTCTAGATGTGCTCTCAGGAGTGCCAAGTAAAATGGCATAATCCCTTCGTTCCATCTCCTGGCTCTGCTCCTGTGCGTACACAGCCCAAGACTTTGCTGGCTGTCTTTGCTGCCACAGCTGCTGGTAGCTCATGCTCAGCTTGCTGTAGGCCCAGACCCCAGGGCCTTTCCAGCAGAGCTGCTCCCCCATCAGCCAGTTCCCAGCCTGTATCGTTGCAATGCCATTCCTACATTTCCAATGTGTTTTACTGAATCTGTGCAGTTGTGTACTGAAGGTATATGTGCAAAACTTCTGGAACATCAAAATCGTTTATATGATTTTGTAATGTTCTCTTGGTTTTTGTCAACAAACTATGCAGAAGATCTCAAAGGCAGCTGAAGAAATGAGGAATAACATTCTTATCACTGGGATATTAAACAGATGTCTGCACAATAATTTGCATAAATCACTATTAGAGAAGTTTTGCATTTGTATTTTAGTTGCAGAATCACAGAAATCACATTCTTCAAAGTCTTGTCTTTCTGGCAGCTACATCAATATTGACATATTTTCTAACACTTGAGTGTCTGAGGGGATATTTAATGCCACTTGCTACTACTGAGATAAACGCTGTTGTCAACCTAAACTTTTATTAAAACAAAAATGGTAGTGTAAATGGTTTTTTTACTAATGTTTTGAAATTACTATGTTAATTTTTGATTAATATAGAAAATAGTGTTGATGTTATTGAGAAAGATGCTAGATTTTCTGCCCAGCTGTAGGAATCTAGGCAGTTTGAAGCTTCATATAGTACTTGATAAGTACAGGGCAGGGTTTAAAAAAGAAAAAAGAGAGAGAGGAGGAAGAGAGCTTTTTTGAATTGTTACATACTGCTGGCATGTTTTCTAAAATTGATGTCTGTTTAATTATCCAGCAGGGAAGCGATACTTGAAAATGAATCTGTCTCCTGGTTTGTGTTTTTTGCGTAAGCAAACACTGTAATCAGAACTTCATTCAGCACAGTATTTTTAAAAACTATTATCTGGTCATATTTACTTGCTTCTACCTCAAGTATTTCCAGCATGATGTAGGGGAATTTTCCATGATTTTGGCCCTTTGCATAAATGCAGACTACTGTCTTGTGGCACTTGACACATACTATGGCCGCATTTTACAAAGTCTAGCTTTCCACAGATGCTTGGAGTTCACCCAGGTCAGCTTAGCTCACAGTTCCCCACTTTTACCATGTATGGTCCTCTTAAGCATTCAGCAGCAGTAATTCCTGCCCAGTGTTCCCATGCTGAAGTGTTCTCTAAGCTGTATTGTAATTCCCACACAAACGATGCGTCAATACATTGCTACTCATACATAGCTTTCGTATAACTAGGGCGCCCAGGAGAAAGGGGAAAGGGCAGCTTTGGCAGACAGACTGGGTTTTCTTCACCCAATGGCAAGCTATTTTGACAGTTCTTGTACTCCATAACAGACCTCTGTGTCTTCCTTGATGATAGCATTAACCAGCAGGCTTGTCAAAATTTTCTCTATATAGTGTCTCTCATCTGTCCTTGCTTTGGGTCCTACCTACTGCTTAGATCCTGACTCCAAAAAGTAAGAAATTCAAAGGCTATGGTATTTTCTGAATTCAAAGTGTCTGAAGAATTTTGGTTCCTATTTATCTATTTTCCACTAGAGCTAGGAGACAAAAGCTAGTCTTTAACCTAACTTTGATGAATGAGAAACCTCTTTGCTTTACAAACATGTTATTCAGAGGATTGACTTTCAGACAGTCAAGAAATATGGGCGGTCTCATATGTATTTGGAGGATGGTTTTGAGGAAACTAAATCATGTGATACTTTTCCAAATTTATCACAAGCTTGCTAAGATTATCAAGTCCAAGTTACGTCCATCTTATGTTTTCTTAATGTGAAATGTAATGTGTATTTTATTAGTGCCTGCAGTGAGACAAGAACAATAAAACTGTAAAATGCCAACTTCTTTTGTTCTTGTTAGTATTACCTAAGGATTTATAATGTCTCTGGAGTACAGTAGGTCATATAGGCTATATCTTTACTGCATCTCTGTTCAGTGTGATAATTCTTCTGTGACATAAAAAGCATTCATAAGTAAAGAAAAGTCACTTTTAGTTGTAAATAAAGGCAAAGGATGTAGTTTTGCCAGTACATGAAGTACGCAAAAGACAAAGTAGAGCATGCTTTTACAGTTGTACTGTCTTTAGAGTAATCATTCCCTTCCTATTGTTTTCAGTAGCATAGAAAGCAGTGTTAATTTTCAAACTGTTAGCTACATGAATTTTTTTATCCTTGGAAAAGCAGGGAGAAGAGTAAAGAAGGCAAATGACAATAACAAGGGGAAGACAGCACTCTCTTATCTTGATATATGAAATTACATGAGAATCTTGATGAGGAAAAGATCAATTTTTGGCCTTGGAGTATCCTTAGGCAAGTGACTGTGTATGGAAGTTACAAATGCTGAAAACTTACATGGATATATATATATTTTTTTTCATTTCACAGATATTACTATGATGGAGACATGATCTGCAAAGTGCAAGGCAAGAGGTTTGTGTACAAATTTGTCTGTGACCTGAAAACCCTCATCGGATACAGTGCAGCAGAGTTGAATCGTTTGGTCACAGAATGTGAGCAGAAGAAACTGGCCAAAATGCAGCTCCATGGCATTGCACAGCCAGTCACAGCAGTAGCATTAGCTACAGCATCCCTGCAAACAGAGAAAGATAATTAAGCACTAGGACCTGAAAGTGGGAGCCTGAGGCCTTTCATATATAAGCGGAGCAGTTGCTGCTCTTACCTTTATCACAATTGGAAGCTTCTTTTCTTTCTTGACAGTACAATATGATGCATGACTTTCTACAAAGAACTGGGACTCCCATAAATTTGGATCTTTTAACAGCGTATATTTCAGTATAAGTTAAGGGATTACCACAACTTCTGCAACTTTGAGACTGGGCCTCTATGGTATGCAGTCTGGAATTGGTGAGAAGGGCTGAACTGGTCAGTGTTCTGTGTCTATAGCTCTACAAAGTAATTTTTGCAGTGCTTTTAAGAAAAATGAAGCACCTACAATAAGCAGGGTGATCAGTTGTCTGAATTCGATTCTTTCCACTCTTTTGTTCTCTGCTGAACTACCAAATGGAATGTGATGCTTTCAAAGTTAAACATGCTCATTATTCTCATCTAATCAAGCAGAGCTGAAAGAAAGGCACAGTAAACATTATAAAGCATCAGGTTCTCAAAATAACTTCTGTGTTTATAAGCAAAGAAATCTAAGACTAGACCAACTGAAGATCAGTGCTGAAGAAGGAGATCCAGGTTTAAATCTGGCTTAGGTAAAAAGCCAATTATGAGTATTTCATTGTAATATGTAGATAATATGCATATATGAGGGCAAGTACTGTTTTGAAAACCTGTTTTGAAAGACTTATTAATGCTAGCCATTTAGCAAAAAAACAAAACAAAACAAGAACAGACAAAATCCACCCCCACCCCACCCCAAGTCAGGGTGATTTGAAAACTTGAAAAAATATCCCTCACCCAAAGAGTAGGTTGTTTTGGTGGGATTTTTTAATTCTCTATTGTCAAGGTGCTTATACCTGTGGTAGTCAATCTTAGTAACTGAAGACTTAAGTTGATCACAGTCAGCAGTCTCTTCCTGTTTAGAAACAAAATGCAAGTTGAAAATAGTTTTACAGAGAACTGAAGTTTAACTTCCAAATTATTGTATAGTCTGACATACTAAAATATGAAGATATGTAATTTTTATTTAAAATTAATTTGTTTCTGAAATGATGTTTTTGAAGCCTTATAAACCAAATGCATGCTCCAGAGCCAGGTGCAATTTAAAGTCTGGATGATTAATAGAAATAGCTGGAATGTGTTCTGAATTGTGAGACACTGGTATAGAGAGTACTTCACGCAAACCTAGACATGCAGTAAAAAACAGGCTGCAATTTTTGAGCTTCTATACTGATGCCCATTAGACTATTTCTTTTGATGTCTGAAAACAGTATGTTTTTGCTTTTGCCCCTTCATATTCTTAAACAAGTATAGATGTTATGTCACTGTGTGTATTTTCTAACTTTTATAAATGACATTTTTTAAAAGCCCTCTGGTAACACTTGACAATTAAAATGCAAGTGGATAAGGGAAAACCTTTTGTTCTGTGATGGATTGAGCTACTTCTAAAATGTGGGTCAAAAGCGTTTGTACAGAGAGATTCTGAACATAAAATGTGATTATACTGAGTAGTGGGAGCACTGGGCTGTTGCTCTTGATCCGAAAAGGAATGGTCATCTTGCAGTCAGAGGGCAGAGAACACACGAGACCTATTTTCATTTTAAAGATACTTTGAGGACAAAGCTGTTTGTTTTGAGGTAGATGTTCGTCTGCAGATAGTTTTTGATTGACTAGAAATCTTGCATGTACTTCTCTAGCCTACTTTTTCATCACCACCAATTACACTTTTTCTTGCTAAATTCTTTCACTAACTCTTGTCTTAATTCTTGAGCTTTTAAAGCACTCCATCTACTGAGCATGCTCCCCCCCCCCCCCAATTTGAAAAAATCTTCAAAGTCTTGAGCAAAAGATGTCAATGCATCTGTCAGAAGAGGTCAAGCATCAGTCCCCTGTTGCTGTTACAGTAGTCTGATTCCACCAGTTGGCAAGTGTTTGAGGTGACTTTTACAAATAGATGCAGATTTGCTTACTAGGAATAAAATGAAGCTGCTAGTTCAGTGGCAACAACTATTTATATAACATCACTCTGTTACTAAACAGAAGTCCAATACAAGTTACTGGTTATATTGAACAGAGTTTATGAAAACCTTTTAGTTAAAATACAGTACAGAAAGAAGAGATCTTAAAATATTAGCTTTCTAAATCAAAATGGACTCTAGTAGGATAAACTAACAGCAAAATTGAAAGGTAATATTGCTACTTCATCCCCTTGAATATTCTCTTTACCTCATAAGCCCCCTAGGGGAGAGATCCAATATCACGCTTTCTTTGTAAATGTATTTAATTATTATTTTGAAACTTTTCAGTAGCTGTGATAGTCCTTTGGATGCTTTGTTGTGGATTATCTGCTTTTCCACCTTGTTCTCTTTAGTAACGAAAGAATCTTTCAAACAGTGTAAAATTGCTGTCACGTTTTCTGCAGTTGAGGGAGAAATCTGTGACTAACTTGATGTCTTCAATGAAATAAAAGATGTAGAATATATTGTCAAGAGTTGTTCTGTTGCTGCCAGAAGGAAAACATAGAATATTCCCAATTTTTTTGTAAAACAGAAGGGTTTTTGCATACTTTTTACTCTTTAAATAAAGACACTTATACTCTGCTAATAATTATGTATTTCTTTTGTGGTTTGCATTTTTTTTTTGGTAATTTTACATGAAACAATTATTTTCTATTTTTACTCTGATAAAATATTTGTGCATAAAATGTCAATATAGTAAAATAAAAATGTTATACAGCTGATGCCTGTTGATTTGTTAATTTTTCAGAAAGCTGTCATTGCTTTCAAGTGTAAACAATTTAAGGGTTAATGCATGCACTTCATTTTTATTACTTTTAAGAGCACAAGCTATTTACAGGAAGAAAGCAAAATATTTGTCTTTTTTGAAGACACATCTTTTACTCAATACTTGGCTATGTGTTTTTACTTTTAAACTGGAGCTCAGTATACTTCATCTCTGAAACAGCTTTCTTTAGAATCTTATTTGTAAATCTCAGAATGGTGCTTTGCTAAAAGTACTGACTTAACAGTATAACAAAATAATGCCTCCTATAAATAATTAAATTTTTTTAGGCTGTTAGTGTTTAAATTGGTAAGGTTCATGTTAACCTACAAATTAAATACATCCCAAGTACATTCTTTCATATGTGCAAATAGTCCCACTTACCTCATAGGGCCTGCTTACACAATTGTTAATATTGCTCTTATCAACAATATAATCACAATTTGGTCATCTTTTTATTACTTTATTTTAAATTGTGTCTAAATAGAGATCCTTGTCGTTATACCTTTGAAGGATGGGTAAGCTTAGGGTATGTCGTCAGTTACAATTTTCTCATCTATCTGGATTGTGAAATCCAAAATGGAAATATTTAGTCATCTTTAGACATACAGATTGCTTGATTTCAAAACATTTATGTTTACATCAGCAAAAGTAGCATGTAATTGACTGAAAATAATTTTTGAGGGTATTTCAATAATTTGTTGGGCTTTCAAAGCGTACCTGCAAATGTTTAGCATCTTATTAATTGAGGGCTTTTTATTTGTGTTTATAGTGATTAGTATCTTGATGCCAGTGTGAGTTTGTTTCAGATTACCATACTCAGACTGAAGTGTTTACTGTACCAATATAGGTAACTACAAACTGAGAACTTGTTATTATCGATCTTAAGCAACATAAGCTGATGTTGCCCATTAATATTGCTGGGTCTTCATTGCCTAATGATGAAAGAAGCATGTTACAAGGTCCATTGACACAGGTTTATGGGAAGTATCAGCTAGACTGGGATGTTTTGCTTTGCAAGATCACACACATTGTTAACAGTAATACTTTTTATGTGGTTCTAGCATGGCTTCTGCAAGATACTTGGTTTGATACCAAGTAATTTTTTTTTTTTTTTTGAAAAGCAATACTATGGATGATGCTAAACAGAATATTACTTAATTAAAGGAGAGGAAAGATTAACTGGTTTCTAGAGTTGTAACAGTGGGATCTAATATAGCAGACAGATATTATGACTTGGTTACATAGCATCTTTATTTCTGGATTAGAGCACGCAATATCTAACCAGACACCAAACTGAAATTTTAGCAGCATGTAATTTAGAGTATTGACATCTTAGCCATTAATAATTTGAAACTAATGTTAAAAAAATTGCTGAGGAGGGAGAAACATATATTGAGCATCTGCCTTTAATTATAATTGTTTTTTCCATGAGGAACTGTTTGTCTGGAAACCAAAATTAAATGATGCTAATGGCAGTGGTATCAAAAGCTATATCTGTAACCATGAAACTGTTACCTCATTTACCTTGATGAATAGAGGAATCGATTGTGTTTGAAGTTCACGACACACTTAACATTCAGCTATGTTCTTTTTGTAGGTGGTATCACCATAACTATTTACAGTGGGAAAGGAAAAATCTGAAGATAGTTATTGATCATAATTGTAAGCAACTTATTAATGCAGTTGATTAATAAAAATGAAGGAAGCTAGAAATAACTCTTTATAGGAACCAGTTGAATTCCTTGTGTAAATAGCTGTCTTTATGTTACCAAAAACAGGTAAAACTACAAGAATGCATCATTTGACATGTCTAACAGTTCTTGAATTGTAAAACAGCTGTTGGACAGTAGGTATTAATAAAAATTCAGTTTATTCTTTGTAGTCACTTTCAGGTTGCCAATGTTAAAATGATCATTTAGAAACAAAGCAGGAAAAGTGCTTGTTTAATTCAGAACAGCCCCAGTGGGTGTGAAAACTTGTGGAAACATTTAATTTTGTCTACTTAATTCCTTCAGGTATTTGCTACTAATGATCTAAATGAGTTAGGAGTCCTTAGCAGAGAAATAAGTTGTGCTGTCAATAACAGATCTGATCTCTAATGACACTTTTTTTTTCTTACCTTTGCAACCTGCATTACAACCTAAATGGAGAAATTAGCATTTAGGAGTTGTATTTCTAATTTTACATGTGCTGCATTTCAGGATTCACTATTCGAAGTGTAATGTCCCCATATCAGAAGGCAAAAGGCAGAAATTCTCTAAATTATAATTCAAGCAAACATAGAGGGCACTGAACAAACTGTTTCTCAGAAATGAGCAGATCTGTTGTTTGTTTGAAAAATCTCCCATTTAGAGGAAAGTATTTGGGGGTGAAAAGGTCAGTTAACTGTTCCCTGCTCCTCCTATTAAGCTTAGGTTTGTCAATATTCTCATTTTCAAGGAGTCTGCAGGAACTGCTTCATGGGACCTGGGTGTGGAAAAAGCTTCAGCTAGAGAATACAGTGAGAAATGTGTGTTTAAAAAAATTGGTTTTGTAAGAGTAAAAACTGTGAACAGTGCACACGAAAAAGTCAGTCTTAAGGAATGAAAATGCAAGGGATGAGATAAGTAGGGGTAAGGACATCCATAGGATGCAGTTCTGTTTAAACTTCAGGATTAAGACAAAAACAGTAAATAGTCACTTGTAACTTATTTTTCTTTTCTGTGAAAGTGAAATTCCACAATGTTTCATTCCAGGAAACTCAAAGCCACGTTCTTCCCCAAATGAAATAAACTACCTGTCTCCTAATGGCTGAAACCCAGGGCTGTGTGCCAGCATGCCGGGCTTCACAGAAGCTTGCCTGTGCAGAAGGCTGTATATGCACACTGGGACTTGGATTTACTAATTAAGATCAGCGAAAGGAGGTTAAAGACATTCTCTGAGGATGTGAAATTCGCTGTGTAACTTGAGTCTGTTCTGGCTGTTGTCCACTAAAAACAACTGAGGGAGGCAGAACTGAGGGAGGCGGTTTGGCTAACAAATGTGGTAACCATAAACTAATCAATAAGATGACTTGAACTTTATCCAACAAGAAGCTGTAAGAGGAGCTTGAACTTGGCCCTCGGGAATAATTCACCAGACCTACTGTGAGCTGTGTAAGAATGAAAGGAGAAATCAATGAGGCGACACTTGTAGCATAGGGTTTTTTTTATTGGGAGAGATGTGTTTGTCCCCCTCCAATGACTTTTCAGCCTGGGGGCCGGTTACTTCTAAAGGGCTCCAAAAGAGTAAATTTTTGCGAGTTCTGTGAAACGCAGTAGCTGGGTAGATGAGAGCGCTCTCAAGTTACCTTGTCCAGGCAGGGAAGTAAAGCAGAATTCAGCCTTTATGCAAACGCTGCGCGTTCCTGGACTAGCCCCTTGCTGAATTTTGCTCAGCTGGAAAGACAGGAAAACATGGAAAAGAGCTGATTCACAGGTGTGCATGTGTTGGGAGGGAAGTATTATATACCAGACCAAAAAGAAATACAGGTCAAGAACTGATACTGCCTGAAGGTGCATGCAAGCATGAGGGGAGGAAAAAAGAAACTGAAAAGTCATCACTGAAAAATAAAAAGCAATGAAGCAAAGAAACTCCTGATTCAGCCGTCAAAGCTCTGAGGAAAAGCAGTAAGAGCTGTTGATGTTGACTGCTGGCAGAAAGCAGCCTGGTACTGTAAGCCAAGAGACTGTCTCCTGTTGGATCCATATCTTAGAAAGTCTCTGTAAATAAACCAGATGGTATTAAAGTAGTTCTTGATTATATCATTGCTATCTGCTAACTCAAACAACCAAAAATTGATTATGCCCTTGGGCATGGATGAGTAAACATGTGAATGCAATTTTTCTCTCTCATTTTCCACAGTGCATACCTAGAAATATTTCTTTCTCTAATTTTCCTGGGCTTCAGTGAAGGGTTTTGAAAAGAACAGTCTGATTAAACTTCGAGCATCCTGTGGAGAATTATTTTAAGCATCAGCTAACAGGTATGTCCAGTAAGTGAATAATCTCCTTGGCCTGGAGGGTGCTTGCTAACAGAATGGCATATTGGAACATTTTTTGATGAAGGGTTTTAAAGGAAGCATTGAGAGCCTCCATTTCTGAAGCCTCTAACTACTGGAGAATCCTGTGTTTCATTTTTAAACTGTATTCAGCCTTGTGGCTGTAGAGGAACACTTGCTGAAGAGCAAGATGGTATGATGCTCTCTACTTTCCCTGCAGTTTTCGATTGCTTGAGCTACTTATAAATTTCTTTCAACCAGCATTAAAATGAAAGTTTGGCCAGATGCTGTTTGCTGCGGAGAAACTAGCAAGCTTGGTATCAACTCAATCTAGCTTTCATAAACAGTTTGAGAATTACTGGTGCTATTTATTCCCATAAGCACTTTGCTCCTTCCCTTTTCTTGTATTGCCTAGAAAACTCTGGAATGAAATAATAGAAGAACTAAAGGCAAAAATATTCCTTTTTCCTGATAGTAGTCCCAAGCAATGTGATAGCTCAACACCTGCCTTTCTACCAAAGGATGGTGATGCCAAGAAATCTCCAGGAATTATGATGTTCTTCTAGAAATCCCAGGTTTTCCCCTCCTCCCAAAAGACATGCTGTGTGCAGACTGATTTTTCATAGGATATTTCCTATGGAAATATATTGCTGGGACCTCAGAACTTACAGAAGCCTCATCACAACTTCTCCTGTCAAGGCTGCGGCTGTTCCGCAAATCAGTAATAGATTTGAAAGTAGCAAACATCATAGGTATTAGCAAATAAGCTGCTTTTCCCAAAAGACAAGCTCAACTGCACCTAAAGAAAGTTTTAGACTGCAAATTTCCATAAACTTTACAAAAGGTCTCCTGCCCTTGAAAAAAAATTTTTTTTTTTTTACTGTTGATCTAAGTCTCCTAGGATTGCTTTACCTGTCCTCCTCTTTGAGAAGGATTTCTCAAACCTCTCCTATCACATATTCAGCGATAAAGTGTGAATACTCTTTTACCAAAGAAAAATTTTGATATATTTGCTGCTTGTCTGTGTATGCCAGAATTGTCCGGGGTAATTTACTTTCCAGCAATTGTTGATATCTTTCCGAAAGAAATATAATCCTGATTTTATGCCAAGATCATATGAAATACATTATGTTCTTGCATGGTAATACGTGTTGCTAGCCAGAAGCTATAATTATTACAAACACATGTTGAAAAACTTAGTATATTGTGTTGCAACTGCTTTGCCTTTTAATTAAAACCCTATATGCATAGTATAATATTAAAATACAATTAATACAGCCAGAAGGTCTGAAAAAGATCACATCATGCAGCCAGCCCTCCAGTATGACAATTGTCATCTCCAACCCTCATGAAAATTAATGCTGAAGCATCGTTCCTATATAACCGAAAGAGAAAAGACTCAGGTCCCTTGTGATCAACTCCATCCTGTGATCAACTCCGTCCTGTGCTCAACTCTGTCCTTCAAAGAATGGGTGAGTTTCTCTATAGCTCTCTAGTTTTCTCTTGCTAATTTTATGTATAACGACTTTACAGTTAAAATGAATAATTAAGCTAGAACTTCATTTGGTATTAATCTGGGTAGCTCTTTTGAAGCAGGAGGTCACTGGTTGGTTTCGGATTATGGAAAGTTGTAATTTGCCTGACATTTTTGGACTGAGGGAGTCTTCTGTGCAGTGGGGGGAGGGGGAGGAGGAGGAGGAGGAGGAGGAGGAGGAGGAACTTGCTTTGGGATGAAAAGAAACTTCTTGAAAATGAAGTTGTGTTCCAGTACCAGCTTTTTCCAGCTGATGTCACTCTGACAATGGATTCAAGCACACTAGGTAGGAAAGCAGAACCCTAATAACATCTAATTTTGCTCCTGAACGTGGAGGACGCTCATCCTGTGGGTGTGAGAAGGAAATGTATGAACAGGTACCGCAGAGCTGGGGCACCGGCGGCCAGCTGAGCGCGACACCCGCGTTTCTCTGCACATTACAAGCCAGCAGGAGCGGCGCGAGGCCCTTGGAGGGCTGTTTCCCATCCGCTCCTTGATCTCCAAAAGAGAGGGGCCAAGCCAACATTCAAAGCTGTGCCGGGGGACAGAGCTAGCAGCAGGCTGCTTTCAAAGGAAAAAGATAAAAAAGGCTGTTTGTTGGTGTGTTGAGGCGAGGAGACGCGCAGGAAGAGCATGTGACTGCTGCGGGGATTTGGCAACTAGACACGGAAAGTTTCTCGGTGGATCAGATCTCGGTAGAGTCGTCAGGCATTCGTATCCAAATATACTAGTAAGGGTACTGCTGGCCAAGAAACACGTGAATAATACGGCTGAGGGTGTGGGGAAAATTAAATCCAGAAGAGAACTAATGATGAATGTGTTCCAAGACTTTGCATGTACCTTGGTCATATTTCATGCTAGACCAAAGCCCAGAAAGATCCAATAAGATGACATGCAAATGCGCAAAGGAGCACAAAAAAACCTGGAAAGCTAGTGAAAAGGATTTATCAAGTCAGAAGAAAGGAAATAATAAAAAATGTTCCATCTTAGTGTGCAAGGTGAAAAGCATAACATAACAGAAGCTTGCCAAGGAATTGCAAGTAACGGGATGTTAAAAAAAGGGGAGGGAAGAAACCTTGATCGTCTGCAACTGTTGTTAAAACTCCCTCTTACATTACCAGACTAAGACATGTCCAATGTCATGTGGTGAAGTTTGCTGTCAGACAGGCCCCCCCCCCCCCGGTGGGAAATATGCTGGTTAGTTAGTTATTTAACTAGGTCTCTACAATCTCCATGGAGGTGGGGGACACACTGACAAAATGATCTTGGGATGTCTGGTCTCAGTGCACAGGGAGTCTGACTCAACCGCTCTTGAAAAGTAAGAACCGCTCGCCTGTTTTATTGTTCGTTTTCTTTTAATGCTGAAATGCATTTTGCCGTGACACCCAGTGGCAAGCTTCCCATCTGCTGCTGCTCCGTAGCGTGTTTCTGAGGCTCTCGGGCTGGCTCGTGCATCCCCGCATGGACTCCCGTCCCTCCTCCTCCTCGCCACTGCAGCAGGGCATCAGCCTCCCTCACTGCAGGCACGAACTGTCTGCTTGGGACCAGGCAAAGGCTGCTGTGAATCAGCTGAAAATGTTTATTTTCAATGCAGACTTTCTCAAAAGCACATGAAAATTATTCCAGTCTTTTCCAAGCAAGCAACTTGGGTTTTCTGCTTTGACATGCCCTGGAGATGGTTTGTAATGGTTTCTGAGATTAGAGCGATGATGGTTATTTGAAGTAAAATTAAAATCCTAACACTTCCCTCTTCCCTAGGGGGAAAGTGTCAGACAGTAGCAGTCATCCTGGCAAAAACATTGTGGAAAGCACTGTCCCTCTTTTTGTAGGTGATACGGTGGTGCGTCAGCAGTGCTCCTCTCTCGACGATATTGATTTGTTTTCTGACATTTTCAGCGGTGGGCTTGAAGCACTTTGACTGAAGTAGCGCAGAAAAAATACATGAAGCTATAGGGTCTATGTGCCTTGTGTGTTACGAAACTCTATTCTATTTACTGGAGAGGCACTCACATTTCCCAGTGCCAGTGGGGCATTTCTGCAGCTTTCTCTTCACTAACCTTGTAATTGCTCTCTCAGTCTCCCTCTCTCTCTCTCTCTCTCTCTTAAAATCCTGGGTGTAGGTGCATGACAAGCTGGGGGAGGGGGCATATTTTCTCTTACATGCATACACAAATTAAAAGGATATTAATGGAAGATTGCAATATCAATAATTTGAATTAAAAAATTAGAGTGTCTTCTTTAAAATTCTTGCTCACTTGTGGTTAATTCCATCTTCTTAATGAACTTTCGAAAGATTTATGATCTTTTTACCTCTGGCTTCAGAAGGAGGGCTTTTTTTATTTAAAGAAATATCTCCATTACACTGTCACACAACTTACTTACTTACTGTTTTAGTGCCAAGTAACGGGGAAGCCATAAGAAAAGCAGGGAAATTACTCTAGGACTATAGCTTGCAAAGCAGAAGAAACTCCCTGACCTGTCTAACCAGCAGGTCCACTGGCTTCATTTCTCATCCTGAGACACCTCAGGCAAGTCCCTTAAAAAATATGTGGGCTCTGTCTCTCAATTTTATATATATAAAACTATATGTATTATATGTATATGTACACACACATATATGTATATAGACACATATACACACACATAAATGTATATATGTACAGAATATATAAATTATTTAAAATAAGTCTCACAACACATTTTGTTAGGGTTATTTTTCAGCTGGATCAGCTCTGTGATCCTGTTAATTATGTGTCTCCATAGCTGTTGTTCGGACCCAGTGGGGAAGATTGCGTGAGGCTAGGAGCAAATAACTGCATGTGACAAAGGACAGACCCTGCTTAGCTGGGGTTTTGCCACTGGCAGAAATGTCCTTGGGACCATAGCCCAGGAGGCGGCACAGGGCTGAAGCAGTGACGCACTCGCAGTTCTCAGCACTGATACCCAAAGGCTTTCCTTAATTAGTTTAATGGAACTGCAATTTGTAAAGAGGAGTGAAGGATCATCCAGCACCATTATTTGTCATTAGCATGCGCTATGTGCAACTGCCCACATCTCCTGAATGCCAGCAGCTGCTAAAATTAAACTTGGGCTCAAATAGCCGGCCTCGCCATGTCGCTAGACAATTGCAGTGGATCCTTCTTGCATCGAGTTTCGTGAGAGGTGGTAGGTGGTTCGTCTCAGTGTATTGGCACCGAGTCCTGCACGTGTTGTCTTAGAGGTGTAATGCTGCCGCATGTGCAGCAATTGGAAGGCAAAAACATCCTTCCCCCCTCAGATGCTTTCTCCTTTTCTTTTCTTTTCTTTTCTTTTTTTTTTTTCCCCTAACTGATGCTGGTTGTTGTTGTTGTTGTTGTTGTTGTTGTTGTTGTTGTTGTTGTTGTTGTCATGAAATGCCATTCTGGAGTTGCCAGAGCCTACACTTCAGTAGCAGCCACTTGTTGCTTCAGAGCCAGAACAGGAGGCTGGGGTAGAGGATGCCTTCGGAGAAATTAAAATGGGATAGCTATTTGCAGAGATTGATTCACTCAAGTGCCTCAGTGAGCAGTAACTTAGAGATACAGGCGTCTCACATTTTGTAACCATTATGGTTTAAGGAGATAGATAGATAGACCTCCCTCCACTTTCCGCCATCATGTTAGTATTTTGTTCAGTTAAAACTACGATATTTTTTTCATTTTCAAGGTTTCCCACTGGTGCCAGCAATCACGCTGAACCCCAAGATGGTGCTTCCTGGCTTTCAGGAGTCCTACCCCTCTCTCCAGACAAGCTGGCCTCGCAAAACCAGACACCCGGGGGCATTACTTATGCTATTGCTTTCCTTATGGCTTGTCTTGCAGTGTTCTCCAGGCTCCCGTGTCAAGCAGCAGCGACAGGCTGAGACCATGCAGGAAGGCAGCATGATATACAGAAAAACTGATACTCAGACAGGTTTTTCACAGCATTTGTAGACCGGAGCTGCTTTGTCGGGGCGAAGCACATTCCCCTTCGGCTGTGACTGGGTAGAGACAGCCCTGAGGGCAGGAAAGCAGTGAGATGCACTGGCCTCCTAGTTGCAGGGAGTTAACAAACCCTTGCTAGTCCTCTTGGTCCCAGGGTTTTTTTGCATGCAATGACACGGAAGCATAAATCTCTTCCCTCCTCGCCCCTAAAATAGGACACAAAATCCAATCATCAAGGTTATCCTGTTGTCCTAAAAGTCCATTATTTCTGATGAGCTTTGTGCAGAGACAAAAGCCAACACGCCCCCTGAAGCCTTCCCAGCCTTTGTATGTGCTAAAGAGGGGAAAAATAAAGGTTTTTTCTCTTAGCAACCTGTTGTCATATGTCTGAGTAGGGGGCTGCCTCAGCAAAATCTTTGCTTCCAATACCTCTTAATGGGCATCGGGATAGCCTGATCCCTTCATCTTTTCTCTTGAGCGTACAAGACAAAGAAAGAAGCTAAAGGGATAATAAAAATATTATCCTACACACATACATAAACTGTTCCACATAATAGTACTTATTATGCTGCAATATCTGGTTAGAAATTATTTGTTGAAAAGAAAGATGCAAATGATTTAGATGATATAACAGCTTGCAACCACAATCAATTGAGCACTGACTAAATAACGCTGAAAAGACTGTGTAAATCATGCGAGAGAAGGACGATAAAGACAGGTTGCCACAGTTATTAATCCTAAAAGCATTTCCTCCGGCTGAAATGAGAGAGCCCAGCAATGCTTTCAGGCAGCAGCCTGAAAATGTGTGGCTAAGAAACATTTCTTCAGGGGGCATAAAAAGCATATTTTCAGCCAGTGGTGAGACAAATGCGTGGAGTGACCCTCAGCCCAAGCAGGGACTGCAAATCTGGGCCACGCAGATGCACTCAAGCTACCATCGGAAAGAGGAAAGCTGCTGCCGTGGCCTCTCACAAAGGAGCTGTCCGCATACATATCCCAGTCCTACTGGAAAGCATGTGGACATATGGACCATCTCAAGAGTCCTTTCTCATATCTACCTTTCATCACCAGCACTGCGGAAAAAAAAATCAAGGGCTTTTTGTAAATGGAGGGATGCCATCAGGAATCCCTAGTCCAAAGGAATTGGATGCATGGATGACTTTTACACAGCTTATGCTGGCTAATTTTTTTCCTTCTTTTCCTCTCTGTGCGGTGAAATTTGACAGCTCCACAGATGACCCTGATACTGCACAAGACCGCCTTTGCTTGAACTTTGAAGCATCATTTAGACCACTGTTGGCATTAGTTGGTATTAGTTGGTATACACTGTTGGTATTTTACAAAATATTTTAGCAAGTTATTAGTGAAAATAGCCATCTCCAGTGGATGTTTGTTTCACTAATAAAACAGCAATTTGATTTGTTTGTTACGACTGACAGTTGCTGCTCAGAAAGGCCCCCTCAAGATGGGAAAAGCAACCGCTGCACCGTGACAGGTCACGAACCACTGTGCGCCTTACAAAGGGAATTAATGCTTGATGCTAATACATCCGCTTCTCTCTTTGCGTTCATGAGCTCCAAAGTCCCCCATGGTTATTAAGATACAATGCAATTTTTTCTTAAGTGTGTATTTTAAATTCAAGTGGGTATTATTGGCTTCTGGTGAAACTGCTTGACAGATTCTACGTACATGCTTGGCTGTGAAAACAGCTGAAATGCGAAAGGGTCTGTTAACTAAAACCTCATTTTAATCTGTCTGGTTGAATTTATCTAGGCCTTTGGAGCTAAAGAGATATATTATACCTCATTTTTATGAGCTAAGGGATAAAAGGACATGACCAAAAAAATGAAAAAGGAACCCATTTTCACATTAGTATCAACACTAGCTGAACACTCTCTGTCACATTTAGGTTTTTGCTACTACAAATTTTATTCTCTGAAGAAAATACATGTTTTGAGTTTGTTTGTTTGTCTTTCCCACTGACATCTCTGTGGGCAAAGCCTTTTTTTTTTTGTCTGAAAAAACCTCCCGGCAGCCTCCAAGAAGGAGGAAGCGCCGCCTCCCACCCCTGTGAGTCACGGCGGCAGCAGGAGCTATCTCGGGCCCCCCCCTCACTGGCATCTCTGCCCACGCCGCACTGCCGGGCTGCGAAGGACATCATTGCCATTGCAAAAAGCGGAGCCAGCTCAAGGCGTGGGCAATGCTAAATTTTGTTGCCCTGAGGAGGAGAAGAGAAAAAAAAAAAAAAAAAAAAAAAAAAATCTTCATCCTTGCAGCAGCAATACTCAGTTGGGTTTGCTGCGGCTGCCCAGAGTCATTTCCCTGCCATCAAGAAAAGGGTGGTGGCAGCCCCTGTGCTTGGCACCAGCTTGCTGGAGGATGATGAGGACCTGCCGGCCCCACACTCGGCACAGCTTGGCTGCTGTCAGCTTTGCCAGTGCCACAAGCCATGCTGGGTGGGCTTGCTTTTTGTTTTTTCTGAGGGTATTTTGTCTAAGAGCGAAGAACAGACGGTGCTGAGAGATGCCAAAGGTGCCTCTGGAGGAAGAGCCTGGGAGGATGCAGTGTGGGGGCAGGTTTGCTCCGGCCCCACTCCTGAGCAGCTGGGCCAAAGAAGCCCAGGGATGAGGGCGGGTTGTATCTGAAACAGCTGCATAATTTATCCTGAACGAAGTCCAAGGGACTGGGACTTCCCTCTCAAGCGATGCTGAGAAATGCTCACTTTCTCCCAGCATTACACTTGGCTGGAGGAATTTTTTTTTTAGAGCTAATGACAACGTGGTACGTGATATACATCACCAGCCCACTGGAAGTGATGTACTGATTACCAGGGAAGTATTTTCTGATGTTAAAGCTTTGAAGGGATTTATTTTATTTTGAATCTACATAAATACATCCTTTTGGCTGCAAAGCCACAAACAGCAGGCCTGAATTTTATGTTGCCACACAGTACCATAGCAAGAAAATTTTTTTCTTTTCTTGTTTTAATGTCATATGACCATGGGAAGAAGTTCAGAAGTAGCAGTTCAAACCTGGCCTCCCTGTCACCCTCAGGCCTCCGCTCAGTCTGCTAAGCTTTATTTCCATCTCCATTACAGCCTTCGCAACCTCTCTGGGGTGCTCTCAGAGACAGTTAAAAAGTAGGTATCCATCAGTCTCGGAAGCAGTAGTCAGAAGCTACCTAAAGCTCAGTCCTGCACCCTGTAAGCAGCCCTTGCAGTCGCGCACTCTCCTCTCCATATGGCCCTTTGGTTTTCACTGTGGTCAACTGTTTCTCAAATGGCAAAATTCCCCTAAAACCGAGTTTTGCTCTGATTGACTTGCTAATGCTAATCCCCACGTAGGAGAAGTCATAAGGCTTTAAATGATTCAGCAGCTTATTTCACGCCAAGGCAAACCATTTGGTTAAATAGTAGGGAATAATCTGCAGCAATTCAGTCTGAGCACTATGGTAAGTGTGTTTTCAGTGTACCTGAAAGCCTCCTACCATGCCTAATTAAACACACCAAACAGATGCTATCGACGCTCATTTATTAACTAGAGTCCAGGCCTCTGCCACTGTGGAGCTTTCCCGCAGCTCTCCTGCGAGCCGTAGGTCCCGGAAAAATAAAAAAATAAAAGCAGTTCTCTTCGACTTGACCTGAGGCTTTGGCAGGGCATAATTATGCCTGCTGATTTCCTTCCTAAAAATACAGCTCGACAGCAGAAAAGTGCAGGGCTCTGCTGGCTGCCCCCCTTGCAGCCCGCCAGCAGGCGCCGTGGGCAGAAGCACAGAGGCCAGCAGCAGTGAAGAAGGCTTCCAAGTCTGACGCCAGACTGTGGATCTACCAGCCGTTGTGCGTTACTTGGTCATATAACATAGTTTCTGTGTAAGATTATGGATTTTCCTGGCAGAGGAAATGTAGTCTGTCTCAAGCGACCTGCTTCAGTAAAGCTTCTGCTACGGTTTCACCCAGGAAATTGTTAGCTTGGCTAGAGGGACCAGAGAGAGGTGTGCGGCTTTCTGACATGAGAGGAGAGCTGGCTCGCGGGAATGGGGCTGACTGAAGGTGAGGGTGTCTGTGCCGGGGAGGCGATCAGCAGCGATCCCCAGAACAGCTTTTGGACTGGTCTTTTAAAGGTTTTCACTGCAATAGGAGACACCATTGTCAAAGCAGAGGAAGATATGACACAGGAAAAAAATCCCGGGAGAACTGGGATGAAATTCGGGGAGTGCAACATAAAAGCTCAGACCCTTGTTGTGAGACCCTTGCAAGAGGAAGGCCTCTTCTAAGAGGGCGCTTATCCCATAGACAGCGGAGTCCAGAAAAAGAGCAAGTCACCACATGTGCTGCAGGCCTTGGGTCATCAGCCCTGCAGAGGCTCAAAGACCCATAATTAATCAGAAGGTGTTGTGAGGTGGAGGCGGCCCAGAAACGATGTGATTGCCCGCGAGGAGTTTGACCCTGTCTCTTCAAACCCACGTCTCTCTAATTGCCCTGGCTTTTTTGTGCCCAGCCCAGTGGGCCTTGCTGCTGCTGAATTAAAAAACACTATAACTAAGACGTGTTCTTAGAAAGGAGCAATCGCTGCTTTTGCTGTGGCCAAGAATTGCCATAAAAGCACCTTTTCTTCTATTTTTTTCTTTTTTCCCCCTTTTTTTGGTGGTCATCAGTTCCTTGGAGATGCGGATGGTTTGGAACTGCTGCTGCAGCACCTGGCCAGGAAGGAGCCCACCCCGGCCTGCAAGGGGCAGCTGAGTCACTGCTCCTATCACCCAGCCCTTTAATCGCTGTTCCTCACCCGGGCCTGGGAGGAAAGCAGGCTTATCATCGAACCTGTTGTCCACAGCTTTCTTGCCTCTCTAGCTCTCTTTTTTCACAAGCGCTCCATGGAAGTACGCTGCCTCTCCTAAGCAGTTTAATGAAAAACCCCATCTATGGGCACTATCCACTTAACGAACAGGTTTATTAGCCCTCCGCAGGTCTGTCTTCACGCCCTCTCACAGTGAGTCATCCTGATGCTGGGATCAGTGAAAGCTATCGTGCACGGCAGCCCACGCGTGCCCTTCCTTGAATTGCTGCTTTTCTTTAATCACAGCATTAACTGCTGCTCCTGGGGCAACATCCTGAACTTAGTGCTGCTCAATTCTTTAAAAAAAAAAAACATATTAAGGGGGAGGTCTGTTCCCCCCCCCCCCCCCAGGTTTGCTTGAGGATACTATGCTGTCTTGCTAACCGATGAGAGTAACAGAAGGGCAGAGGTGCCACCAGCCGTCCTGCCCACCACAGGCGATGCTGCGGGGAAAATTCAGGGCAGGAAAACACCCTTTCCTTGCAGAAAGGAGATCCCTCCTGGGGCTTTTCGCTGGTGGAGTTTCCTGCAGGCTCCCTGTAAGGGTGGCTCAGACAGAGTGATGCTGCCTGGGTGGTGCTGCTGCATCCAGGTGTCCAGCCTGCTCGCATTAAAAAGGACATTCATGTTCACTTGACCCCACATACCCCCTTATCGCATGAAGTGTGAAGATTAATATCAACTGTGCCAACACTTTCTGTTAAGGGCAGCCTGGGGACCACGCTCCAAACCGGAGCAGCCTGCCTTTTGCATCCAAGCTGAGATCCACCTCTCCGCCCAGGACCCGATACCCTGACTTCAGCCTGCCAAATGGCTCTTCTTAGTCTGGAAGTTTTTGGTGGCCTCTGCTCCCATATCGCCATGGGATGAGAAAACGCTGTGCTGGAGGTGCTCCTTCGAGCCAGAGCAGTGTTTCAGCTTGGCTCTTCTAGCTCTCCCTTGTGTCCTTGCGGTCCCCGCTCTTCCCTCCCTGCCCCAGGCCTGGAGGGTTTTTATGACATTGGCCACCCACGGCTGATTAAGCACTTCACAGACAGGGCTGTGAAAGGTGCCGCCAGAAGAGGCATCAGAAGTTAGACCTGCCACCTGTAGCTGGTGATGCCGGCAGTGGTGCTGGCTCCCCGCAGTGTGGTGCTGCCTGTCTGCTGGATAATTTTGTAAATGCAAGGCAGAACAGGCTGTATGAAACAAAGAGTTGGCTGGATTCTAATCTGGAGGAGGGCAGCTGTAGAGCATCAGCACCTTGATAAATAAATTCCCTGAAGTGTACACTCACGGGCTATTGCAGGCAAAGCAAGCAGATGCACCAGTGCTGTCTCTGGAGACAGCCTTTAAGAGCTAAGTTGCCTTTTTTGTTTGTTTGTGTCTTTCTTTTTTCTTTTTTTTTGCACACACTTAATTGCTTAATTCCAGCATCGCACTAATGAAGGCCTTCAGTGCCTGCATTCAGGGTTTTACAAGAGCAGCATCACAAATGCCATGAAAGACAAGTATGTTGTAATCCGGGGCGGCCCGGCTCCCCCTCCAGCAGGTTGAAGCGGCGCAGACCGCATGGTCACGCGGCCCGGTGCAGGTGGAGGCAGGAGAGGGCAGCAGGGCACGAGAGGGGACAACAGCCCCACATGGCCTCTGCCCGCTTCCACCCAGGAAAGCCACTCCGGGAATGGATGAGGGATTGTTCCTGATGAGGGAGCGGCGAACGCGTGTTGTGAGGACCGGGAAGGGAGACACTGTGGAGGGCTCTGTCTTCTGCAGGCTCCTTTGGCAATCGCCTGCTATTCCCTCCCACAGCTCCCACATGTCCTCTCAGGGCCAGAAGGCCTCAGCTGACAGGTCCACAGGGTGAAGCCCAAAGAGGAGCTGACTCCTGGCTGTTGCCTAGTAACTGCAGGTGTAGCATCTGACAGCCTTCAGGTACCACCGGCAAAAGGACCTGTGGCTAACAAGGAGAGCAAATTATTTTCTTCGTGCTCTTTTTGTAAAGCCACCTTCTTCCTTGTGGTTACAAATCCCACCAGAGCGCAGGTGTACTAACTGGCATTTGAATGCCAGAGCTCCTTCATGGGCCACCAGTGCCCTGTGCTGCCTTGCTCTTGGCTGCTGCAGCAACGGGCCAAGACAGCACATCACACACCGGGTGTGCACAGAGGGGACAAGCAAACCATTAGCTCAGCAAAGCCTGGAATGGATGTAAAAACCCCTGTGGCAGCTAGGTGCGTGCCTTTATTTCTGTTTCTCTGCCCACTGTTTGATTTAAATTTGCTCACTGAAGGGACCACTGCCCACGCGTATGTCTAACCTCTCCCTCGTCAGGTTTTATTCCATGTCAGCACTGCAGTGTTCAACAGCTATTCCCACTCCAGAGTTGCCATCATTTTCATTTCCATATTAATTTTCTAAAGCACATAGCACAGGAGAATGCAGCAGCAAAATGACCCTGCCAGCAATCTCCACTGTCGGTCCAGCCTGAAATATCAGCCTCCAGTGCCTCCCCAGCACTGGCTGGCTGCAGAGATCGCCTGGGGGGGATGCCTTAATGGTATAATTAAGCAGCTCCTGAGGTGGTCAGCACTGGTGAAGCTCCCAGGAGTGTAAATGCTCTTCTTGCTGCTCATACTTTCTGCTGTCACGTGGAAGGGGGGTTTTTTTGCACACCCCCTCCTTCCCCCCGAAGGTAATTTGCAACATGACAAATGCCCTACTGAATCAGATTAATGGGCCATCTCAGCTGCCCGGCATTTTAACACTGACAGTGCTAGCAGAAGATGCCATTTGAGGCGATCGTGTGCCAGCGGCTGTCCTTTCTCCTCAGACTCTCTGAGCGTTCCCAGTCGTGGTATTGGGCTCTTAGAGGATACATCCTTGCCTAGTCCCTTTGGTTTTTATTTATGGACTTGCTGATGAATTTTTCTAGCCCCTTGTTGGACCTAGTGGTACTGCCTCTCCCACAACCCCCTGAGGAAGCAAGATCCTCAAGTTCCCTGCCTGCAGTATGAAAAAGCATGTACTTCTGTCTGTCTGGGACTGATCCCCCATCAGTGTCACTGGATGCCCTCGATTTCTGAGTAATTTGGTTGATAACAGTTCTGCATACACCATCATCCCTTTATAAACCTTGATCATATCCCCACAAGGTCTTTCCAAACTTGAGTCCCTGCCTTTTCAGCCCCTTCTCCTACAGCAACTGCTCCATCCCCTTGGTCATTTTGTTGCCCTTCTCTGCTCTGTCTCCAACTCAGAGATGGCCTCCTTGCAAGGTGGTGAGCTGGACTGTGTGCAACAGTCCAGATGTGGCTGCAATGAGTCTTTACAAAGGGCAAAGCAAAGCTTTCTTTGCTTTCTTTTAAGCAGTTCATGAAATCTTCACAGTCCATATGATGGAGAAGGTTTTTGGCTTGCTATCATCAGGAGGAAACTACATGGATAACTGGTGGGATATGTAAATGCATTTTTAAGAGGTTAAAAATAGGATCCTGAAATGCTGATAACTAAATAGTGCATATTACTCTATTTATTTCTTGTCTGTCTCCTAACTTAACTTTCCATAAGTTGTCACATGTGAATATTTCTGGTTTAGTTTCCTTATTAATGTAGAGTCACGGTGCATCAGTCTGAAGCTGTTCCTCTAATGAACAAGACAGCATAATGCATATGTTTTACACAGTTTTATACAGTCTTTCTTTTCCAGCTAGGTTTTGATCTGCTCGAACAAAACAAGAGTTTCTCCCTGCCTCTTTCTACCCCTCAACGCAGCACAGTGTTTGGATGTGTGGTTTGCTTGTGGCTGATTCAAGAACAGGTACCAGCAGGCAAAATCATTTTGTAGTACAAGGCAAAATTGTTGCGGATCATCATCTAGCTGGGATGTCTTGGGAACTGCGAATCAGTCTCTGTTTTCTTCTGCACTTCCGTTTCTACCTCCAAAACTATGACCATGGTTCTCTGGGAAGGAGGAAGACCTTTACTGGCACTTCCAGCAGAACACTGATAGTCAGCTCAAGCCCTCAATTTTTGTATCAGTTGCCCCTTCCTCATGCCGCAGCATTTTATAAAGCCAGTGTATGCCAAAGCCTGGTGATTAGCACCTATTCTGCAAAAGCTGATAGTTCTCTTTCTGTATTTCTAAAGAGCATCTGCTATTTAGTTAGGACAGATTTTTTTTCTGCGTGCCTCAGAGCCTGTGATGCTCTGTGCTTACAAATACGGAGATGCACAGTGCAGAGACTGTGCCTGCCTGCAGAAGTTTAGGATCCAATCTCAACTGAGGTACCCAGCAATGCATAACGGGGGTTATTCAAAGTGTTAAATTTGCCTTCTCTGACTCCCCATCTGGAAGCTCTGTCTCACTGCCCACAGAGTAAGCGTAGGAAGACTGGCGTCCTAACTCATGTCCCTAACATCGAGAAGTACAATTTCTTCTCCAGTGCAATAAGCAGCATTCACACACCAGCTGTTTAATTAAAAGTTTGCAGGCATAGAGGTGAAGGTGGTGTTTTAAAGGCAAACTGGAAAAGAGGAATATCTTGCAGTTTTGTACCCATAAAGGTTTATTGTCAACTGAAGTTTTCCGAGACAGTCTTCAAAAGCTTAAAAAAGTCTGCGCTATCTAAGTATTTTGGGCAAAAGACTTAAGACTCATATCTATAAGAATTCCTGATATCTTCTAAGCTAGAACTGGACTCCTTTGTCAGTAAATTCACCTACTGGGGTTCCTTTTCTGGCCAACTGATACGAATGGATAATATATTTATCATTGTTTTACAAGGCCTCCATTTTTCCTAAATGCTTTGCTCTAACTTGGTTATCTTGCTCCAAACTCTGAACCACAGTCCTTTTTGTAGAGCTAGTGACCCCTTGATTTAACATCCTTAATTACTCCACTTTATCTTGCCTCATTTTAGATGTCTACCATGCAGCTACGGGTTACACTTACGCTGACTGAGTGGGTCCTTAAGACTCATGACGGTCAATACAGAGGCAGCTCAGATGCAGATGCCTGCACTGTAGACTGATAAAAGGAGGCAAGATGAATCCAGAGTCCAGACAGTGATAATTTTCTCCAACTGAGGCCAAGGTAATAGTTCTCTAACCAGGATCTTTATCATTTGTACTGCCATGAGAAGTGTTTGTAATAACTACAGTTCCTCGTTCTACCTGCAGCTGTGTCCTCTCTCACTCCAGTCAATAGAGTTTAGTATGCAACTCCTGTGACCAAATGTAAAAATCCTGGGGTGAGATGACTCATTTGCTTGACTCCACTGGCTGTCTCTCCATTGACTGTAATGACTGCATCACTTAAAGCCTGAAGTCTTATGACTGGGATAGAAATAAGAAGACCTAATGCAGCTTATGCTTTTTGATGGTGTATATGGTGAATTCAAAGGTTGGCTCTTTACATTTTTTAGATGGGGAATGCAGTACGATAAGCAAACTCATGGCAGCCCAAAGATTAAAAAAATCTATAATTGTTTAGCAGGCAAACAACGGCAGGCAAAACAAATCTATAGTCCTACTGAGCTGACTTCAGTTTCAACTACTTTTAACTTGATCTAGTTTCAGGAAAGGAATTGCTGAAAAATCGCTTGGCATTATGAGGATAGCGCTCTCATTTCTTACCTTGTGGGAAGGAGGGGTGGAAAGGGAGAAGAGGGGAAGACAGGAAAGACTGAGTGTATCTCACACCTGGAAAAGAGAAATTGAGTCAACTTTAGCAGTTTGATAAGGAACAGCAGTGTGGGTTAGAAGCAACCCCTCAACAGCCTTCGTTTCCCCATTGGTGGATTTGTTTCTCAGAGGGATTTTGGTGTGTGCAAGATAGATCCCCTTCAGAGAACATGAACCTGGAAGGTCCATTTCCAGTGTGCGTGCCTGATGGGGTTACGGGTCCAAATCATTGAGGGCCAAGGAATGCATAATCCAAGTAACCATGCTCATCCATATGTGTGGATTAAGCTTTACTCAGGAGTGAGGCAGTGGAGTAGGCAAATCTTGGAGGAGGGTGTAGGAAGGCAGGAAGAAACCTCTGAAGAAAGGGCATGGAGAAGGGCAACAGAAACACTTTTTGTTTTGGCATTACATTTACCACGTTGATAAAAGGATCGAAGCACATTCCCCATTCCCTGCCCTCCAGTCTGCTCCCAGGTGACCAGTTTGTTTGTGGCCCTCATCAATAAGGGTCATTAACTAACTCCACATTCGAGAGGCCACTGGGAAGACTGGCATCCAGTCAGTCACACAGGGCTCTCCCAGCAAGAAACAGCTGTTTGACTTTACCATGCACGTGCTGAGGGCACGGTGAAATCAGGCATGGGCTCTGTTGTGTTTAGGGTATGGTCTCAAAACCCATCAGTACAGGCAGTGGGCACCACCTCCCGTAATGGAGACAGGCACCCAAATACTGCAAACCATTCAGTCCCTTCTTGGAAAAAAAGATACCAGAATACCTACTGCATCTGAATCTGGAAGAAAACATCCTGGGTGTCTTGCGTCTTTCTGCTGAAGCATGCTAAGATGTCCATAAATACATTGTGGGGATCCGCAAAGGCCCATGTAATGGTAGGTAATGTTGGTAGTTAATGTAGTCAGAGCCTCCTTGAGCTAAGCTCAGGATGGGAAGGTCAGTGCAGCCAGCAGCCTTTGCAATGCAGGCACCCAGAGGGAGCAAAGGCCTGCAGGATTTCATGATTTCCTCATGCTCCTCAAAAGGAGCAAGTCTGGAGAATGATCTCACAGAGCATGATCACTACCTTATCCTTGGTGGTCTTGCCCACTCCAAAATGGTTAATGGCTGACTGGCAAGGCTTAGATGGTGAGATGCCACAGGCAGTATCTCCACTTGTGATCCCAGGGATGAGCTCTCAAAAGTTTACATGGAGTCACAGTGTCTGCTCACAGCAGATGGCCTTGATTGTGGCCTCTCACATCCCAAAGCTGGATGTCAGCCAGGCACACTAACGGTGACATGGCCCTGCGTGTCACCGAGGCCCAGAAATTCTGGTCAGCCTTGGGCAGAGGAGCCCAAGCATGGTGCCCACCCAGGAGGAAATCCTGCCTGGATTTTTAGGGAAAAAACAGCCCAGGATAACAGACATCAGGTGTCCCTCCAGCACAGCCACAGGATTAGGTTTCCGCCCTCAGCCCATAGCCCGTTGAAGGTCATTTTGTCCAGCTGTGAGCAGGGAGGTGGACAGAGAAGTAAGCTTTGTGGTGCTGCTTCTGAGCAGGAGGAACAGGAATAGAGTTGAGTTTCTTGAAAAGAGAGATGGTGACGTGTACAAACTGATGCCGGCAGTGACTCCTGGACAGGAAACAGACCACAGGACAGCGCGGTAGGGCTAGAAGGGGCCGCAGTAGAAGGAGGGAAGCAGTTTGAGGGGGTCTGTTGCCTTCTGAAAGTGCCGAACCATATGTGCTGTAGAGCTGCTTAGCCCTGGAGGCTGTATTATATATAGTCTGAAATAAACACCTTCAACTTGGGTTATAACAGGGACATGAGACGCCTCAGGACCAAATGCTTTGATTAGCAGATCTGCTCTTATTGCACTGCATTAATTGCTAAGGTAGACTGAGCCAGATGTCGCACCAGCTTTCAGTTCATCAAAAGCAGCAACAGCATGAAGTTTCCTATGCTCTCAGGATTCATTTCCTGCGCAAGAGCTTTTGCAATTCATGGTTCCTCCGCTTCTTCTTCCAGTTGTGTGAACAGCTCTGTGTCTAATTCAACACTGGGAGAATATATATTTCTTAGCAACAACGAGACCAACACATTCCCAATTTTCATTAATACGGCTTTTTATAATTCACTTAGGCTTTCTTTATTGCTTGTTGGGAGCTGAGCAGTCCCAGTCTGGAAGCGTTATGAAATGAAAAATGCTACATGTGTAGAGAGAAAGTACCTCACTCACTTTTAAACCGATTAAGAATTTTGCTTACAGGTAAAAAAGACTAACTGTGCTCATTGATGTCTAATTATTTATTACTGAAGAAGTACCAGTTTTGGACCAGAGTTTCCTTGAGCTCACTGTCATCAAAGCAGAAAAAAAATTCTCTCAAAGAGTTTATATCTTATGCAGTCTGCAACCAAGTTGGAAGAAAATGATCAAAATTCTAAACAAATACATGATTTTGTGTTTTGTAAATGGAACTGAAGTTTGTTCTTGGGTTGTGTAATAGTCTGCATCACTATAAAACTGAAGAAAACATTATGCAGTAGCAAAATGTTGAGGTCTTTATTGTGTACATTTACAAAGTAGTTTATTTGAAATGGCATATGGAGCCATTTAAAATGCCATTCAGCTAACATTGACTTGCCTACACTGTGCATGTATTTAGTGTTCATTGAAATTATAGGTTCACAGAGATGCATCTACAAATGTGCATTCTTAATACAGTTAACTGTGATAAAGGCCTTTTTTTTTTTTATGGCCTTTGACTTACAAATTTCCCAAGTTGTTTATTTAAATTTGTACTTTTATATATAACAGTCTATGTTAATGAGGATTTTGTGTATTTTATAGAGCCACAGAGCTGTTGACTTCAAACAGCTCCCTATTATTTAAAAATAGAAATAATAGTACCATTTTCTGTCTTCCTTCCCAGCCTGTAGGAGAAACTGTTTGATTAGCTGTTAGCTGTGATTGTGTTTTTGGATACAAGTGGATACAAGAAAGAGAATTTATTGGGTAAAAAGTGAATCTTCATGCTTGCTTCTCAGACTCACTATTCTGTGACTGCTGGTATTTTGCCTGGATACAGGCATTAATTTTTGAACAAATATGTATTTCAGTTATGCTAATTGGGAGGATTTCAGTCACAAAATTGCTTGCTTTCACAAACATACTATGTTTTTTTGTTTGTTTTTTAAAGTTTGTTTTTTGTTTTGTAATCACAAAAGGACAACATGATCTTTTGCTCTCTGTCAGTCTTGGCAGCCTTAGGGATTTCATTTGGGCCGATGATGGACTGGACTAATCTCACAAGTGTCATACCTTTCGTTTCTACCACAGCATCACAAGCAGGTTCTAGTCCATGTGACTGCAGCTGCGAGCTTGGAAGTGAGATGTGAATACATCTTCAAGGTCCTGAAATTGGAAAGCAGATAAGAATGCATAATATATTGAAGTCGCAGGATCTTGCTTTGCTCAAGCACGTTTTGAATGCACAGGCTTGCTAATGCTGCAGAATACTCCCTCTTTCAACTAATCTTGTTACAGCTCTCACACATGGCCATCCAAGGCATATGCCAGGGCTCATGATTTTAGGCAGATCAACAGAAGACTGATGCACTTAAAAGCTATGCCTTTTTTTTTTAAAAAAAAGGTCTTTGGCTCCTAAGCCTCAGATGAGGTCTTAAAGTCAGAACAATGAGTGGAAATCTCTCTAGAGCAAACCAAAAAGAAACACTGAGGATGTGGGTGTTTATTCCTTGTCCTCAGGGCTTCAGAGCTCTGCCTCTGCCTTTTCTTAAAGTGGGCAATAAAACCTCCCCAGGAAGTAGGTTTGTGTGTCTCCTCCTTCCAGAAACTGTGCAAAGTTTACTCTTTCGCACAAATTACTACCCAGATGGTAGCTTTGCCCCCTGTTTATTTTATGTTAGATTAGTTTCTAGCACAGAACTCCACAACTTCCTCCACCTGGATGAAGAAACTTGTGACTGCTTACAGCAACTTTCTTTGGTTCTTTTTCTCCCAGGCTCAGTTAACTCCATACTTCAAGGCGGCACAAGTGCAGCAAAAGAGCTGAGGAGTGCCTCCTCCCAGTGCTCAACAACCATCTCCCGAGGTAGGTCGGGTGCGCTGCTGGGATAAGTGGGAAAAGTGTATTTGAAACCTCTCCAGCTGAGGAATGCCCTTGTCTCCCATATGCTGAGGAAGGCTCTTATTGCTGGATTTATCAATAGAAAATAGAAACCATCATGAGATTAACTCTTTGTATTGTGAAGTCATGAAGAGCCTTATGTCTTCATTTCCATGTGATGGACCAAGCTGGTGTGTAGGCAGGAGGGTGAGCCAGCACTGCAGGAAAGGCAGAAAGGAAAATCCCGGCCTCCTCAGCACATCTGTCTGCAGGACGTCCGGGCAGTGCCCGGTCAAGTTGTTTCCATGCCTCTCCCTTGTGCCAGGAGCAATGGTTTGAAATCACTGGCTTCTTCCTACAAGGGTATTCACATGATTTTGCTGCAGGGCCAAATGGGATTTATAGGCCAACAGGGCTTAGCCTGAGGGTTTACACCTGGGCTGGAGGCAGCAGCATGGGTGGGCTAGATCTGGAGGCTTGCTGAACTCATTGCCTAACTTGGGATGTGATGCTCAGTATACATAGGCTCTTCTACTGCTATCTTGATTAGTAACAAATGAATCAGTCAGCCATGCAATAGATTTCTAATTTCACATACTTTTTTTTAACGTGGCATTACAGACACCATTTACTCATCAGCCACAGAGCTGAGATTACTTTTCTGTTTAGAATCCAGATGTGAAAGCTGAAGCCACCTCCAATCTGCATTTATATTGTTTAGCTCTAGCCATGAGGTCAGAAGCAACTTTAACTGAAACCATAGTGAATTCCTATTCTTTAATATTGCCAAAAGGCTAGAGAAGATGGAAGTTCTGAGGAATCTGCAAAATTATCATCCTGATTTGCATTGTGTTGTTTAACCACTATGCTTAAGCATTATGTTCTTTGATCAAAGTCATGCTTAGAATGAGAATTCAGTCCACTGGTGGAAATGATATATGTTCAGCCAAATTAAATAGAACTTATTCTTAGACATGTCCCTTGTCTAAAAGCACTGTTTTTTATTCTAATGATTTCATGTCACAAATGTGATGCTGCATTAAGATGTCAATATGTGCCAGAGGCAATAGCAGTTATCTTGGCTAGATACACTCAATTGTGGTATTTGTGTTAAAAAGAGGCCTATATGTCTGCATCTTATCTAAGTCCCTCCTTATACTGTGGCTTTCTAGATGTGCTTACCTGGAACAGATATTGTGGACATTGAGTATTCCCAAAACTTCAAACAATGTTGGATGTTTGACCAGCAATCTGCAATGAGTCCTGATAGAGAGACCACTGAGGGAGACTATGATAGATATTTAGGAAATCTCTAACAGTATAAAAAGGATTAAGAGGGATTAATTCCTAGTGCTTCTTCCAGTACAAGAAATGGGGCCCATCAAATAACGTTGTCAGATGGAGGGTCCAAAACAAAAAGAGGTGGTTCTTCACACAACATGTAGTTAGGCTGTCACAAGATACTAAAATTTATGTTAACTTAAGGGCGGCCAGACAAATCATGGAAAAGATCATGAGGGGAATTAAATACAAAAATACTCTTTCTCTGATTCAGACAGATCCTCTGAGCCACAGATTTATATAAGGCATGAAGAATAGCCAAGGAAAGCAGCACTGCGTGCTTGCTTTTTTCTATGGCCTTGTCTTGGCATCCAGTTTGGGTCACTACCACGAGAGGCAGGATGCCGGGCTAGGTGGACCTTTGCTCTGACACTGTACATCCATTCCTCTGTTCCTGCTATTTATTCTTTTTGTTCTCCTCTTGGTTGGCTTAGGAGAGCCTTAGTCATGGCAGTGGTACACAGCACAAATCAGATTTTTTGACATCTACTTTGTTTGAGAGTAGTCTCCATTTGGGGGTCCTACGCCCTTTGGAAGGTGGGCTCTGGTCCCTGCTTAATGGACCATGTATTGAAGAAGGTCAGGTGGGTTGTTTGGTTTTTGGATAAACTACAAATCATAAGTGGGATTGGGATCATGGCGAAATCTTCTCCTGGTTCCAGGTGTTTCCTTCTCTCTGCACAGGCTGAGAGTTGCTCTGTTCTCTGTGGGCACATGAATTTTAGCATGATCCAGCACCAACAGAGCTGGCAACAGATGCTCTCACTAGGCCAGGCCAGAAATGGGGTTTCAGGACTGTCTCCTTGGCAAAAAGTAGATGTAGGCTTGGCCATCTTTCCTTGAAGGAAAGCAGTTCTTGTTCTTTGCTTGTCACTGGCTAGCTTCTGGTGATTTCCTATTCATTTATGGGGGCTTTTAAGGATCACACCTGTCTTGAGGTATTGAATACGGAGTTTCATTCCTTATATCTAGGTTTTAAATACCTTTTTTTAATACCAACCATGTAAAATGTAGGCTTTGCAAAATACAGGCTGTTGGCTCCTAAACTCTTTCTTCTGATGAATTTTGGCAGCCAGCAGACTTTCATAGTAGATTTTCTAGCAACCCAGTTGCCAAAAGCAGCAAAATGCCTTGGCAATGCAGGTTTTCTATGCCAGCAGGGCTATCTTGACATTTGTCTTCAAAAGACAAACTGTATTATAATATTCAGTGTTAGGTAATGAGTATAACTGCTCTTTTAAAAAAGACTGGGCTAATTACAGGTCAGGATATGCCCAAGCCTGTTCTGCTGTCAGGTCAACCTGAGCTTTGTAGCTCGCTTCCTCAAAGAGATGAAGCTTGTGAGATGATACCAGCACCTCCTACCTGCCCTCCATGAGAAGTTTCAAAAATATGAAATCTCTATGAGGTTCATGACAATTTGTGGGAGACCCAAATAAATGCCTTCAGCAGAGGAGCTGGGCAGCACCACCTTTTTCAAGAGATTTCAACCCGCTGGCCAGCAGCACACGAGTGGGAGCCAAGGAGAAACCCCGGGGCGCATGGAGACGCTTATTATCAGTCATTATCAGGCTGGATCCCGGCTAGTGTAAAAGGGCGACGTATTCCCATGTTGTCTGCACATTACAGGTACCTGCCAGCTGTGGCCCCAAGCCATTAGCGCTCTGCGAATGAGCAGCGTATTCGACATTGCAGGCATGTGTGCAGGTACAGCCACATCACAGGCTGAAATACAGCATCCTGCAAGACAGCTCGCAGCCGGGTGCCCGGCTCTTGCAATTTTAGCTGTTTTATCACAGCTGGGTGCCTCATCAAGGGCACGTCTCTCCTCTCTGAGCAGCGGCTGCTGCGCTGCAGTTTTAACAAGGCAAAAAGCAACTGCTCGAGCCACGTGGCACAGAGGCACCAGGCTGGGCGCCTCCGCAGCCTGCTGCACGCCGGTGCGCAAGGGCAACCCACAGGAGCAAGGGGCTCCTGCTTGTACCCAACTGCCCGTGAGGAGCTTTACACAAAGGTCTATTTAAAAATAGACTTGACAAAAATAAATATAAAAATAGACCTCTTCCTTCCCTCCTCACCTACCCTTTTTTTCAATAAAACAGGTTGATGGCCAAGCTGGTTAAAAGGAAAATAAAAACAGTTTCTTCAGCATTTATTCATTCTAGGATATTTTTCGAAGGACTCTAGAAACCACAATATTGCAGGAGCTTTGTTCTCTGCTGTCAGCCCCGCAGGGAACGCCACTGGCCATAGTTTGGGCTTGCTCCTGTCTCTGGGCAGGGGCTGGAGGAGGGGGGAGGCTTTTCCCTTAACCCTTTTCAGAGAATTACGTGGAGTAAATGGGATTTTGTCTCCTTTTCTCTCCACCCCTTGCCCTACTTAAAAGGAAAAAAGCTCCTCCACTCAAAATGCTCCCCAGCTTGAAGTGTCTTTTAGGCGCAGTTAGGCGGACTTGGTGTGGTGATCCGGGACTCAGAGCAGCTGTAATTACCGGGTCCCGTTTTGGACCAGTGGCAGCGTCGTGGCTATTTCAAGGACCTACTTCCTGTGCAGTTGGTCAGCCCCTAATGAGGGAACTCCACCCTGTGGCATGTATCTTTTTTTTTTTCTTTTATTTATAGCAGCTTTTAAAAAAAGGAATGCCTACCTATCTATCTAGGTGATATCCCTTCTTATATTGATCCGGATGCTGCTCTCCAGCTGCACTATCCAAGACAGACTGAGTAACAAACATAGGGGGTGAAGGGAGACTCGGTCTCCAATTCAGCATCTAAATTCAACTCTGCTTTAACTAAAAATCCTATTAAAGACAGAATATTTTATTACCTCTAAATAAATCCCAAACCTTATATCTGGAAGCTTAAAATATTTTTCTGTATAGTTAGCCAAATAAATTTCCCAGGACTGTAGAAAGTTGCAGGAACGATTTAGTGTTTACTTCTTTTGGGAAGAAGGTGGAAAAGAGAATTACATTGGGGAAGCAGCAAGACAAAACAACCATCCTTTTCTGACAAAATCAAGGTTCTCCCTTTTTGAGTGGTAAAAAGATTGTCCATGAATAGAAAACAATATTTATATTTTAATTTACTAGCTTCATGCTGCCAGCACCAGGGTGCCGTGCACAGTGTTATTTGTAATCTATTCTCATATGTCATTAGGATATTTTCAATCTTGCTGCCTAGAGGCATTTTAACAGCAACTTACCCACCGCCCACAAAATCCATTAGTTTAAACAATAAAAATGAGCAGTTAGGCCAACAGCGATGACACTGAAATTGCTTTGGTAAGTGCACATATAATGAGGACGGAGACTTCGGAGCTGCACAAGCATCATGGTAGACCTAATGGAATATATAGCCACTGCAAATTATTCTCTGTAAAGGGCAGCACCAGGCCTGGGTTTGTTTTTCCTAGACCACCTCATAGCTGGGGAACTAAATTTAGCAAGAGGTAGGTTCCAAGCACAGAGATGAACACGCATTTTTTAGGGCATCTCTTCTAGCATGTGCCTGACATGTGTGAAGCATCATTTCACATCTAATACTGGTTAATCTAGTTAGAAACCACCAATGTGAGCAACAAATGCAATTTTTTTCCAGGAGCTTCTGAAAGTGGAGGAGGAGGAGTGGGCCTGGGCTAATCAAATCCTCTCCTGCAAAGCCTCAAAGGGGGGAGAAGGAGGTTTTGGGGCAGATGTGCTGCCCTGGCGCAGGTGGGTTGGCAAGGGCTCCTGCTGCCAGAGACCATCTTCAGCCCTGCCACAGAGGTACTTGCCCTCCCAAGTGCTCCTGAACCCCATTCTGTCAAAACAACTCAGGCTAGAAAACTCCTCCTGTTAAACCTATCAACTCAAAAGCCAGGGATATTTTTCTTTTATTTATTCTTTTCCCCCAGGAGCAATTTCCTCAGAGCTGGGGAGCAGAATTGTGTTTCCAGCCTGCCGCTGCACGCAGACGCCCTGCTCAGTTTATTGCTGAAGGGGATGGTAAGCAATCAATCCTGCGCTTGGAAGTGAGGTGCTTAGTGACTTTCCTGTGTCAGCTTTTCTACTTTATGAGCCTGTCAAACTGTTTTTATTCACTTTTAATATAATCTTCACACAATAAGGAGCTTGCATGGCTAGAAACAGGCAGAAGGCTGCTGCCGTTACCTGGGAACTGTGATAAATTTCTAGGCAGCTTTTGGGGTAGCAACAATTATGGGAATATTAGTCTTAAAGTTTTAGGAACTTTACTTGCATCCTATCCTTTATGCGCATGTCCAGGTGTGTATTTATTGTTTTTCTTCCTAGAGTGTGCATACATGGACAGAATTGTAAAAACTGATCACTTAATCAGTGCAGTAAAACTGTGCAGTTAATTAGAAGTTGGTCTATGAGTAGAAAGAACAGCACCAGTGTCTCACCAGACAAACAACCCCACTCTGTGAAGACTGACTTACTGTCTGGGAATTATTGTTCAAAGCAATTGCATTTTTCTATAACTGGGATTGTATGGGATTATGGTATTATAAGTGGGATTTTCTCTAAAGGCTGGTGGCTGCCTCTATTTTATGGATTACTCTAGCTTCTCCTAAATGGAATTTCAATAATGCTCCTTTAATGAGACTGCACTAAATTGAATTAGGTCCTGCTTATGCTGAAGTGGGATCTTTTTCTGTCATACTGGACATGTGCACAGAAGAGGATCTAATGTACGCCTTTGTACGGACTGTGTGTGGCCTCCATAACAAGAGCTACGATAACAGACACAAGGCAACCAACCTAATCCTGAGTATTTGTGGAAAAAAAAAAAAGGTAGGTTCCTGGGGAGCTTTTTGGGCCTGTAGGCTTCTGCTCACCACCATCCATCTCTATGGTCTGAACAGCCCAATTCTAAAAGCAGAGATCAGAAATCCTCTGGGGACATTTGGCTAATTCTTTAAAATATACTGGTACTGAAGGGTTAGGAAATGCCATCATCTGTGTCCACCGTTCTGATACCTTGCAGTGAATTCCCTTCCTTAACAAGTATCTCAACAGAGCAGGGATGGGAGAGCAAAGTCAGTAAAACACTTGGCTGGCAACATGCAAGGGGAAGCTCTGCAGTTTTCCTGTGAGCAGCTACGGGGAACATGTTCCCATCCTTCTGGCAAGCTCGCAGGTGGTTTATGAAACCGCACGGGCTCTCTGCTTGCTGAACGAACACCCGTCCTGGTCAGCTGGCCCGCGCTGCTACGTCCTGGGCCAGCGGCAAACCGGCCAGACAAGGTGGGTTTTGGGGAAGGTCATGGGCAGGGAAGAGAGGTGACAGGGCTGGAGATCACGGCCATGCTTTGTTGTGCTACAGAGACCCGCAGCAGGCGATGCTGGGATCCGGCTGCTGTGGGTTTGCAGGCAAGATGAGTTAACAGGGGCTTTCCCTGGATATATCTTGCTTTCTTCATTCTACTGCAGCTCTCTACCCTCAGTCCTGCTTTATTTAACATGTTTGCTGGAAAGAATAGGAAAAAAAATCACTGGTTCTGCTGTTTTACTCTTCCCAGGCATCTGCTGTTTTGGTGCAACATGGGGCCTTGCGAGCCGGGAAGCTCCGTCGTGCACCCATGGCTGAGGCATGCAGCAGCGTGGGGACCTCGCCGGGAGGCGACGGCATCGGGCGCTGAGGCCAGGCCGCGGCATCAAGGGAAGAGGTCCGCGGCGGGTCTCTCCGGGGACAGGTGGGAGGCTGGGGATGAACACCGCTGTGCCCCTCTGCACAAGCCGGGGTGTGTGGCTGCTGCATAGACACACTACCACAACGGGCTCCTCCAGGAACACGTTTATTTACATTAAAGCATTATTATACAAACTGAAAAAAAAAAAAAAGAAAAAAGAGAGCGAGACAACATTTGAGAGGGGCAGGTGTGCCAAAGTCAGCATGTGCCTCATTTCTGCCCCGCACTGCCGCTTCTGCTCCACCCTGGTCTCTGGTCAAGCCATGAGCGTCGTTATCTGTGTAGGAAAATCCCCTACTGCCCCTCGTTCGCCCAATGCGAATGTCCGATGTTTTCTGTTTCAGTGGCTTTCAAACTATTTTTCTGCCTCCAAAGAAAACTCTTGCCCAAAGGTTTTTTTCTTAATTTATTTATGTAACACAGTGTAGAAAGCTATCAATTCATAAGCAATGGTTCTGTACAATCATCCTGCAGAGGATCCCCGTTAATTTTCGACCAGCAGGCACTTTTCCCCCCCCAGAAGTGCTCACAATTAACAGGGATTCTTTTTAATATTTTTTTAAGATCAAAAAGATACATGGAAAAGAAAATAAAGTTTACCTTTCAATGCCTAAAGTGTGCACATAAAACAGGCACAAAGAAACAAATGTGTATTCCCATGATTTCTACGTCACTAATACAGCAGGAGCAACAATCTGTACAATAATATGCAACTGCAGAGGAAAAGAATTTCAATAACTCATTTGGAATACTTTTTAAAAAATGTTGTTTTACTTTAAAATGCATAGTGATCAGAAAAAAACGCTCAGCAAAGAGAAGCAGCTAAACCCCACAGACACCAAAAGCATCCCCCATCAATTCTTAAAGCATATTTCAATTAGGACTTAATTTTTGTCACAAATCACAAGAATAATATACAACTGGCTAAGGAGCTACATGATAAATAATTGGGAAAGAGAATCTATCCATGCACTAGTTAAATACAGCTAAACTCTTTACAGTACACAAAAAACATTCATTAATAATGTAGTGTAAAGACTGAAATGTAAAGAGAAAGAGAGAAAATACATTACTGATTTTATTAATTCAAGTTCAGGCATCTACTTGTGTTACAGCACAGCTGTCAAAAGGCGATAATGAGTAAATAATAAAACAGAGTGTTTTTGATTCTTTCCACATTATTCTATAACTGAACACCAATGGGCAGTGAAGCAATCATTCTGCTGTCCAACTCATGAGGCTGTTGTAGTGTCCTAGTTCTGCATTTGTTCAAAGAACTTGTAGGTGGGATTTTCATAGCCATTTTGCTGCATCTTGGAAAGGTGGCGCTCCTCTGGTGTCACTGCAGCATCCACCTGTGAAGAAACCAGGGTCAGGTTCTTGTTCAATTCACAGCACACTGTGTTTCCTCACTTAATGGCCATCCAACGTATTTTGTATCCTGCTTTACATGTATTTAGGCACAAAATATCCTCTGAAATGCAAGATAGGTTTTAAAGCTCAGGACAATTTTTTTTTTTTTTTTTTTTTTTAAAGAAGGGAGGAAGCAACTCAGGTCCCAAGCTCAGTCACACCCTCACAAGAAAATCTAAAATAAAGGTGTCTGGAGGTGGTAGGGAGGAACTCAACAGTTGCTTGCCCTGCTGGACCTAGCTGCTCAGATACTTCTCCACTAAACAGAGTATTAAACCTAGGACCTGGAGGCTCTAATGTTGCCCGAGGAGACAACTGTCTCTAAAAACTCTTCTCTCCAAGTTACGCAGGACTGCAAATGGCCTCAGGGAACAAAGTCAATATACTGTGTTGCAGTATAAAATATAATACAAAATAAAAGCCCACGAACAATTTTCCAGAGCAACCTGCAGGGATGGCCCTTCTTGTTTGGACAGTCATGGTTCGCTTTCTGGATAGAGTAATGTGCAGGAACAAGGTAAGGCAACCGGAACAATTCTGCAACTTATTATTTTTGCTGAAGGACTTCATGATTACCTGCCCAAACTCAGCAATACCACCTTGTGTTTTGTTTCTGTTGATTGGTTCAGGAAGTATGCAACATTACAAAGAAAAAAGGGAATATATTTTGCATCTCCCTGCCAGACTCCCATTATTATGTCCCCCTTCTCCCCAATACAGTATCTATACTTGGGATCGACTGGATCTGAAATAAGGAAAAATTCAAAGAAAAAGAAAAGATAGAAAAAGCTGAAGGAAGTGGCTGGAGGCTGCCTTCTGTCTATACTATACTCTCAGATTTGTTGCAGGGGTAAGGTCTCAGAACCATTAAATAATTAATTGGTAAGAAATAAAATGAGAATACCAAAGAAAAAACAGAGCAGACAGGCAGAAGGTGAGCAAAAATTCCATTGCAGTGCCTGAAGCAGAACTTCTCTGGCTCCAATGTTGAATTTGGTTCAGTTTAGTGACAAAAAGCTTGAGGTTTCTGCGCTGGTTAAGTATTTCTACTTAACAAAAATTGACCTTTCTTGATTACTTGGAAGACAGGCATAAAAACAGCTCAGTCAAGACTTCTCCATTGAATACCTGCTGCTCCACAAATTATTTTCTTCTTTCACTGAACATTACAGTAATACAGAACTTCATCAAATTAGAGTGGGCGAGAACAGTCTCTAAATGTTAATTAGGTATTTTACCTCCACTGTTTGAGCTAAATACCTGTTGTGAATTCAAAACCTACCATCTCCTGGCTATCTTGTTAACTACATATTAAAACAGAGCTAAGATAGCCTGTCAGCTATTTGACAGTTCTTAAAAAGAGAAGGTAAAAAGTGAATTTTACACAGTCAAAAATTTTAAATCAGGAAAGTGCCTAAGACTCTTTACATATTGGTTATGAACATTTTCATGTGGATTTCTGTAAGTAATGACCTTTAGCAAAAAGAGCTGTTTATTTTTAGCATAAAAATAACCTTTTGGAAAATGGAAAATGTATTCTCTCAGGAAGTCTTATATAGCAGGCTAGCTTACTTTAACCTTTTAATAAAAAAGTAAAGAAATAGTACTTATGTTTGATGCTCATTTTAAATCTGCTCTACAATACTAGAAATAATTCACCTCAGTGAGGACAGACTATAACCTTCAGTGGGTTGTTACCTGATGCTCTGGAAAAAAATAATAGGGATGTTGTTCCACGCTTGGGACAAAGGCAGACCGCTCAGCTTATTTTTGCAGCTGTTATTTTATTGTGGTAGATCACATTTGCCTTTCCTGCAGTACCACCAGAACGTGGCTCCTGTCAGAGCCATCTTCCTTCCTGATGTTCTTGCATTGATTATTTAAGAGATGAAATGGTTCTGTGTGTGGTACATATACTGGACTGCTCAGATGAACTGCTGACCCCAGGTCGGATCCCTTTTCTAATCCACGTCCCTTCTAATCTCCTTAGCCATGTTCCAACGCCCAAACTGCACTTTCAGCCATCACTGTTTTCAATCAAATCTCTCTTTTGTCATGCAGTAATTGCAAATTTTTGTGACATATCCAACTTTAAGGGTCACACCCTGCTTCCACTTGCAGACTATTACAAAACTCTCTACAGCAGGAGTCCTGAGTCTTCCAGAAAGCACGTGATGCCTGCCGATGGGAAACGGGATGCCAGGCAGAAAGGATCTCTGGGCTGAGCTGACGTGGTGCTTCCTGTGTTTCCAATTTTGCAACATAGCCTGACATTTCTGCTGTTAAAATACTGTCAAAGCTGTATTTGCAATAAGTAATTCTCTTATGCAACAAAACCAAAATACATCCATTTCTTCAAGTCCTGTGGCATGCTCTCAGGCAGTAGGTTATTGTTTAGGGAAGTGGCGCTCTTGCTTTGAGCTTCTCTCTTTTCAGGTTTCTCTTGTTTTAGATATTAGGGGGAAAAAAACATGTGTTTTCCTTTCCCCGCCCCCCCTATCTCTCCAGAAGCGACAAAAGAAACTTTCTTGCTGACAGCGTGCAGTTTCCTTGGGCCAGCGCACGTGGCTGGTGAGTGCTCAGCTTGGCTGTCAGCAATCATTTCAATCCATCATGGGCAGGAGAACCCCTGGGAATTTCGCAGCCTGTCTCCTCTTCAACCTCTACACGCAAATCCCCAAGACACTTCTGTATAACAACCTCCTCAGCAGTGAGTGTACAACTGTGCACTTGCATTTTAAAGACTTGTCTGTGCCTGCTGTTCGAGCCTTCCTTTTTAACCCCCTTTTCCTGCAGAGACCTATGCTCAGCCGAGAAGGCAGCTGTGGGGCTATTTGGGCTGGGTGAGAGGCAGCGACAGAGCTGCTGCAACTCATAGCAATATCCCTACAAGGATCTCCTGGTGCTTGGTTCGTTCCTGCTGTTTTACAAGTCCTTTCTGGGTTGCCAGCTTTCCCCTCCACAAGGGTACACCATCAGTAACCATATGCAGTGAATTAATTTCTGGCAATTCCTCGACCCTGTCGTCATTCTGTAGAACACTGTTTTCAATGTGAATATTTCATCATTAAAATGGCAGCAGGGCCTAACAAATCCAGTTCAGTATAGGTCTTGTAAAAACACATAGAAGGCCTAATGCCTGCCTTGAGGACCATGCAAATTTAACAGCGTTAACTATTTCCATTGTGACAATGTCACCGCATGCCATCTGCTGCTGCTAAAGTCGTCGCTAACACGGCTGTGAAGGAAAGGGAAGAACAAAGCAGGGAAAATTGTAAGCATTCCAGTAGCCTTTCTAGCACTCACAGAAAATGAGAATACAAAGCAAACGCACAGGAAAAATCACCCTTCCTCTTCTTCCTGAATGGGCTGCTGTAATGTCAAGTCAGCCCTGTGTTTTATCCTACCACGCTACAGGAGTATCTTGTGCTTGTCCAAACCAAGAAGTGAGAGCCACTGGAGAGCTCACAACTAAACCCACTGACTGCTCTAAAAGGCTCTCATTGAGGATGAAATCAAAGCCTAATATGAAGCACTGGGCCTGAGAGATCAGGGATCTCCACGTATCAATACACACCTAAGAGCATTTCCCCTTCTATGGGGCTCACACACTAGGCTGGGATGCATGCAAGGGCATGCCAGAACCAGTGCTGGACTTCTCCCTATTTAAGCTTCAAACAACATTGTATTGAACCTTATAACCTGTTTTAGCTTTAAACCTCCCACTCACGATTTCTATCCAGGACTAGAAGATATGATAAGCCCATAAGACAACCTGCTTGTGGAGAAGAAGCAGGGTAAGAAAACAAAACAACATAAAAAACAGAGTCAAAGAAAGAAGAAGCAAAAGAGACTAAAGAATGGACCAGAAACTCAGAGGAAATTCAGGAAGGAGAAAGAGATTAGAAAAAAATATAAGGAAGGACAGAAGAAATCAGACTGAATTTTTAAAAAACTTTGCACAATATTCCATATCAAAAAAGTCCCATTTTGATAAACCAGTTTACAATGGAAGGCCAGTAACCTCTGAAATACAGCATTTATAGATGAAAGGGATTTATTGAGGCCTGCAGCTGACTATGCCACAGGTTAATCTATCTCACTGCCAACTTCAGTGCACTATTGCTCATCCTGATTGTCTTTACCTTTTGCTTTTACCCATTTCTACTCTGACAAACAATTCCTTTCTTTTCTTACAACCTTTGACCTAGGTATTGCTCTGACAAACTACATGTCTTTAAACCTGATTATTTCCTTGTCAGTAAATCACGAAAAGCTCCTTACCATTTTTATTTTCCCTTACTTCCCTTATTTTAAGAAGCTTTTTGCTACCCATTACAGAGGTGGTAGGAGTTGAACACAGCATTCAAGACTGCTGAGAAGCAGCCCAGACACTTCACTTTTCTATGGCCTGATGCCCCTTGAAAAAACAGCCTGGACAGGTAAATAACCTCTTCTTTTGAGCTTGCTTGTCCATCTACCACTTCTTCTCTAGCTTATACTTTTTTCATGCAGAACTTCCTAACGTGGAGTCAGGAAGACAGTAATATCGCAAAAAACTTCTTATGCTGCCTCTGCACATATGGGCCAGCTCAGAAACCCAGACAGTACGTGTAAGGCAGTTCTCAAAGATCCAGCAAACACAACATTGTTGTTTAGATTGTGCTTTTCTTTGGTAAATGCATGCTGTCTAATATACATCTGCAGATCCGGCTTTGACAGATGAACTTTGGAGAGTACAGCTACAGCAATTTTAATGACTGCTGTGCTACTCCTGTGAGCCCTTATGTTGTCCCCCCTCCTCACACACTCCTGGCTGGAGGTGCCGCCTCTGTAACAGAAAGCAACTGAGTTTCAGAAAGGAGATACTGAAGGAGGATGAGTTGAGACAGTTGGCTGAAGTTTGGAGCATATGAGAGATGATGATGACTCTTTTGCCATCTGCTTTTATAGAGGAAGAAACCTCCTGCAGCCAGGTGGGAAAAAAACCTCAGAAGGTTTGATGGAGCCCACCTGGGCACATATAATAGGTAATTTCAGTCACTCAGTCATCTATTTACGTACTTGTGATTGTCCTTTTTCCTGGTAAGGATGAATCACTTTGAAATATCTATACTGTCAAACTGGTGAGAAAATTATTATGACACTTTTTCAAAATAGGAAATATATATTTCTCCTTAGAACTTCAAAAAAGACTAATAGAGTTTTTCATAACATCTTTTGTTAAAGAAATCATAGTGGAATGAGAACAAGCATTACAGTCAGAGATGACTTTTTTGGAAGATAGGAATACAGGTGGAATAGGACCTGTTTTGTAATCTTTGCATCCATTAATACAGACTTGAATTTTCACAATAGTTTCTGACATGCAACAAACAGATAGGTTGCAAGATTTGTTAAAATATACCCAGCCAACCTAGATCTGATGTACAGTTATTTTTACATCAAATGTTTTACTTTTTAGTGCACAGCATATTGTAGGTGCATCTCTGCTAGATAAATTAATCTTCTTTTAAATGGAATAGCTTAATTTTGAAGACATTTATTGTACATGGATCTTTGTTTTTCATCAAGTAACTGCTACACAATTTTCACTACCCTAGGGCAAAAATAGGTGTTATGCCTTTCTTGCAAGCGAGAAGCTGAGACAGTGAGGTTATGCAGACTGCCAACAGCACAGAACAAGTCTGGCAGAATTAGGAATCCTGGCTGCCAACGGCAGACCCAATGCAGTGAATCTACCATGCGACAACATCTACAGTGTGGCACTATAAACTGACTAATATTCTTGGTAGATCCTCGTGCTACACCTTTAGTTTGTTTTCTGTAAAACTTTTTACTCCCCAAGTTAGGCTGTCATTTTGACATGAATAGCTTGTTCAGATTGTGCACGTTATTTCCAGCAATGAAGCCAACATTTCCAAGCTCATTTTCACTGAAGAAAGCTCATAAGAATCTAGGAGTATTCTCTCTATATCATTCCATCAGGCAAAATCTATCAAAAATTTTAAGGTCGTACTGCAATAACGGTATGTCCACATCCAATGTCTGATTCAGGGCTTTGGCCCAGCAAGCCTCCTGACCTGTTCTGTTGCAGCTAAATGCAGTCAAAGAAGGGTCTCAGCTGGGCAACCCCAACTCACAGCCAGGACCTTCCTCCCACCACCTCTGGGTGTCCCCACACACGCGAGCTCCAGCGTGGAGCCCCGGGTGGGCTGTTTCAGCAGGACCAACGCTCACCGACATGGGTCTCACACCGCAGCTGACGTATAACTGTTGGAAGCAGAAACCGACTGGGTGGTTTAAAATTCAAGCCTGTTTGAATTTTCCACAAAATAGGTTGAAAGCTTTCACATGGAAAGTTAAAACTGAGATTCTTAGTTGCTATTTTCTGCCTCTCAGTCCAAAATTCTGCATGGCTTGTTGGGACTCAAATCTATCCTGCGTATAAGAGCGCTCTCGCCAGGTGCTCTTCTCACCTTGTCTCTTTGGGAGGCTTTAAACCATAAGAAAAAGCACAGCCTGGATTTTGGGAGGCTTACTTAAATGTTTTTAAGGCTCTTCACTGCCACCAAAAATGGAATAGGTGCATCAGAAAACATCCCTCATATTCATCTAGTACGACTAGAGCAAGGTTCATTTGACTCAAGGTGAAACCAACATAACTGTGGACTTGAACAAGATTTAGTTTCAATTAAAAATTGCAAATATTGGTTTTGGAAGACAAAAACCATAAATGTCGGAAGTGCTGCCTAACATAAAGTACTACCTGCACATCAGATACTCCCACAGCTAACTTCTAGATATAAACATATTGGGGGGGGGCGGGGGAGCGGGGGCAGGGAAAAAGGTATACGAATCCCCTTCCAGTTCTCATGATCAAGTTTTTCCTATTTATAGAGACTCCTTTTTAAATCCAAGCAACAGACCTTGTATTTTAAATTATTGTAAATTGACCATAGCTTTACCTGGAAGATTGTGAAGAGACAATGGTTTTCATCTTGAAAAACTCATATAGAATTTTATATTTGTATGTGCTTCTCAAATCTATGAGTTTCAGATTAGCCATAAATCAAAAACTGTTGGTGGCAAAAGTTAATCTTGTTTAGAGAACAAAAAGTAATAAAGTATCTGTATAAGAAAAATCCTTGTAGTATGCAGCACAATCCACAGACCTGCCTCGAACCTTTATTTGCAAACTACATAAAGAAGTCTGTGTGTGAATTTCCAACAATAGGAAAAACAGATTTTTCTCCTTGTGCAGTATCTGCTCATTGGCTACTATCAAATTTCCTATAAAATGAAGTTCTGTGTTATAAGGTAATTGATCTAGGATAATTCCAGAACAAAGTTCTGTGGTTTTGCATCCAACTTGACATGGTTTATACTATGACTGTATTTACAAACTGAGGCAATTCAATTCCAGTCTGCTACATACAACCACTCTGACTTTGAACACTGGGCTAGCCAAAAAACCAGGCTTTTTTCTTTGTAAATGTATTTATGGAGCAGTGTGTTGACTGTGCTGTTCATGTGACACTGCTTGTGTTTGGAAGCCTTGTCTTACCTCCACAACACCGTGGTGAATAGACGTGTACTGCTTCTTCTTCAGCATCACCAAAGTAATGACAATCACTGTTGCTATGACAACACCTCCCACCATTAGTCCAATGATGGCACCTTTATTTGAACCCACATCTTCAGCGAAGAACACCTATAAAAGAAAAATAAAATAAGGTGGCTAATAAAAACCTGACCGAGTGTTTGGCTAATGTGTCCAGATGCCAGAGCAATTCAAAGCCTACTGAAGTATCTGTAATTAAACGCTACTGCATGTCAGCCTAATTATTCAAAACTGGATCACTGCAGTACAAAGCTCTCCTAGCAGGAGAAGAGGTACAAAAGTGTTTTTTATTGCCTGTAGTGTAGCAGTTTTGTGCCTACGTAGAAGACTTATCTCTATGTCTTTTAAATCAGCGCCTTACACAGGTCTTAGAAACAATACAAGTGTGCCAGTAGTTGTCCTTTTTTTTTTTTTTTTTTTTTTAAAGAAACAGCCAAGCTAATTGCAAAATGACTGATAAGCTCGTAGAGGAGTAACCAGGAAGCATATAAATTTCTTTATTTTTAGAATGTAAATTATGAAATTGTTCACAACTTGACATCTCTTCAGCTTGTTTGGACCAAGTCTGATGCATTGGTTTGATAAAGAAGTAAAGAAAACCAGTAGGATGACAGTGAAACTCGCACACGACCAGTTGGGAGAAAATTCTCCCAGCAGACGGACCAGAGTCCAGCAAACACAAGCGTACTAATTTAAGTGACTAGCAAGGAAGTCATCGAGCTTTCACAGAGCAAAGGGAGAATGAGCTACACCTGGATGATGACAATCCTCATGTGAGACTGAGCCGATATGACAGCTGTGTGAAAAACAGAGAAGATCCACTTGGATTGTGTATATTGATAAGGCAAAACAGTGAACAGCAAGGTGCTTTACCATGCATTTAATAAGGCTGGCTGCTAGAAATGGGAACAGGTATGAAAGTGGGTGATTGTTTTCACTGTTCCATATTGTATTCAAGTAATATGCTGAATTATTTTACTTCTGTGCATATTTTACAAACCTTTTGTCTGCTTGTCAATAGCAGGCTTTTATTATTATTATTTTTAATCAAAATGGGCAAAATGGATTAGAGAACACATTACATTCATAGGACTGTAAGACTAACTCACTCTGAAAGACTAAATTCTTTGACAAATATTTAACAAAAATGCGAGGGGAAACAGGAAACCTGCTGAGAATTATAATGAGCTGTATTACATCTGCACTCTTTAAGAAAACACAATCTTCTGCAGAGAGGTATTAAAACATGCAATATAAATACGTATATTGTTTCTAGTTGTAAACAAGAAATATGTTTAAACGGAGTTAAAAATACACTGGAAAGCACACACAATGGACAGTGTTGGCATACACTGATGTGAAGTAGTAACTTCCTCTGTCAATTTTACCTGCACAGGAATGAAAGTCTGTTACTATACTATTTTAGAGCACTGTGAAATATCCCAGCTAATATACATGTGCAACAGAGGAAGGGCTTAAGCATCCTCAGTCATGAAAATGAACTTTATATATAGTTAAAACATGAATACCCATAAAGAGGAATATAACTATAATTTTGGATCAATTCAGAAGCTTGCATGTAAAATACAATGCATAGCTGAATTCAGAACAATATCTTAAGGAGACTGTTTCACCCAGGTGAATGTATTTTTCTACTTACTGCTTTTGAATTTAAACTAATGGAGAAGATGTCTTCAAATTCTAACCTCAAAACCAACTCTGGCTGGGAATAAGGAGAATATACAACTTCAGAACAACTCACTGATATGAAATGGCATATGACATGCAATGCACTGTAAGGCATCATCCCAGTATTTTCTCAATGATACTAGGCTCCTTGCTCAGTCTCAGTTGAAAAAAAACAAAAAAAACCCCAACCAAACTAGAGGACAACTTACTAATTTTAAATAATGATTGTAGCTATCAGTGAGAAGTATGACATAAAACGCTTTAGAAAGCTTGAAAACTCTTGTGTTAAGCATGCCACATTATTGAAGCGGATGGATTCCAACGGTAGGGGGTAGCTTGCAGCTCCAAACTGCTTGAGATGGTATCAAAGCACTTCTATATAAAAGGTTACTGTTGAAAAGTGCATGTGACACAGGATCAGTAATGTAGGAACAAGTGTATGAAAACACATTTCTACAAGTTTCCTCCCTTCAGTAAACTCACACAGGTTTACTCCATCAGGATGTTTAACTCATCTGAGCTAAGCGTGTCAGAATTTCCCAAATTAGTGCTAATGCATTTTGGATTAGTTCATCAAACTGGGAATTCTCAGTTCTCAGCATCAAAGAGATGGCGGAATATCTTTTTACACAGTGACTGCCTAGTTCAAATGCAAAAACGAGTCCCATGCTAATTTTAATTTTCAGCACTACTTAGCTTTAAAAATATATTAAAAAAAAGCTTTCAAGTTTAATATCAGGATATTGAAAGTCAGAGAAGTGAAATCTCATGATGTAATATACCTTTACAAAAGGGGAAGCAGAACAGGTTTATAGTCAGCACTGCTGTATGGGTTCTTCATTACTTATTAAGAGACTGCAAAAAGCCTTTAGAAGATCCTTATTCTCACTTACATGGCTTTTAGTTGTTACTTTTCATAAGAATCACAGTTCAAAAGGGGAACAATATTTTGTTCCTATCTGCCATTCACCTGTTAATAATATACCCTAAGAAACAAAATACAGAGATACGACCAAGTACAAATTAAAATTAAGGCCAATGGAGAATCTCTCCTCATCCCAAGCAGGGAATTTTGTGAGAGGTTATGCTCCGTAGAGATCAGCTCCTTCATGCACCATCACCATCTGTCTTGAGAGAGGGGGACTCTTTTCCCAAAACAGAGTCACTCCCCAATACCACTCTTATTTCTTGCTGCACCCTGCTGGGTCTCCATCAGACTTTCTTTTACCTACTTAGTGGTGCCCTTCCTCTGCATCTCCGCTCTTCAGTTATGTGATCCCTGACGAGAGACGGACCAGGGGGCAGCTATTACACAAATGACCACATCTGGTTGCATACAAGCGTGAGGGCAGGAACCGTCAGCATTGCTTCTTACGTCAGACTTAGTAGTATTCAGCCTTCGCTGCTGAAATTATTCCAGATCTCCCATTAAGAGAGAACCAGAAGAAGCAGAAGCTGTTCACGTGAAGACTTTTTGAGGCAATTTTGACATCCCCATCCACATCACACAGGGGAAACATGGCCATAATTGGCTCACAAGCCCAGAATTTAACCACCAATTCAAAATGCACATGTAGAAAGCACAATTTGTTCACTTACCAGCTTCTGATGATGCACTTCGTATCCTGAGTCATGCCGGAACTCTGCATCCATCTTTACTTCAGATATCTCTTCTGTTTTAACATTGGTCAACCCAGAACCTGCATTGCACCGCAATGACAACTTATTAATGTCCTTGATTCAATTACACTCTACTTACCTCCACCATGACAAGAGCAGAAGGTAATGGTATCATTCACACAGGTGAGGTGTGATGTAACATTCACACAAGATGAGGTGTGAAAGGGAGCTGGGAGAGAAGTGAGGTACATCTGATGTTTCATTCCCACTGAGGTGATGGAGAATGAGCTGGTAAAATTTCTCCTCTGTTAACGTTCCTTAATCCACTGTAGCTATGTTGGTACATGCACTGAAGGCTTTCAGTATGAAATACTGCAAGAACTAAGCTGCGGGGGATTAACAGTGGTCTCCTGAACTGGCTCAGGGGATGAAGACAGATCCGCTCTGACAGCCTCTCTAGAAACACCAAGGAAATTTGATGTTTAGGCTGAAATCTTCCCCCTCCCTAGCTCAGGCTGCTGTGAGGAAAAAGATATACCCATGGTGTGAGGTGGGGAACCCCAGATACTACATTCTCTTGCTTCCAGTGAGTCTGTGCCTTATGCACAAACATGCATATGAGTTATTAAAAATGTTTGTGAAGTTTACAGAACTCTTGCTTTTATAGTGCAGACCGTTCAGAATTAATATGATTCAAATTTTGACTTCTGCCTGAGAGATAACTCTGCCTCTTGATTAGAAGCAGACAGTATAGCAAGTAACCAGAGCTTGCAATGATTTTAATCATGGATAGTTTGCAGTCCTGCTTTCTCCTTATGGATGTGAAGAGGGGGATGCTGCACTAGCTGGAAAGAAGGCCAGGATTTCCTCCTGGCCATAGGAGAACTAGCCAGACTTACAACAGCTGAGGAGCGCAGCTGATGTGTATATCTGTGAATGTTCTGTCCTGAAAAACCGGCTCTAGCTCATAGAGAACATATGGGTATTCATGTAGCTGGTTGTTTTCCTTCTTAGTGCAACTGATTGACATTCGTATCTCTTGGAGATACAAACACTGCAGAAGTATGTTATTTATGAGAAGTTATCTCCTCACCCGATATAATGTGATAAGAACATATGAACTGATTCAGATTCCTTGCCTATAACTATTCTAACATTTTTATCCCCTCTCTTCCCCTCTCCAAGCTTTCACTGTGATTCCTAGCATTTTGGGCTGACCTTAAGTCCCAATGTGTGGAAATTTAAACATCTTCGAAACTCTCAACACCATGGACTGCTCTTGTTCTCCACAGTGTCTCTGGACTCTCAGTAAATTCTTGAAGACTTACAAGTGCCAATGAGCTCCACAATCTAAAGTAGCACTGAATGAAACAGTTATTCCCCTTTTACTGCTTCTGAATTTGCCAGTTTTTTACATTAAATGCTGATCTATTCTTGTATTGTGAGACAATGAGAACAGAAGTTTCCCAGAACTTCTCTAGGCTGTACAGACAATCCCATTCTTGGGTTCTGATCCTACTTTTCACAACAAACCATACAAAAGAGAACAAGAATAATCTTCATGCAGTAAAGTATTTATGGTTATTTTCTTGAACAGTCTGACCGTCCCATAAACTGAAACTTAGTCTCTCTTTTTTTTTGAAGGAATAAAGTATTTAGCGGCTCTCAAATATTTTTATCAAGCAGCTGATGCCACATTACACAACTAAGTCTGACACAAGTATATTATGACATTTATATACAAAAGGCCATTTCTAAAGGCAAAAACTGTAAAGTATGTAAGGAATTGCAGTTTGAAAACAAACCATGACATTCTGTCAATGAAATGCAGGAGGAAATGGAGATGAAGGAAATAAAACCCACACGGTGCCTGAAAGGAGGTTTAATTTTCTATCCCTAAAGCAGCTATGGTTAGTTTTCCAAACTAAAGAAAGAATACGATTCACTCTCCTGTCTGCATAATCTGAAAATAGCTCCTATATCTGCATCAACAGGAAGTGAAAAAAGTGAGAACACATTTGGCAGCACAGAGGCTCGCTTCTTCAAATCCCCTGCCTTTTTGGTGCTAGGATTAAGAGGGGAGAAACAATAATGGAATAGTAGCTTTTCACATAGTTGCAATAGTTNGCAAAGGGCTTTCCTTGGACTTGGTTCACTGCCCACAGCTGTAAGGGCTGAAGAGGTGGCTGTTCCCAGCTGCTTGCCACTGTCCACAGTCACACTTGTGTGGAAGCTCCCTCGAGGCAAGGACTTTGGGAAGTACAGAACTTTATTGCTATAGCTCGCAAACTGAATGAAGCTGTAAATATTGATTAAAAAATATACATGCATATATGAGATATATTGGTGAAGAATCAACTTGTCTTGCAACAAGTCTTGCCTGCCAAATCTATAATAGGTCATTGAAGGAGTTAATAAGCAAATGGGTAAAAGTGATTTAGCTTAGAGTGAATGTGGCTTTCCAAAACACTTTTGAGAAGGACCTTCATCAAAGCTCTGGCAGAAGATAAGATGGCAAGAATTAAGAGGGAAGGTCCTACATGACTTTCCATAACCGATTAAAAGGTAGGAAACAAAGTGTAAATACACAGTCATTTTTCACAATGGAGGAAGGTTACCAGCAGGGTCCAACAAGGATCTGTGCTGTGCTATTTGTAAAGCGATCTGGATAAGGGAGTGAATGGTGCCGTGACAAAGTCTAACAACAAAAATAATAATAAAAATGAGGGTAGACAAAGTAAAACCAACTGCAAAGAACTGCAGAAATTCTGAGCGCACAATAAAAGAGAAATGATATTCAATGTTGATATAATGTAAAGTGATGCACACAGGGAAAAATAACCCTAACTATACATACACAACATTGTGCTCTAAATTAGTTCTGTTTCACCCAGGACAGAGACCTTGGAGTCACTGTGGATAATTCTCTGTGGGCAGTTGGCTCAGTAGCAGTCAAAAAGGCAAAGAGAAAGTTAGGAATAATTAAGAAGGAAAAGAGAAGACAGAAAACATCATTACACCGCTGTATAAATCTATGATTCATCCTCACTTTAAATATGGCTATCAGTTCTGGTCACCCCATCTCCACAGAAGAACTAGAAAAGGTACAAAGAAGGGAGACAGTAATGATCACTAGTATGGAATGGTTTCTATACAAGGAAAGACTAGACAAATCAGGAGTCTTCAGACTGGAAAAGAGACAGCTAAGGGGGAACACTACAGAGGGCTATACAGCTGTGAATGACACACAAAGTCAACAGTAAACGATTATTCATTATTTCTCCTAACAAAGTGCAGGACACCAACACAATTAGGACACAGCAGATTAGAAACTAACAAAAGAAAGTGTGTGTGTGTATATATATATATATGTATGTATATATACACACACACGTATATATATTTGGAACAATGCAAAATTAGGCTGTGGAACTCATTGGCACAAATTATAAGCATGTTCAAAATGCAAATGAACAAATGTGAAGAAGAAAGGTTCATCCATGGTTACTAAACACAATGATGAAGATAAAATTTCCAGTTCTGGAAGTCTATCAAATGCTGATTGCCAAAAGCTCAGTGGATGTGCTGGCAGCACAGGCAGAGGCGATATCTGCAGGTATCCCGCTTGTGCCATGGCTAGAGATAGGACACTGGGCTTGGGGACTTCTATTCTTGGCTCTAACCACTCTGAGTGAAAACAAGATAGGTTAGCTTAGACTGTGGGTCTTTGATAACCGCAGTTAGAGGAGTCAAACACCACAGGCAGGAATTACAGCAGCTTTTCAGCTGGCAGAACGGAAGGCAGCAGCCCTCGCCTCAGGCAGTGACAGACGGTGGGAAGTTTATCAGTAGGCTCAGCTGCAAGTGGAAAAAAGACATGATCAAACCCCCAGGCTTTCCTAAGCCCCATTTCTCTGACTGGCTGTTCCCCTTCCTCCCTCTGTTCCTGTTTTACGGTAACACAGGAGCCCTACTTCCAGGGTACGGCAGCTTGACCAATCTTTTGTTGCAAGACCAAGCAGAAAAATCTCTGCTTTGGGCCAATGTGATCAAGGTCTGGTGGTCTACTTGGTCTTATTCACCAACCCCAAAACTGCCATGAGATCTGAACACAAAAAAGGGCCTGCTGTTAGGCAGTTAACACTGTTTGGCTTACTAAAACTCATGCGTGGTATCTAGTCAAGGAAAAAGGTCAAGAACAGAGAGAGATGAAACTTTTATTGCACTAACAAACGTAACAGTAATTTTTCTTTCCTCTTTTCCCCCTTAGAAGTGAAGATAAGGACAATTAAAAGTATGAACAGGGTAAAGTAGTGGTCTTCTGCAAATAATTAATTATATGATAAGAGACCCATGACTCTGTACTGGAATCAAATACTTGGTATGACACAGTTATACACAGGGTTATAAACTGCCTTTCCGTAATGTTGCATTACGGAAGACTTGCTATTTAACTTCCCTCTATTTCCAGTTCATTAACCTTCTTGTCCTGGTGAATACATATTTAGAGATTTAGATGCTATAATCAAAGATTTATTTTTCAAAGGTAGTTACTAAAGAAGGAAAAAAATTAAGGGTCTTTTGAAAAGTGTTATCAGAGGGGTGTGAATCAGGTAAGAAGCAAAAAACTAAGAGCTGGCTAACACTGCTTTACCCTTGTACTGAAGAAAAGCATACAAAGAAGAGTTAGCTACATGACAAGATCCTTAATTCTGACCCAAAATAAATAACGTTTTTTCGTTACCAAGTCTAAAATATACAACCCAAACACAAAAGCCAATATAAAAGAAGAAAAATGAGAGTAACAGTCTGATGGCAAATTCAAATTCACAAATAATCATAATTATTAATGCTTTTTCTTCTAAAATGCATACTATCTTTAGGGACTGGTATTCCTAATTACTTCAATTTAAAAATGTTACAGTTCAGCTGGTAAATAAATTAACTTGTATCTCCTTTGCAAAACTAACAAATCTAATTAGCCATCAAAACCGCACACTTAAGAGCACCCAATAAAATCCAATGAGCTAGTTAACATTATTATACTTTGATAAAATAAAGCATTTACTAAACAATGACAGGTTTGCCTGCTTACTTTATATGTATCAGAAAATAAGATTCAACTGTTTTTTTCTTGCTTTGCTCTTGAGTACTTAAGGTTGTTGAATGATGGGCTTTTAATTATATTGCTGTTAATTAGTAATGTTAACTACTTTTATATACATATATAGTCCAAACATCAAAAAGAACAGCATATATAAACTTAATTGTTCCTTGCCCTTAAAGGAAAAAAAAATCCACAGGGAGTCAAAAACCACTCATATGAAATAAAAACAAATCAGTGGCTTTGAGGAACATTTTACTCTCACGCAGATGAGCTTTTGTGTTTGTGTAAATATAAATTTATGCTTTAAGAAGAAGAAGAATAAAGATGATGCAATGAATTCTACCAAGGAAGTAATTAGCTGTACATTATTTACTACACTGTTTATAATTGTTTCTTCTACTAGTTAAATGGCCTTGCAAGATTTCTGATTTTGTTTTGCAGGGATCTGAAAAAATATTGTGGGGATCTGAAATAATATACACATGCCTATGGTCTTCCAGGTTCTTTTAGACATAAAAATCAAACCTCCAAGTGAAGCATGATTAAAACTACCCAAATTGGGTGGTCTCTGCATAGAGAAACACAAAATTTTTAGCACATTCAAAAACCATTTGAGCAAAAGATGTAAGAACCAAATTAAGGAAAACATTTAACCCCACATCTATGAATTGGACTTGAGTAATTTCGAGAATAGAAAAGATTTGTTGAATTTGGGTCTGTTGTAGAAAAGAAGTTCTATAGTTGTAGTACACAGCTTTATCTGGATAAAGATTCATCTGAAAAAAGGATGGATGGAAATGCATGTAGTGTTCAAAACAAGTACCTGGGAAGTAGATAGTCACAAGATCTTACTGGAAGTTCAACTATTATTTGCTCTATGACTTGGTGCAAATTATTTCAGCTGTTTCATTTTCCTCATGTATAAAGCAAGGATAATATACTCACTTTTGTAAAGATAACTTAAGTTGTAAAGATAATTTAAGTATCTTTGAGGAACAAGTACTTTAAGACTGCGTGGAACTAAAATTTCCTGGTCTCTCCTTGGAACTTGTTAAAATGGTGGTGTATTTTTACTCCATAGATGATGACAGGGCTCTCAGATTGGAGAAAGCAGTGACAGAGCACAAAAATAATTTTTATTCATTTTTTAAAAACTCTCACTGGAACTTAGTATGAAAAAATTCTTCCCTAGAAGACCAAAGATATTTTACATATGTGTAAAAATGAATAATGAAAAACAAGTGAAATTTGGTCATCTCTTTCTGGCATTTGTCAGTGCAGATGCTGTGCTTATGCATATATAATTGTGCTTGCAGTTGATAACTATCTCATTTATAAGAAATAACTATCTGATGCAAAAACCCAACCCATTAATGATTTAATTTGGTAGCTGCAGACAGTTGGCTTAAGTCAACTGCATTGAACTAACATCACTAAGACAGGAAAAAAGTGCAATTTCTGGCAAGAAAATCATAAATAATTCACTGAGCTGCTCTGTGGCCTCACATCACACAGGTTGCAGCGTATGTGCTAATGATTCTGCGGAACAGTCATTAGGCTTACAGAGCCTCTGCAACTACCCCCCCCCCCGCCTTCTATGCAACGTAACAGAATTAAGATGGTCATGTCATGAATTATCAGCAGAGGGGCCAAAGACACAGAAGCAGCTTTATGTGCAGTTGGGAGAAAGTAAAAAAACAAACCAAACCAAACAACCCCCCAGCCCTACTACATGGAAGAAAATGACACAGTTAATATCATAATATCTTTGCATGGACATACTGGATTACAGACATACTGTTAGTGATATAGTTGCAACTGTGCGACAGATGAGAATAAGATCTACTCTGAACCGAGCACTGGTTCTTTTCTTTAGCACCTTGAATTTCAGAAATTCTGCTGATGTTAAGCAGCATCATTCAGATGCCAGGTATTCTAATTTTTACTCAATTTCTACAGATCAGACTTGCTGATTGAATGTGAGTAAAAGGGATCATGCTTATGAGTACCTGGGCGCGTTTTTACACTATGCGCACAAAAAAGTTACTAATAAACACGTACCCAAAATTTGGCCACAAGAAATTAAATACTCATAATGAAAAAGTGACCTCTGGAGTGTCGGGGAGTAGGAAGCACTATTGAAAAGACTACCAACTAAAGAGGCATTCTTTCCATTTGAAGCTCTTCCTGTGGAAGTAGGTAGCGATTTATATATGTCAAGAAATATGCAATAACCTCTTATTGTTTGGCCCAGTATTTAAAAATACAGGCCACTGATAACTCCTTAGTGCATCTGTTTATTTTCCATCCCTTTCACCTTTTTATTATCTCTGTTTACTTCCTTCTGGGGAAAGAAACAGGCATAATTCTCCCTTGCTCTCCCCACTTGTGAATTAAAGAGGAGAGGGCAGTGTGCTGAAGCAGCAGGCTTTTTTTCCAAATACCAGTGTGAATCACTCAGATGTTTCATTTATACTAGGAAATAGGGATTTCTCCTCCTGACATTACTCTCCTCCTACGACTGCTGTATTTCAGACTCAAATTCAAGCTTCAGCTGCTGCCAGCCAAGGTGGAGCACTGCAGAGGTAGAGATTAGGACAATTGGTTTAATTTTTATTAAATGCTTTAAACTTGGTCCTTACTCATAAACTTTCCTGATCTATGGATTGGACAACTCTTCACATTTCTCAGCTTTTCTTATATGATTTTTTTTTTTTTTTTTTGGAGAGAGAGAGAGAGAGAGAGAATGATGCAGTGAGGTAATAAGATCCCTATATAACTGTTATCGTAAGGATTAGAAACAACAAGGTATTTGTACTTCTTTGCTGTACTGTGACTCTTGTGGGAAAGGGATCTGCATGATCGTGATCTTTTTTTAAGAAAAACTTAATGAACATTGCAAGAATGTTGTATGGGTGAAACAGTGGTAAAAAAGAAAATGGAAAAAAGAAAAAAGGCATGTGTTTGTACGTGCATGTAAATCATTAAAGAGATGATTTTCCTCAAGAATTTTAAAACACCTGCTACAAAATGTTGACTTGTTAAGCCCAGACTTAGACCATTGCAGACTGACTTAATACCAGTATTTTTACCCTGAAGAAGCAGGTCACCACCTCGTTCACTTGAGCAAAACAAGTGAAAGAAGAAACTAAGAAGTGAAGACTATGAAAACAACAAACCTTTCAGGAAATCCACTGGAATCCAGGCAATTAGAACAAAACAAAAAAGTTACAAGTAGCAGCATGTGTCTTATCTGCCTCTAGGTCCCTTGTCAATACTGTTTCATTCTAGAATAATATCCTTGTATTTCAAAACGTTTTCTTTTCATAAAGAATAGCCCCAAACTGTAAAAACTGATTATCCCAAAAGGATAATGACTGCAAAAAAGTATCTCTTTTCCTCCTTTAACCTCTAGCATAGATTTTTTTATTTATAATTAACAAGTAAAACAATTTTAGAACACAGTAATTTTTGAACTGACAGAATCCCTTTTGTACTTCACACTCAGTTTAATTAACCAGCCATTTTGCTTTCCAGAATTCCTAGTTTACGACAGATACTCAGACTGCTATCAGTTTTTCTGCAAACCGAAATTCTAACGCAGTTTTAAAGGACGATGAAAAAATCAGGTGGGCATTTATTGCCAGAATTTGTGTCTGGTAAGGACAAATTTGGAGAAGTCTAGGCATGGTGTTTAAAGGTGTTAGGCAGACTTAAAAAAAGGAAAGCTATCTCACTCCCCCAGAAAAGATGTTTGAGAAGCTTTTCCAGAAACAGTGAAAAGAATATGTTTTGCTTACTGTTACAATACATTTAGCACTATGGTAAGGTGGCTCAATCCCTGTTTTACATACATATATAAGATCTGTGTTGTCAAATTAGGAATGTGGGCACAACAGTGGCAGCTTTTAATGTGCCCAGTGAAGTGACTACTCTTCTTCACTGGAGACTGCAGTCTGCATCCTTGACAGTCCGGAGGGATTCAATCCATGCGTCAAAAGCAGAAGAAGGGCCTTTGCGCCATTTCAATTCTGTGCCAAAAAGCCACAAATGCTGCCAAGGCCACTGGACGGTACTACTTCTGCACTCGAGCAAAAAATTGAGGAAATATTTCATGGTTTGTATAGTGTAAATTTACCTTTATCTATTGGAAATTTCAATCCCCAAAGGACACATGTTAAAACATTTTTACCTTTTCCTAATAGTCTATCGAATATATTCACAAAGATCACTCATGACCTATGCTAGCCATACTTTTGGTACTCTTTATACTGATCAATGGAGAGCTCTGATACAACGCACTAAAATCCAGTCTTTCATTCTGAATATAGAGTGTGCAGTAATACTAGAAAATCTTTTTTTCCAGATAAGTAATACCAGCCATTTCCCTCACTTGGGGGGAGGGAGAAGGGAGAAGGGAGAAGGAATCTTTAGTAATAAACACAGGCCTTTAAACAGGAGTTTTTTCATGAAGACTGAATTAAAAAGATTAATGATCACAAACTGACATATGACGAGAAAATTATCAGACTGAACTGACATTACAAAATTATGATTAAATGTGTTTCCCATTCATGTTTCACATACGTGTTTCATTTGCAGTGACATTTCTACTGTCCTTGGGGAAGAAATCTAATCCAGAAGGTAGAAAACTCCAGCATTACAAGAACATTTGCAGGCTATCTTCGTGGAATGAATCAAGACTCTAAACTCACGTAATTCCTAAAACAATGCTAGTAACATATTACCTGGCCAGTCTTGACCTATATCCCAATTGGTATAACATATTTTACTTCCCATGGTAGCATTTTCTGTACTTCAGTTAATACTGGTGAGTTATGTGAAAGATTTAAACACAGCAGGAGTGTGTGGCCCATCATGTTTTCTGACAGAAGTTTGGAAGACAAGATGAGAGGAAAAAGAGGAAAGATTGATCAAGTTTTATCTGACTTGGGAAAAAAAAAAAGATTGTGTGACACTGAAATCATTCTGACTCCAAAATAAATTGATCTAATCTTATTACGTGTTGGAGAGTAATCGCTTCTTAAAGAAAAGGTTGTTGCTCTCAATGGAACCAGCCAGTTCTAGATATTCCTAAACAGAGATGAGGGAAAAGCAGTCTGAAAAGCAAAAAAATAATATAAAAAGCAATTTTTTGCTTTGGAAAATTGGGCCAAATGGCATATTAAAAAGGAGATCCTGTCCCTGAATACCTCCAACAACTGGATTCACCTCACTTTTTCTAAATGATTGCAGCTTAACCCAAGCCAGTCATCTACTGTTCCTCTGCAATCAACGAGGAGACACAGGCATCTGCACAGGGCAAATAATCACCGCTATGTTAGGATGGGATGAATACCTGTCTGGAGGTGTCTGTATGATGACTCAATCCAGAGGGAGAACATTTTTGCTACAAGGGATGACAAGTTGATGTAAGTTCTGGGTCTCTGCGTCCCACTCCCTTTTCCAAGTACGTGTACTGAATGTCCTTAATACAGTGCACACAGGCTGACGGGGTTTTGTGGGGGAACTCTTCCCTGAAATACCAGCTACTGGTTCATGACATAGCATTACATTTTAACAGAGGGTTATACCAAAGAAAAGGCGATCATTTCAGCTCAAGCCAATCACAGGCATGCTGGGAAAACAGGTTAGATAAAAGCCATGCAAGTTATATACCTGGTCGTGTGGTGAGTCCTCTGTCTGCAGCTGGGCGGGCATCAACTGGCTCAACTGGGCATGTGCAGCAAAGAAAAAAAAAAGCAAATAAAAAATAAACAAAACCCCCCAAAATGATAAAGTCAACTGCTCTTCTGTTGGGACAGTGCAGGAGAGACATACTGCATAAACAAAGTTATAAAAAGCAACAGCTAAAAGAGATCTGCCTTCAGTTAATCCTGGAAATGAAAGGAAGGGATGGGCAAAACTTCAAAAGGAAAGTTTCACAGCTGATGCATCAATCAATTTTGTATCATATTCTGGTTCCTGCTTAAAACGAGAAACTATCGAGATCAAAGAATTCCTGTCTATACAGTGAACCTACACTCATTACATGCAAACCTCTTCCAGTGTTCTGATTAGAATTAGCAGTAAGAACTGACATGATGAGTTCTTGCAGCAAATTTTGGTCAATGTTGACCTATAAACCCACTGAAGCTTGACTTCCTTTCCCTTGCAATAGAGATTTTTTAAAACACTAGCTATATGTCTTGAAAAAAGTACAGCACATTTAAAAAACATGATCAATACTGCATTCCAGTATGCTCTGATTTGTAGACAGTAAATTCATCTTCCAATTTTTGAAAGGGGAGCAAAGGAGAAATGAAACTTTCCAGTCCAACTGGACATCATAAGTAGTTTTAAAACCCTTGTATTACCATACAAAGACCTTACCAGCCTAAAACATTCAGAGTCTTTCTCCCTTTTTTTCCTGGTTGTTTCTCTCTTTTGCTCCAATGCTTTTGCCTTTTTTATTTACTTTTTGCTAGAAGTGTCAGTGTCAGAAAGAAATTAATTTTGGTAAATAAATTATGTCATAGCTTGGAATTACCTAATTTTTAGATAAGGTACTCTCACTCATTTGAATTTCTAGATCCAAATATGAACCATCTAATCAGCAGTAGGTGAGCCACAGTCATGCAGAAAATTGACAAAAATCACAGTTTTCACACAGAAAACTGATCACTGCATTCTGTATCAGAAAATCATGCTAACCTGACGATTACTGCTGATTGATGCAAGGGGCCTCACCATCTCCTTAGGAAGCCTGTGTCACTAAGTCTTCCTATGGGTCTGGCAAACAACCTGCCATGCTTATAAGTGAGAGTCTATGTGGCACCCCGATCCTTTGCACCCAGGAGCTGACTGCAATAGCTCCTGCCTCAGCAAGAAAGCACTAAGCCAGCTTTATAGCAGCTGCAGGTTAAAGGCACATCCAGGCATCCGGCTTGCTTGTGTTTCCAGAAGTACAAAATTTTCACAGAGCTTGCTGGCCTGGTGCTGCGGAGACAAGCCATCAAACCACTTTCCTTCACAGCAGTTCAGAGTGGCACTAGCTGACCATGTAATTGCTTTCCTTACACAGTGCTATACAAAAAACAATTTCCATCCTTAACTAAAAACTACAGTTTTGAGTATTTTCTTATTTAAGTCTTCCACTAGGTTTCCCAAAATTATTGGCACCAACCCTTAGGTAGGTCAGCAGTAATTTTCAGTGAAAAAGACTGAAGAGAACAAACAAACAAGCATCAAAAAACTCCAAACCATCCTTCTATTCTGCCTCTGCAGAACCCTCCCCTGTCACCACCCCACCGCTACCTATTTCCTAGACCGCTGAAGGGTTTTATATCCTTCTTGTTTAGCATTTTGTAACCCTGTCACAGTCAAGGAGGCATGCAGAGGATTTCACCAATAACTACAAAGAACTGAGAGAGCAGGTTATATGTAGCAAGAAAAATGGGGGCAGCTGAAGGGAGAAAAGGCTGAGGGAAGTTTCTGTTATATAGCACGGCCCTGACCTAGGGCTAATGCACTCTTTGTGGAGTTAGGTGAAAGCATTAACAATGAATAATTATTCCTGTCATGTACAGTTTTAAAAGTACTTCACAGGAGGAAGGCAAACATCAATGGCACATTTCATAATTGGGAGAAAGAAACAAAAGTGATGCGACCTGCTCAAGGTCACACACCAGTCGCAGGATAAAAACTGGGAACAAAAGCTCAGAGCCAAGGGTTTTTCAAACCAAACAGTGATTCTGGTTATCTCAGTGCAGCATGCCACAGATGGCATGATGTAAAGGAGGTCTGATTTCTAGAGAGTGCTGAGCAGTCACTTTTTGAACTTCAGCTTCATTTTAAAACCTGCCTGCTCTTGCCCCTGTATTGATGTACGCACAACTAACAGTTAACTCTGAAAATCTTGTCAGTGGCCTTCCTCACTGCCTTGCTCACTGGACCGCATTGCCTCACAACAGTGATATAGAAGGGAGAAGTTTAAACCTGTTACAGCATTTATGAATAAGCAAATCTCCAAAAAGACGTACAGGATATTATTGATACAATCTTTTTTAAAAACTGCATTCATTTTGTTGCTCCAAAATCATTGCATTTCTCTTGAGCACACTTCCATGTGCACACAAGTAGGCACAAGTGAGCACGTACACAGAATTAGCCTCATGAAATTAAAATTGGTATATACCTGCTTTTTTCATGACACGACCATGCAGGCTTCATGCAGGGTACGCATCCCATCTCATATCTTATGCTAATACATTTCAGGTTGAAGAAGAGTGCAATGCGGATGTGTACGAATGCTCTTCTTTTCAAAAAATAAAAAAAGTGGAACGTAAAAGCTCAAAAATGGGTACAAATGAACAGGCAAGGATAACTACATGATGTTGACCTGACCAAGGACAGTGTTGAAGGGAGTAGCTGGCCACATCATAATGGCAACACTATACATTCATAAAAATCTTATTTTAGAAAAAGATAGATACTTTATCACTAAGGCTAACGCTATCTGCAGGGTAAATCACTAAATCCAGGTAAGTCATTGGCAAAATTCCCAGCAACTTCTGCAGTGTCAGGGCTTCACTGTTGGGGCTTCAACTGCTCAGCAGATTCCCCAGATACCAGGCCCTTCACTTTGAACCTGCTCTGATTTTCTTGATGGTGCTGAGCACCCTCTACTCTTACCCATGTAAATGGGAGCTGAGATCCTCAGTTCTCTGAACTTTACTGGCATGCTCAGCATCTCACAGGAGAGAAAGACACTGATGATCACTAATGCTGCAACAATTAATCACTAAATAGCATGATTTTTGAACTTACACTTTTTTGATTAACTGTTATTTGTTAAGAAACAGCAACGACTTGCTCAGTACTGCATAGGATAGAAAAACCTTGCCTGTATAAGGGGAACTTACTGTGTGAAAAACAGACTATGCAAAGAGACCCTAAGGAGAAAGGGAGAGGAAGGGAGAGAAAGAAAGAGAAAAAATGTGTCATTTATTATTTTCTTCTTCCTCCTTTTTAAAACATATTATAACAAGAGAGACATCAGTTTTTGGAAGCTATTTAGATGAAGCCTGGGATTAGGCCATGGCCACGGAAGAAAACAGGCATAGGAACAGAAGACAAAGGCATAGTTAGTTCTGGGTTTCTGAAATAAAGAGCTGGAATACACACAGAAGGAAAAAGATGAGGCTGTGAAATTCCCCTTTGATACTATGGGCAAAGGTAACAATAGAGAAGATATCTAAAGAGAGAAAGAAGGTATTGTAGATATGACCATATTAACAACACTTACAAATGTTATTTGTGACTGTGGTTTGGACAGATGACAGAGAAGTAGTGTAGAAACAAGAAAGACTTGAAGAGGTCTGTGTCATCAAATAATTTATATTCTAACTATACAGGACTTGCACATTAATAGTGACTAGCCTGATGGACCTGTTCGCCTGAAGTAACTTCATGGCAAAAATAATCCTGATATATATATCTCTCTATATAAATATATACATTTTATATATATATAAAAATAAATAAAAATCCTTTAAGGCTCCATGACCAGCTATAAAATGTCCACACAGTAAACATTAAGAAAGGCTGCAATAAATAACGTAGCACATAAAAATAAACAAGGATTCATAATTAAACAGTATGCTATTCAAGGCAGAAGAGTTTTTGTTTCTTATTTTCTATCATACCTTCTAAAAGGACAACCACACTCCCATACTTGCCTATGGGAGTTCAGTGTCACATTAAAGTATGTGCCTTTCATTATCAAATTCTGGGTGTAGCCTAGTTTCTCAAGTAAAAACAGGCTCGTGTGATTAAAATGTGTGTATGTCTGGGTGCACCTGTCTACCTAATCACTTCTGAACTTGGTGACTAAAATCAGTAAATTTTGAAAGCTGAAAGGACAGACTTCAAAGTCCCCCACCACGAGTTTCATGAAAGCAGGCAGCGGGTAAAGAAGTAGATCCACCGTAGGCCCCACCTACGGGAAATGCTGCAGAGAGCCATACAGGAAAATTCCTGCAGGAGAGACACCACCAAAGGGACTGTGGCCTGCTCCTGGCAGAGTGCCTCGACACTTAATAGCCAGCCACAGCTGATTCCCCAGGAAACTGAAATTCAGCCTGCCAGCCTGATCAGCAGCTTGCACTGCTCGCCAGTACCTGATGCAAGCCAGACAGCTGCTCTCGGCCGCTCAGTGCATCAGTTTGGCTGCGGCTGGGCTCCAAATACATCTCAGTCTGTGTCACCATTTACCTTCTTCTGGTTCGTGCTGCTGGCCAGTCCTTCCAAGTTTGCTCCAGCTTCCTTTGCTCTTTCTGTTGGGCCCTACCTGCAGTCCTTGCCTCTGTGGCTTTCTCATTTTGGCCCCACTCCTCCTTAGTCTCTCCCCCTCAGACCTGGTACACGTTCATTTCATTGATTTTTTGACCCTTGCTCAGGTCCCTAGCCATGTCTTTAGCCTGATCCCAGGCTTCTCTGACCTCTGGGGATGGCTCAGCTCAATCACAGAATTGCTCTCGACTCCACTGACTTCACCCAGTACCAACACTGGGCCTGACGAGTTCATGGCCATGTCTATGTCCATGCCCCACGTTTTGTCTCCCAAGCACCCAGCTCCCATAGTCACTCAACTGTCGTGTCAGAGTGAGACTAAAAGGGAGTACTAAGTCACAGAGAATGGCTTAATGTGCTCAAAATTCATTCTAAGAGCAGGTTTAGCCTAAGCCAGTGGTTTCAAAAGATTTCTGGAAGACGTTAACGTCTGCGTTCTTCTGTTTCACAAGGCACTTGATTTGCAAAACAGAAATTTGCATGCAACAAGACTTCTGTAGCTCCAGGCTTTGTGAAACCACCACTCCTTTCCTGTAATAAACCTTCATTTTTGGGATTACCTTATCAGTAATGATGGTGGAGTTGAACTGATATAGGAAAGCAAACACAAGGGAAGGAACTTGATGACATGACCAAAGTCCCTTAAGTTTCTGATTAATTGGCTCAGGCACCTAAGTGAACTACCAATTCCAGATTATATATAAATTATTAAAATATCATGCAGTCTCTTCAATTAATTATTCCATAAGCAACATAAAGTACTCCTTAGGAAAAAAGTTTTCACTAGCCAGTTGCAGTGCAGATATGCAAGAGGAACATATCTGCAGTACATTCCAGCCAACAACAAAAATAAACATAACTCATATGCTGGGATTGTACTGGCTCTGTAATCCTTTTCATGCCAGCAATTAAAGAGCTCTTTCTTAATTAAACACTCATTCTGTGTTTGCACAAATCTGCCAACCTATCTCCCTTAACTCATCACCATGTATTTTATAGGACTCTCACCCGCAATTTGTTGGAATTTATTTTGCTTTGTTTCTAAAGAGAAGTAAGTTCAATACTGAAATTTATTATGCATCTAAATTCAAAATTTTAGTCCGGACTCTGTTTAATTAAAGAAGCACAGCAGATGCGGCAGACCAGTTCTAAATTTACATTTTAGACCTCTACCCTGCTTATATCAGAAAGACGCCAATTTTCAGGGAACTAAGTGAAAAAGGAATCACAAAAGTCAATTCAGATTAATCTGGGGTTTCTACCCCAATTGTACATACCTTCATTTTCAGTATTGGCTGGAACAGAATCAACACCAAAGGGATGCCATGGCTGAAGGTCATCTAGGCTGAACTCTCCATCCACTGGAAGAAGTTCAACTGTGGTCTTAGTTTCAGTTAATGAAGGCATGAGAGCATCATTTCCATAGCTGATTCTGGGTTCACTGATCATATTGGCCAAAACGTCATCAGAGTAGTTTTGCTCTTTTTGAAGCAATTCATCTGCAAGGAAAAGAACATAGAAACTAACTAAAAGAGCTTGTGGTTTTGAGGACCCCTTTCCAGTGCTATGATAGAAGAAATTTACCATTAAGAGATTCTATTTTTTTATGAAAAAGAAAAATGTAGAGGTTTGGGATAGTCAAAATTCTGTGATGAGCACTGCTGCTAAAGCAGTAAGGCATTTTTTTTAAAATATCAACCAGAAATGTTCAATACTGTTTTCTACCCACATATCACCACAGATTACGGGTCTTTGCTTTATGAGTCCCTGGATTTTTCACAACCACTTTTAAAAGAAGCACAAATCAATTCCCAGCATACTGCTGTAAGTTAACATACAAGAAACCCACAGGAAGAAATGTCTTTTTTCTTTCCTGTTCCTCTTAAATGCTGACTATCATAGCTCATCATTGCTCTTGAATCCTAAGTCACCACAGAACTTACTGTATGAAATTGGGCTTACTATAACAAACTGAATTTGAAGAAACATTTGCTCTCTTAATATATATACCTTAGCCAAAATACTGAAGTAGTTATTTTCCAACAATCTTAAGCAGTAAACATCTGTGATATAAATATGTAGTATTAACCTAAATTCAGGTTTATACAACAGGCAGAATAAAACAGCTAAGTAAAATATTACATTAAATTCTCTGCAAAACATTTTACAAGCAACCAGGACCTAAAGCTGTGCAATATTACATAGGAATTTTTTTTTTTTGCACTAGAACAAGGTGAGAGTAATAAAAGCATTTTTCAACTTCATCAGGTATATGGGACACACTGCCCAATTCAGTGTTAAAAAATAAGCTAGGAGATTGTGTGCTTCATTATTGCAACTCCCCATGACAAAGTTCCTCCACTCTTGAGTCCCCTCTTTGCTGATATTTTTTCTTGGTAGAGGCAAGGCATTATCTGCATGTAACTTTTAGGGAACTTGGCACAGGAGGGTACATTTAAGTAAGAAAGCAATTGCAATGAGGAAGCTAGCAAAGAATTGCTAATAATGTGCCAAGGTACTTAGTACTCAGGCTTTACAGTGCTAAACAGTTTAGACTCAAAACTGTAAAGATTATGCTACTGAGTGCAACTGCTTGCACACATACATGTGTGTGCGCAAGCACACACCAGCTGATGATACAAAAGCTTTCATTCTTCAGTCTTCTTCAGCCAGAAGACTGGCTTCTTTTTCCACTTCATTAATGACCTACTGACTGTCACTGCATCAAACCTCCATCTGAAACCTGCAGCAATTCAGGGTCAGGAAACCCCATGCTGCTGCTAGGTCCTTTGTGCCACTCTGTAGGAGCTCACTTATTTCCCTGTATCAACCGTGAGGAACTGAGTCTACGTTTCCAAACCTACCAGCTTTGAGGCTTCCTAGTTTCTGTGAAGGGTAGCTCTTACTTCAAGGATAGCGAGGTCCAGTCCTGCCAAAACCTTCTAACCCTCAGTAACATCTTTGAGTCTTATTTCCCTCCTGAGCTTACCACAGCAGCACACATGCTAACACCCAGCCCAACACCACAGCACAGCACCATGGAAGTACCCCACACCTGCGCAGCGGTCCTCAGAGAGGATCCCCCCAACACAGAAGCACTGGAGCTGGCTCTGCTTCAATGCCTTCATCAATGAGGATGAATTACGGCTCTGCTCTGCAATAGGTCTCTTAAAGACCATCTGTTAATGAGATAAGTTAACATGGCTCTGTGCTGCCCTATTACTGCACTGAAGCCAGGACATCAAAACAAAACAAAAGTTCCTACCCCAGCCCTGAGGCCAATATGACATAAAGGTCTTAAATCTTGTCAAATGATGTCTAAAACCAGCCTTTCCTGTTTAAACAGTACTTGCATTAGTAGACAGTAAGCCAATTTCACTGTTAATATGTACAGAAAAGTCAATTTTGTCATTTAATTTGTTCATTAAAATGACTTACCGGGACAGCATAGAAAGCCTGTGTAATACTGAATTGTTTTTCCCTTTGTGTTCATTTTATTGAAAACAGTATTATAAGATACATAATAAATCTACCACAGGAGGCAGGTTCAAATTTTTTCTCCCCAGTGCACTTGCATTAATCCTTTATCAAATTAAAGTGTCTCCTTATAGCAGAGAAGAGACAGCCAAAGCAACTCAATATTCTGAGCAGACATTGTATCACATTACAGATGTTAATTCTTATTAGGTACGGACGACAAGACTTTACAAAAAGGAGCTGAATATTAGTGGCCTGAGTAAGAAGGCTGGTTTCTGAAGTGCCAGCTGCCTAGCAGGTAGTCACAGATGACACCATCCAAATATGTTATGATAAAAATCTGAATACATTATGATAAAAAGTCACCATAAATCATAGGAAAGTGATTATCACAGAACCACTAAGCATCCTGATACCTGCAAGTCTTTTTGACAGAGGAACTAGAAGGGTTTTGGGGGACAATTCTCCTCATTCCTGCCATCCTCCCAGTCCCTGGAGACTGCGTAGTAGCCCGGGGCAGACCATGGTGGCTGCGGCATGGAGCTGTGCTGAAGATGCCGTGCCCCCCTGCCCATCAATCCCCCACCACCGCCAGGGATTCCCTGCCCACCCTCACCCTGTTCGCGCACAGTGTTACCTGCGGGATGGCTCCAGTCCCTTGGAAAGTGCCAAGTGCTGCTGCGTAGGGACAGAGGGAGAAGGGGCCTGTCCTCCCGAGGGTGAGGAGAGCCCGGGGCTGGCATGGCACTGGGGAGGAAGGTGAGCGCCATGGGGAGGAAGGCGAAGGCAGCATGAGGCAGGCACAGCCGAGCCCACCAGGCTGACAGAGATGGGCACAAGACTAACATCACGGTACTGTGGATGTATCAAAATTATTAGACACTGGGGAGGACACATACATAGAGATGCTCAATACCACCAAACGGAGAATGCCGTCACCAGGACTTGCAGGTCCCTTTGTTTCCCTGCTCAGCTGCTGTGCACAACGCAGACATTAACTGACCCACACAATAGCTCAAGCAAGGCAGGCACGTATTACAATGAGCAGATTATGATCACATCCATTTTTACAAGAGGGGAAACAACGGCCAAAATGAATCAGCCCATCTGACGTGATGAATCAGAAACTGAACTGTACTGAGATGTTACAAGCTCCTGGCTGATAAACTGTGCTCAAGCCCATCAGATCAAGGCATCTGTGTCTGCACCGAGCAATTGATTTGCAAACAATTGTTCCAATCTGAAAACTGCTAAAAAAGTTTGCTCTAGGATTTCCGGTTATTGATACTAGCTGGCAAATTCCAAGATCAAATTTTCAGTGTTGATTTTGTTCAGAGCATTGTTAGCTACTTCAATCATCAGTTACACTAACGGAAAGCCATACAGCCTCACCGTTACTCATCAGTTGAGTATTCCCTCCATTTATCACAGTTACCAATTCAATCTCCCCACCCTGCAAAAGACAATTCTCTAAATGAGCAGGGAGTACTGCTGGAGGCCAGCATGTGCATTCAAAACTATTTCAGGGGGTTTCTTTGTCGGGCAAATGTCTTCATTATAAGGGGCTGAAAATAGATATATTCTAGGCTGCTCTTCAAGATTTCATCTCATACCAAACCAACAGGCCAAAAACCCTATGACAATTTTCCCATAATAGACTTGTTCCTCTGTAACTGTTGTCGTTGCTTGGCTCATTATCTCCTTGTAACATGCTGCAAGTGCTGCCATCAAGAAGAATATGGAGGATCTTTAAACTTCTTGTCATTTTGAGAGGGTGCGTTCAAAAGTAACCATGACCTTGGGAATAATCCACATTCAGTTTGGACCACAGATCTCCCAGCAGCTCTGGATTTGGTGTGCGGGTGCACAATCACTTTACAAACAGGACATCCCCCCCGGCTTACAACAAATCCTCCTTTAGGCACCCAAACCCTTTCTTTCTCAGGATGAGAAGCTCACTTCTGGGATTTTACTACACATTTCTCAGATTTATCTTCATCATCTCCAAAGAATTTTCACTCATCTTTTGTCTCACTGTGGGCATTTCCCCACAGTTTATCACTACTGAAAAAAACATGTAGAAATACTTAAGTAAAATAGGTTTGGGAAAGTAGACAGAAGGGTAATACCACTACAAACTCCTTTCAGACTACTGTCTCTGTGGTAAAGAGACATACAGAGCAGAAAGCAAAGGAGGAGCAGAGGAAGAGAATGAAAATCTGCTACAAAAGCTGCTGGTGGACCCTTGACTGCTAAGAGCAGTTCATCTACAGTGCTCCTAAATCATGTACTGGCAAAGACATTGTGACAAATCCTATTCAAAGTGATGGAGTCTTAGAATAGCAAAAAACATGTTATTTTTTAACTAACTATCTGCTTTGTATTGGCAAGCAACATCGGCAGAGTCTGGCATGCTTACCCCAATACTTAACTGATGCAGCTATAATGGCAGAAGTTTAATATAGAACAGCTTTACTTGCTGCTCTGGAATGCCAGCAGTCCATTAGCTATCTTTCAAATCATCATTTTTATTTAGTGTAGTAGTTCATTATTTAACATTTCCAAAACTAATTATAATATCTAAGTTTAGGAGTTTGTTGTGTTTTCTTTCTAAGGAGCCTATCTACCAGATGAAAAGCTCTGCTATCCCTACCCTGTGCAGGATTTTCGAATTTACTTAAAAAGCAGCTTTAAAATTAGGAGTTATAACTTTTAGAAGTTCTATAAATCAACAGAGCATTTTTCTTTAATTTAAAGGTCTTATACACTATTAGGAAACAAAATGCACCCAAAACACCTCTTCTGCGTAGTAGTTAAGACCCCATCAAATTACATGCCATAGTTTAATCCCAACACCAAACCTCCTTTCTAAAGCCACATCTACGTGATAGAATATATATTGATTTAACAAAATAGGTTTGGGAACCAATTCAAATAAATTGTTACAAATGCAGACAGTCTTATTGCCTTGTAGTGATTATCTTATCAGTCACTATTCAGTCTGAACTGAACACATGTTTTTCCCAAAGTTGTGGTCGCTTTTGAGCATATGCTTTCAAAATGACAAATTAAAAAGTGTCAGCAACCTCCTCATTCTTCTCGATGGCAGAACTTGCAGAGCAGTTGAGTCATACTGATTGCTTCATTTGCACGTGCACAGAGATTAGCTTATACCAGTTTGAAGACAGTTTAAATCATGCAAATGTTTTATGTTACAATTAAGTTTTGCTAAGAACATCTACACAATAGTTTCTTACAGTACACCTGGTAAATAGTAACATGTTAGACACAGTAACTCTGCTGCTTTCAGATGTATGCCTATCTTATGGGCTAAATCAGTATGTAGTAGTTTTATAATCTTCAATAGGAGCACGTGTCCAAAGGAGTTGTGCTGACGTAATGTAGTCAGGTTTTAAGGAAATTTGAACGGCTGCATCTTGGCAACTGTATGAGTCAAAAAACCTCAAACTGGTAAATATAAAAACAAGGCCTCCCTAATGGCTTTGCCTTGGTGAATGAAGTAAGCTTTTTTTTTAAAACAAAACAAAACAATATTTTCCCATGTATCTGACTCTATATTAGGGCTCATATATATCATATAAATTTTATACATAAATTATATACTTCATATAAAAATTTATAATATACATTTTTATATTATATATATTTATACATAGCACATATAATATATATATATATAAAATAAAATTTATACCTATATAAAATGACAGCATACCTCTAACCAATAGTTATACTAGTTTCACTTTCACAAGCTTGGTGCAAATAAATACATGTTTTTCACATTCAGAAAGCCCGTGTATTTCTGCATAAGTCATTTTCACTGACATGTGTTGTAAGTAAGTGTTTGTGTAGGAAACTCCGGAATACTAAGTGTTAGTATTGCAGGTAAAGATTTTAAAAAGGGTGACTTTTTTGGTTCAAAGTGCTTTCCACACCTGTGATGAATGCAAATTCTATAAAGTCAGGGAGGTAGGTTAAGTCACTTGTATATCCTGTGGGTTTCATATACATAACTTTTTACACCAAATGATATTTCCTCCTCTGAGGTGAAAGAAAGGAATATGCCAAAAAATACATGGGGAATTTCCTCCAGTCCCTGCCCAAGTCAGAGGAAATTGTAAGCGTGAGCTTAAATTTAATCTCATTGAATTCTGCATTTAAGCAAAAAGGGTTAAGCTCTGCTCAATTCCAAACATATACTTTATAAAATCAATTTCTAAGGTGTTTTGCTGCATCAAGTATTACAAGATTATAATGTCACATACTACTAAGTGTCATCATTATAACATTATTAAGGTACGAAATACAATTATGTGGTATTCAGTGTTGAACTAATTCATTTTTACAGTGTAAGTCAAATACAATTTGGAGAGCAACTCTGATGAGAACTTTATTGGAAGTGACCTGTCTCCAGGAAGGTGCAAGAGCGGCTCTGTCGCCTGCGTGCTTTGAAGATGGTGATAAAAGAGCCATCTACATCATCACTGTGAAGTACTGGAAATGAGCCCAATCTGCAACATTCAGATTCGTATTGGCAGAGAAATGTGATCAACTCATCAGAGTTAAGCTTCTTCCCATCTCATGGTTAGCCTGTGCTATTACACCACAGGTCTGCTAATTTGGAAGCTTTTATGGTGCAGTATGTCTCTCTCTCAATGTGGAGCTGAGACTTAAAGAGCAAGAACCATGGAAAAATAATATTTCACAGTTCTTATTTTCTTTCCTTAAGAGACATCACCACTAGGGCAAGAGTAGGTAGCAGCAGTAGCTTTGCAGACTTCAGAGATTTCTTATGCTAATGAAAATCTTGTTCAATAAGGTGACAAGACTTCTGTTTTTTCAAGTTCTAGGAAAATGAGCATTTAAGGTATAATAAAATAGTAAACTTAAGAATTTTTTCCTAGAAATAAAATAATAACAACTACCCTCTAGCCTTAGCTAATATCCTATAGCCTTAGAACCAAAGCTTTGAGAGAAATACACCTCTGAACTTCAGAGCAGCTGTAATACTTGGAACCTATTAAAAGTGAACATCCTTCTAACACATAAAAATAGAAAAAAACCACAACTTTATCATCACTTTTGGGTAAAAATTCTGAATGAAATGTAGTTATTTGTACACTGAGAGCAACTTTTTCAACTTTAGGATCTCTAAGTTCTAGACATATTCCCTCTGCCCCCAAAGCAAACTTTAGTAAGATAAAGGAGAAACAGCAAAAAAAACCCCAACATGGCACTGTGAGAAACTATTACAAGTGCAAACGTATATAATCTTGGGGTAAAGAAAACCATTCACCTAAGTCAGTTATCACTTACAGCTGCTGGGGAGAGATTATAGATTCTTAACAGAAAAGATACCATGTTCTGTCCCTCTCCAGTAAAGTGCCAATTGTGGAAAAGAAGATTCAAATTAAACAGTATTTACATAACAGTAAAACCACTTGAGCAAAAGAGAGGCAATTTAGTTGTCAATTGTAGCTAAAAGTTTTTTCTTTACTGTAATTTAAATACTGACATCTCTTCTTCTTTCTCCTTTCCAATCACAAAATACTTTCCCTCCTTTACTGGGTGTACAGTATAACTAAAACACTTCTAGAGACAATCACCTTCTGCTCTATACAACTCTAACCGTTCTTCATGAAATACTTAGTTTCCTCAAACCTTGAAGTTTATATTACTTAAGAGACATATTCGAAGCCTGGGACAAAATGTTCATAGTTTTCCTTGTGTAAGAATTTATTCACACCTCAGATGCTTGGGGGAAGGGGACTAGTCTGAAATATTGACAAAAATTCTTCAGAACATTCTTCTAGGTAAGACTGAGCAATAAAATTCCCAGTTTCTGCTTCAATGGGAAGAATTGTCAAAAGAGAGAGAGAGAGAGAGAGAGACACACACACACACACGTCTCATTAAAAAAACCCTTCAGCTACTGCCCTGGCGGTGATGCTGTAAGTTAGCATACTGTACTGTCCATTACCTATTGAAAAAGTGCAACTTCTTCAGGACAGCAAGTTCCTCTTCAGGAAGAGGATGGCAACCTAGCATCAAGCTAAGCAAAGAAGTATTAAAAAATGCTTGGGCAAAAATACTGTAACTCCATACTGTAATCAGGAAAAATACACCGTATGCCATCATTCCAATCCACACAGAGCACTGTGTTAAAATCCTGAAGTTTAAATTTAACTCTGTATTTAACTCCAAGTGAAAATACCACTAAATGCTTCAAAGTAGGTGAAAGAGTCTAAATTAAAACACATAAACACCCTCCACCCCAAAATCCCATCGCTTTTTCTGTAACATTAATAAGCATTCATTATTATTCTCCATCAGTCCTATGAGAGGTGGGGAAAAGCTATGTAAGTTTTCATCCCAGATAAGCAGGTTATTAGTATTAAAGCTGAAACTGCCCTACATAAAAAGCATTTAAAAAAACTTCTTCAAAACTTCTATGGAATTTTATTGTCTCATTTTCTATACTGATAAAAACGATCACAGTTACCTGTCGACCTTATAATACACAGTAAAATCCAAAACCACACCAAAACTTAAAACTCTTCCTGTTTCCAACACCTGAAAGAAGTCAATTACTCATCATTTTCTAAATATATTTCTGAAGGTCCAAGTACAAATCCCACATGATTTTTTGACGTGTACTGAACTCTGAGGCAGCTAGGGAACTATTTTTATTATTTAGGGAACCATTAGGGGGTATGTAGGGAACTAAATAATCCACAAGTGTGTGTGTGTATATATATATATATATGTGTATATATAAATACGAAAATTTACAAGTTTTAATTTATTGCACCTGATTCTCCTCATCACAGAATTGCATTTTAGATTTGACTCACTTGTACTAATTTAAATCAGAATTCACCAAAATTGAACTCTGCAGCATCTGCCTCAGACAAAATACATTTTGGCTATTTATTAACTGCAGCTTTAGCACTTGACAGGCCAAATGTATCCTGGGTTATCCGAGTATTCTTGAGACACGTTCATTATGTATAGCAAAAATATACATTAAGGGGTAACATGTCTTATTTTGACGGCTTCTTTGCCATTTTTCATATACATGATTTAATAGCAGGGAGCAGAACAGTGAAAGGACCGGAATCTCCACCTAGCTAGCGCTACTCAAGAAAATATATTTTTCAATTAAATTGGGCATATGAGAATCTCACAGCAGGAGAAAGCTGTGCTGATGAAAAATTGCTTCATTTGTAACCCCATGTGCATGGGAACTGACTGTTAGGAGATTATTGCAATGTTTCCATCAATCCAGCTATTCTGTAAAATCATACATCCTCAGTAATTCTTTTCCTTCTTTATCCTTATAAGAAGAACATGTCTAGCAAGAATAGATCAGATATTCTTGACTGTAATAAGCACCGAAGCATTTTCTTGGAGCCCACCTGAACAGCAAGTTATGCCCGAGTAAAAGAAAACTTAGCACGTCACTGGCATTAGAGGCCCCGTGTATCCTGCACCTCAGGATGCCCGACCACTGTTACACACTTCAGACTCCAGTGTTTAAATTCCTCTGGATGAGAAGACCAGAGACTTGTTCGGGGAGCAGTGACTGCAGCGCTAGCTCTATAAACCACATATTGAGTGCACCTGGCTTGTGCTGACAGCCTGGGACTGATGATCAGCGGACACGTAACAGTTTGCTAGCACAGGAAAATGGGTGCCCAACTCTAAGAACATTAATTTGCTTCTTTTACAATCTAACATTTCCTATTAGGAATTTAATCTCAGACTGAATTATGCAGAATGACAGAACTGTTTTTTTACACCAGGTAGTTATGAAAGAAAACCCATCATTCAACAGTTAGTATGAACTGGAAGCTGCTGTTGCATTGTTTATACTCCTATGATTTTGGGCTGCTTCGGTGCTGACGGATACCAACATCAGGAACTTGATTTAAGACAGCAGGGAGAGGGGTTTGGCTGAGGTGTCCCCGTCCCCACTAACTGGTAAAGGTTGGGGCAGAAGAGCACAAGGAAGCTTTAGCGTCTCCCCAAACCATTCCTTTTTGGCTTAACTGTGGGCTCTCTGCATCAAGCTTCTCAAATATACCTTTTACCTGCTTTAGACATACACATTTCTAAGTAAAGGTATACATATATTCAGTGCACCAAAAAACTCTCTGTAACAAAAAGTAATGGAATTTCCGTAAGTGGGTAATATTTCACTGAACGAGTCCCTCTCCACCTGACTGAAAGCTACACATTCACAGAAAGTCAAGCTCTTCTAAGCTAACCTTCCTTCAGATCATATTTGCAAGCTGGAGAACTTCAAGATTTTTTCGGACTTTTGTTATCCATCCAATAAAAGAGCAACATTTTAAATCTGGCACAAGATAAGCTAGCTCATTAATTCCTTAAGTATAGTGGCAGAAGCAATTACTAGGGACTACAAAAGAGAGGCTGAGAGAAGCCATACTGCTGCACAGAACAGTAAAACCAGACTTTAAAAAAAAAAGGCACCAGGTTAAGGCCACGTGAGAAAAATGTCAGTACCACCATGTATTTTATCTGTATCCTCTCAAAAACAAGTGCTCCAGCTTCTCTTTTTACTTACACCAAAGAGAGAATAGAGTAGCAAATCAAATCAAACACGTTTATGAACATATGTAACTCTGAGGTAATCATGACCAACGATGCTTTTTAAAACAAAACATATCCAGTGCATTCATTTAAAATAATATGTTAGACACTTGCATACAATTGTAACCCCTCTACCAAGAGAAACAATGGTCTCCAAAGCAGAATTCCTCAGCCTCTTGTCTGAAAGACATCAGAACACGGCATGTGAAAGGGTTGGAAAGTTGGAACCAAAATCCTAATGAAATCCACACTTTTCCATGTGTACAACCAAACAAGGAAAAACAGGAGAGAATACAAACTATCAGCAGGCAACTCTTCAAAGTTCAGTGTGGTTTTAATTTAACTCCAGAGTGAAAATCCGTCCTGCACAAGCTCATCTGTACACTCATCTAAAATGGTGTATTAAAAAAAAAAAAAAAAAAGCTGTGAAACAGACACAGTTCCAGACTAAATCTGTTGCCACTGTGATTCCAGCATTTTCTCTCATTCACAAACTCCCTGTGGGACCTGCAGCAGGGATGATAATTTCCTATTTAAGGAGAAGCATATATGAAAAAATACTTGGGCTAGAGTAAGAGAACTAGAAAGAATACAGATTAGAGACTTCAAGCCAGATTTGCCAGGGCAGCAGAGAGTGCCCTCTAGCTATTAGCTCCTACTGAAAATTGAGCTTTTAATTTCCCCTGCTAAAAGATGCACTATTTAGAATGAAACATTTAAATATTCACTGGAATAGTGGATGTCCAGAATATGAATACTTTGTTTATAATCTACAAGTCAATAATTATCAGAAGCTCCTGGTTTCCAATTCTAGCACCTGAACCACTAGACCAGATTTCCTCAAAGGTGCAAATGAAACAACTTTTTCAAACCAAAGGAAAAATACTGTCATAACAAATTTTGTGAGATCTTCTAATTCTGATTAAATTTCTGAAAAGCAGATGAAAAGAAAGATGTCCCACATCTTTTCCTGATTAAAAAAACACCCCTTCCCAACAGATCCAAAGACACGTGAAGCCATTCATCCCTTTCACAGTATCTGCAGATCTGCAGAAAGCTTGTTCTTTTCTTGTCTAAAATCATGTTCACAATATTTATGAGATTAAAAGAAGGCTTGTGCACACAAAAATCAGGATTCATATCTTTCCTAAAGAACAGTAGTGCTCAGGGCAAGATACAATAGACCATTTAGCTACAAAAGATGGGGAGGATATAGTACGCTAGTAATGAAAGCATTTGAAAACGTTAGTGTCAGTGAAGTGTATTTACATCTATTTTAATCATCTACTATTCTCTGCCTAATTATCTATGACAGTCAAATAATCTGGACAGAAAATAAGAGATGCTTGGAAGAGGAAAATGTTGCATCGATATCTAGGACTTTTTTTTAATCTGCAGCAAAAGATCTTTTTACTAGCACGCAGAACTGAGCCTCCAACCTGGAGAAACAACAGGTTTCTCACCTCTTCAAAGCTGCCTAATGATGTGCAGAATTTACAAAGCCTGCAGCAACATATAACTGTCATTCCAGCCGCCAACCATCTTTGCCTATTAAAATATAGCAGAGTAAGGAAGGACATTGTTTGACCCCCCGTTAAAAACAGAATACATCACCCTGCTCCAACAAATAGCTCCGTTGTATCTTATTGTGGTATTTAAATCAAAAGGGAAGTACTCTATACAGAAGACAAAATGGCAAAACCGGTGGCACAGTAAACACTGTAAGCCTATGATGATATAAAAAAAACTAAAAAAAAAAAAAAAAGGAAAAAAAAAGCTGAAGTATATATAAACTAGCCAAATATTATCAAAAGCAATGCCCTTGGGTGGAAGATGTCTTAATTGCTTATCAGACAGTTCACCTGGATCATATCACATCAGTATTTAAGCATACAAAAACTATTTAAACAGTGTTTAAGGCTTAACATAGAATTTGCTTGCTTTTATAGGAGAACTGATATTTTTAACCATGGTGACCCAGCAATATATTTTTTGCTAGAGTTCCAAAAATTCATCTATTCAATTGAATGCTATGGGGCTTTAAGGGAGAAGATTAAAGGTAAATAACTGCATCACAGAAAATTCAAAGTTTTCTTTGGAAAACTAAGGTTACTGGATATGCACAAATATGTCAAATCAATTATGGGGAGAAAACACAGGCACGGTTATTGCTGGAAGTTAACCTGGGTACCTGTGCGAATACACGTTCTCTGAAGGCTTCTTGAGACTGCTTGCTCCAGTCACGTTATCCTTCCGGGCAACGGAGGCAGAGCAGAACGGGAGGAACAGAAAGCCAATATGATACAGCAGACACACCTAAACTATGTCCTGAAAACTAGAAGCTAGAATTCACAGTACATTAGGGTAAGACCTGCACATAATTGTACTGCTTCCAGAAAATCTGTTTACTAGAGTTCACTGAAAAATTTCTGTATGGTGTAGATATACCCATGAAATCCAAATGGAAGAATTGCTGCCACAAAAAATGCGGCAGTTATACAGGGTGGAAACTTTTTACAGAGTGGAAACTTAACACCTAGAATTTGGCAAAGATGACATTGCCTTGCATCCCAAATGGAAGGCACTCTTCCTGAAGTACCAACCAAGCACCTGGGGCAATTCAGAAACTAAAATTCCACATGACAGACCTGACCTCCTGAATCGTAGAAAGTATTAAAATTTAGCAGGACTAGTCCAACTTTTCTCAACTACAGTTTTTTATAACAACTGCAGATGTACACTGGATTTGTGACTGTTTATTTTATCCTGGGTAAAAAGTTCAACTCTAGTTGTGTCCTTTAAAAAAATAAAAGGAAATACTGACTGTAAAGTATGGATAACTAGAAACAGAGAAGAATTGCTTCAGAAAAACAGCTCTACATCTCTAGTTTCCCAGTCCTCAATGTGTTTCTCTGCATCTTCATCTAGTCCTAGAAACTGCCTCAAATCAACAACCAAGTTAACCTCTCCCTGGGCCTATCTCAGAACAACACAGTAAATAGGGATGACGTAGGCATTCGTTGCCAAAGCATACTCCTGTGCAAGTCTAAATGCTAGTGTAGACAGATGCAGGAGGATTTACATTGACTGAACTGAGCAGGTTTGTCAATTGAAGCAAAACCCTAAGAATCATTAGGATGAGGACAATTGATGACAATTCCTCATATTTGTCTATGCCAATTCACTGACTACGTCCATCCCAGTACAGGTAAGGCCTACAGTGCTTATTCATTCACCCATATTTTGACATCTCTGTTTTTCTTCAACAAAAAACATAAGGCATTATAACCTCCCTGATATATGATATTAATTGCAAAAAACAACTATTGCCCGTACTTTTAACTGTAAGTCTTGCAGGAAGACTACAGCTCCTTTCCCAATTTCTAACTGCAGTCTCCTTGCCCAACAAGCAATCTCAAGAATCTTCTAAATATTTTCTGGTCTAACATACTGAAAATTAGTCATACGATAAATATTGTTCTTACTTGATATGAACTACATATAAGCCATTCTATACTATATCAATGCCATATGTAACACTATAACATCATTCTAACAAGCTATTGACACATCTAATGTATGTCAAGTTGCCTTTATTATTCTGATACCTCTATACGGCAACACAACTTGAAATAAAGATGCAGAAATCCTACGCATCCCTTCAATGATATTAGTATCATCTGGAAGGGGGCTTTCTCACCCTTCATCTAAATCTTAAGGCAGCAAGTATATTAGTTACAGGAAAAGGAGATACTGAGAACTTTAAAAAAGTTCCCACTGCAGTCTGAAGGACACTTCTAGTTATATATTCAAAGCAATATTTTGAGCGAGACGATGAAAAAAACAATCACAAAAGAAAGGGCACCCACCAGGGCAGGCTGAATTTGCTTTTGCAAAGCCTCCAAGGTTGTGTTTTGGTTTTGCAATATCTAGCCAAAAACCATGATGGTTTTCATTTTGGATTGACTGCCTGTGGCAAACACCTAATGCTCTCAGAACTTCTAGACAGATACCACAGCATGAATGGAAAACAGCATATGAACTGAGCTCATGGAAATAAATGCAAAAAGGTTGTGAGTTCATTGTAGGTCAAAATTAGCAGCTAGAAACAGGAAATCAACAATTAGCTTTATAAAGCTATGTTGATAGACCAAAACTAGCTGAGGCAATGCCAGTCCAAAAATATGCACAGAGGCAGGCTGACAGATATAGGGACCTAATGGTTAAAGAGAAAGGGTTAAAAGAAGGCAAGTCTTCACATATCTTTACTCTGCAGTTTGCCCTATATTTACAGCTGTCAACCTTTTTCCAAAAATATGTACAAAATTGTCAGAAGAAGTTGTGAACCGAGTGTCAAGAGGCAAAATTCTCTTGCTCGAATTTTGTTATGCTAAGCTGGAGCATACAGATATTTGAAATGGCACATTACCCACAGCACTCCATATCCAGCTGAATGCAAGTAATGACCTGGGATCTGCTTTTGTCTGTCCTCTCTCCCTACTATATGACATGAATGTGGCATCCACAACACGCTGCAGAAGAACAAGATAGGGGCAGTGGAATAGAATGATAAAATAACAATAGCTTGAACTTATTTGCCAAGTAACAAACAAAATCACATTTTCTTACTTATTACTTGCTTATGACTGAGTGTTTCAGAGCTTAGTTATCATACTGCTATAGTAGGCTGTGCTGAATATTTCATCAGTGGTGGGCTAGAAAACGTGCAGTCAGGGACATCAGTTTGGAAACAGAGCAGCAAAGACAAAATAAAATATTCAGCTCATCCCCTGCCCATTTGACTGATATACAGAGCTCTGATGTAGCTTCTAATTCAGAAGCTGTGCCACTCCCTGCAATAAATTACCTTTACATACATGGATAAGCAGTCTAATCAAATAAGGATTTAAAGCAGGATGTGCTAAAAGGAATTGCTGATTCCCCTTAAAGTCTGCCATTGCTCTTCTGAGGTCTTGTACATATTAAATAGTATATGAGATTTATCAGAGAGAAAAGGTGGGTAAAAATATCAAAGTAATCAAGTAATCTGCTCATCTACAGCGCACAAATATCTCTTCTCAGATTTTTGTTGCCACTCTCATATTCATGCTCCTGTTCCTCAGAAACACTAAACACCACGGACTGTACCTGTTGCAGACAGTGACCTGGTTAGAACTGTAGGACATTTGCATCAATGTTCTTTGAGAAATCCTTTGCATCCAGAATGGCAAACAGGCTCCTACACAAATATCTTGTCTAAGCTTTCCAAGCTTTGTCATAAAACTCATGGTCAGACAGACTGCTCTCTGCAGCTCTTACTGGGGGTCTTTATCCCTGCCCCAACATGAAGTAGAGATAGTCAGCATTATTCTTGCTTTCACATCTGGAATTTGCTGCTACAATACATGCCTGTAGTCCTATGAGGACAAGGCATTTATACATTGCACATCTGTCAAGTGCTTAGCAGCAAAAAAGTGCTCACTTCATGTAAGTGCTGCTTTCTACTCTTCAGAGTACTGTGGGTCTTCCTACGTATCCATATGCTCAACTGGTGACAAACAGTTGTAGATAAGAACTATGATTGGTTTAAATTTTACCCTAAATTTCTGCCATCATCTCTGCTAGAGCTGGGAAAATAACCAAAGCTTTTGAAAGGCTGCTTTTAGCTTAGAAGCTGGATTTGTTATTTTGGATTCAGCACCTTAAAACCACGGCCGTTGATCTGCTTTTTGAGGTCAAGATCTTCAGTAATATCCTGTATTTGAAAGGAACTCCAACCATCCCACTGCTAGGTTGTGATTCATCAGCATTAATTAAAAATATCTTTGGATTGATAACAAAAATGTTCTGTATACAGTTGCTATGCCCCAGCAACAACTTTCTATTCTATCTGTTATCATTCAAATTCATTGCTCAGCATAAAGTTCTCAAAAGGTAACAGGAAGAGATTACAAGTGTGCACCTAATTTTCAAGCACATACACTTTCCTGTGAAAGATGAACATCTGTCTCTCAGGAATGAAACTTTGTTGGTGGACTGTTGGGAAGACATGAGGAAAATTTTAATTTATTTTTAGTCTAGTGTCAAAAAAAAAAAAAATCCAAGACCCGAGTGATTCAAATTTGTCAAAAGCTGGTAACAGAGAAACTGTGCAAAATGGGGCATAATATTTCTAGCAATGAGAAAATCTACTCAAAACTGGCACCTTATTAGACATTAGAGGAATTAACCACGGGTATGAATTCACAGGAAACTAGAACTCATTTGTTCTGCTGCTCATGAAACTACTTATTCAATTTAGAGGAAAACTACCTTTGCCAGAGCTCTATCTTCTAAAGCAAAGATTATTCATTCCTCAAGGTGAAAACTGTTCATGAAGAACTGCTGTAAAGTGCAGAACTAGAAACTGTAAGTTGAATGAACAGAAAACTAAATGATTTGCCATCTTAGCTAGCATCCCAGGCTGACAGAAGAACTTTTTCAAATATGCTTTCTTACCTGCAATTTATTATTCAGAGACATTGTGTGCAAAGATGTTCTTATCTTGGTATTTTTCAGATTTCCACTAACACTTTCTAAGTCAATAGTTCTTATAAATGGTATTTAATGAAACATTTGTCTTTTTAATGAGAGTTGCACTATTTCTTGGAAATGTTACAAAGTGCAATTTTATTAATATTTTACTTCTCCACAGATTCTGCAGCTATAATAGATTTCTTTTTCCATGGGTTTAGGAAGAGTACCAAGACTAAAAAATTCAATAATTTCAGAAAAGATTTTCAACAGAATGATCAGTACTCAATCTAGAAGGTTGCTGTCTCCTTTAATAGCAAGGAATGATCTCAGTGAATGTCCTTCCATTAAAACCAATATGTAAAAGTTAGAATACAGTCAATGCTATCAACAAGGAGAACGTTGATATCAAAAGAGAATAGGCTTTCTTTTCAGTACTAAAAACTATTGTATCTAGTACAGCCCAGAGCCGACAGGGCCTTCATCAATTAATGCTGTCTGGTAACTCCCAGTAAAAGAACCTATTTTTGGTTGCTTTTAACTTTGCAATGCCTTGAAGAATTTTTGGTAAACCCAAAATCACCAAAAATCAAAGTAGGGAAAAGGTACTTAAGAGACTGTGACAGACTTTTCCTTTGAGATATCTTAGCTTCTCTCATCTTATTGGGAGACAATATTCTACTAATTTCAGTTGCTTTTTACCACTAAAAATAAGTATTAAAATTTGAGATTAGGAGTCATATTTCTGTAAACCACTAAGCAGTTAATAGACTTTTGCTCCCATGTCACTTCAAAGCCTCTAAAATTTCCATTCCATTTCATTACTTCAGATAAAAAAGAAAAATTAGAAGCATGTCCCCAACAACAAGCATTAACATTACCAACAATAGAAGAAATTGAAACTTCTAGCAAAAAAAACCCAAGGGAATAATGGTGGCAGGGAAATAAAGCAAACCGAGCATCTGAGAGACTTAGCAACAGTATGGGCATCTCCTTTGCTACAAAAAGGATACCGTTTCAAATAAGGGTTTTTTAAAACTGCATTCTACAACTACAGACTGAGGCTGTTGACTGTGACTTAGAATTGTGAAAAATAGAAACACATGGTGAAGGATGATTATTAATTCAACTATCTTTTTCTCCTCCCAACCCCTTCCCCAACTCACATCAATGCATCTCCTTCCTAACCTGCACTTTGGCCAAGTGAATCCACTGGTACTCTCCGCGTCCAACCCTTCCTTGGGCCCTAAACACATCCTTACCCTTAACCGAATGGCACACCTCCCTCCCTTGCTTTGAAAAGAAATTGGTAATTGATTTGGTCAACTGAAACTGCTTATTTGTGAAACTAACCCAGTAACTGCCCTTTGATAGACTATGCATGTTGTGAAAAAAAAGCTGTTCCAAAGACAAAGACCACCCCATCACTGGCCCTTCTTTTCATCCATGTAGTATTTTTCTTATAGGTGCACATTAGAAACCTGATTATAACTTAACAAACCTCATTATAATTTAATTTATAATTTAAAAACATTGGCAGGTTTGTGCTCTCGTTTATCAGCTACAGCAGTATATCAACAGAAGTAAGAGGACGTATTTTAGCTTTTGGTGGTGACTTTTCATCACAGAAACAGTTCTCTTTCTCTGTATTAATAGTTTGCATACCAACTTCATCCTGGATCTCCTCAGCCACAGCAGGCACATTATAGAGGAAGGAGAGAGACTGGTTCATGCGTTCATATATCACACGTAGATGTGTCATAACCTATGGAAAAACAAAAGTGTTTTAAAGAGAGGAATACTGTTGTTACTCATCATTACTGCAAATTTTAGAGACTACACAAAGCAAGACACTTTTCACTTGTGCTAGGTATAACACTTGGGTATGCTCTACATCCTGAAACAGTTGAATCCATTGCAAAATACACCTTTCTCCTACAGCTGCCACATAGTGTTCTGGGCCACAGATGCTCCTCCATGGCAACAACCTGAGAGACCATGGGAATGATGAAGTAATTTAAGGTAGGGGTTTTACATTTGCTGTGAATCAGAGCATGTATGCAAGCAGCTATTGTGGCAGAAATTCACTGCCACACTTAACCCTTCAATAACTTGTACATTTGTCCACACCCTTAGGCTTCTGCATCACACATGAACCAAGTGAGGCCCAATGATTACTGGATCAAAATGTGTCAGCTGTTTTTTTTATTTTGTCCAAATATGGCAAAAAGAATTGACTACTCTCTGAAGAATGCTTCAATTTTCTAGTTAAAAACATTTGCAAACATTTTCAGCTGAAAACAAAAACATATCTACCCAGATGCATTACTGTGTTGTCTCATGTGATTACAGCTATTGCTCCAGGTTGCTGCAGGCTGCTGCAGGGGTTGAGTCACTCCATCTCGTATGATGTATGCTCCCCAGGGGACTCTTGGGAAGTCTCACCTCTCTTCATTAGAAAGGGAAACTGAGGTGCATCTTGGATGACTTAGTCTGGGCAATGAGGCGTACAGAAGAAAATGGGTTGCAGACAGCAATTTCATTGAAGAACTGGTGTGGTTTCTTCAAATTGAAATATAGTACTTATGCTTTTGACTAAAATATTTTGTTTTCTATTTTCCACTGAAATAAAAATTCCCCACCAAATCTGTCAGCCTACACCAACCAATCTTCTGACCAATTCAGGAAGAAAAGATATTATAGAAATACTCATTCCTTAGCTCTATGTTCTTACTGCAATATTCCCATCATGCAGAAAATACAGGGCCCTACAAAAGTATACTAAAAAAATACACTGTACTTCTTGCATCTAAATGTCTTCCTTTACTTGTGCTGCCAACAAACCTGTAGTTTGCAAATTTTCATTGTTTCCTTTTGGTTAAACAATCCAATGTTTTAGAAACTAAACAGCCATGCTGGATGCAAAAGGACAAGCTTGAATGTTTCAGACATGCACAAGCTGTCTAAGATCACTGCAGAAGACACTTAGAACTGCACATTTCCAACTGTAGCAATTTCAAGATAGCACAATCTCGATACACAAGTTTGGCTGGAATAGATGTTTGAGAAGTCTAATATGTAAATTGTGCCATTCATGGAGGTACATGGTTTTGATTTGGCTTTTAGTGATGCCAATCAGTTCAAAAACTGTGGCTGGAACAGAGCTTCTAACTGCATCCTGCAGAGGGAACAGAAGCAGATTCTGCAAATTACGACACACATTTTTAGCAGCTCACCCATTGCACCTGCAATTTTAATTGATGTTTTGAAAACCAGCTACTTCTTCAGTCTTTTTTTTTTTTCTTCTTTCTTTCTCACTCTCCACAATTTATGAGGGAAACACAAGAACTGTTCCAAAACATACACGTTAAGGACTGCAGTAACATTCAGCAGTTAAAATGCCATGAACTACAGTACCCATTTGTAAAAACATGTTAAACTCAAGTGCTTTGTAGGAATTGCATTTACAGACACTACAAGTACCTCTGAAATGACTGCAGAAACGTTGGTTGCAGTCAGATGCCTATACCATTCCTGGTTCTGCCACTTCAGCTGAGGGAAGCATAATGGTGTGTGGTAACCAAATCTATTAAAGATGTTCCCTCAGAAGTATTATTTACCAAAGCAGTAGTAAAGGCTTTGGGCATTATTGCTCTGGAGGGCTCCCCAGAAAATGCCCACAACCGACTCACTGACTGGATAAACAGTTCTTCTCAAAAGACAAATCACGCACACCTTATTCCTACATCACTTTGCTTTAATCTGCTGTTGGAAAGCAGATTATTTCTTATTGCATGTAAAAGTGCACAGGAAGGAGTAAAAAAAAAAATTTTTTTTTTAATCAGTTGACAGCAACATGATAGTTATGAACAAACATGACCCCATTAACCCTCAGGGGGGATTACCTGAGATCTGATTTGGGCAGCTTTCTTTGGGTCTACCATGCGGACATGTTCAAAGTGTTTGAGAGTATGCTGTCTGTCTTTCTGCTCAGCACGCACGTACTTCTTCAGCATGTTGAATACGTGACGAGGCTATGGAGAAGAAACAAGAAAAAAAAATTGGTTCAGTTTAGAACACCACATGTTTTACAGATCCTTAGACCAGAGGTGCCTCCCAAAACAAAAGCAGACCCTGCAGCAACGATCTTCCAAAGGAAGGTCAGACTCCTCTGAGAAACACCCGATCGCTCAGCCCCTTCGGCGGGATGCATTGCTCAACCATAGCCGCAGGTAGACACGAGAAGGCCTTCCAATACCTGTCCTGACCAGAAAGGAAGTTTGGCTGTTGCTTTTCCTTGTCTAACTGCTATGATGTTGCCCCAACATGACAGGAATTGCCATCTTAATATGCTAGTTAATACCTCCCCCACCCTTCCTCTGGGTGGTGTTTCTATTCTCCCCACCAGACCACTTCTCCTCTTCTCCCAGGGAGGAAGCCCCCATGATTCAGGCCCCCAGTTCTGCAACTTTCACCACCACCAAGCAAAGTTCTCCCAGAACGTTCCCTGAAACCTGGTCTTAGTCAGAAGCATTTCAAAGAGTCCCCTACTATGTTGACTATCTGACCAGGATCAACATCCATTAACTACAGTTAAACTGTAAAACCAAAAAAGATTACAATTGTTAAGTCTCATCAACAGTAAACTGAATGCACAAATCCAGATTCAGGTCAGAAGGTAAATAGTCCTGGGCTGCCCACCACCTGCACAGAAGACCATTTGAAAGCCCTATACTATCCAAGCCAAGGAACAGTCATCAGACTTGACTGTAAAACTCTAAAAATCTAAGACTATTCTGTCCTGCTATGCCTTCAGGGAGAAATGGGAAAGGAACAGATAGTCAGAAGCTGAGTTGAGGTGTGGAAGGCACACATCCAGAATATACAACTGACTGAAAAACTGTAAGAGAAAGAAAAAAGGACCACCTACTTGGTTCTTCTGAATGCACCCAACTTGGGTGGTTGGATTTTTTAAAATCTTATGTTTATATTGCAGGTGACTTTAGTTAGTAAAAGATACTAAATAAATGCCTTAAAGCTAGTGTGTGCACTGTCAAAGTAAGAAAGCAACTATTTTGTGTAAAAATATAGTTGAATATGAACAGAGGAAAGGTCTGTAGCTGAAGGGAACACTAAAAACAGATATAGTCTGATGGTACCTGGCAACAGTGAGCACAGACTTAGATTAAGAAGCCTAAGAAGAAATGTATATTTCAATGTTCTTTTTCACTCTGTACAATAACATAGTACCAAACCAGGGAAGCATTCTCTAGTATTCAGGCAAGACAATCATTTTTAACTCTGTGTTTATGACGATTCTGGAAAACAAACAAACAAACAAACTCAGCTTGTGCTGTTTCTATATCCTACCTGATACTGCTGAATGGTGAGAAAGATGCCCTTGACATAGATGGAAAGAAAGGAAATAGTGACCTTCCTGTGTACTCAATTAAAGAATGAGTAGAAGTGGTGAGCAGCAGCTCTGGGACTGGAAGTGATAAAGGGGAGTGGATGGATAAGTGACAAAGCAAGTATTAGAAGCTCAATATACAGCATCCTGAAGAAGAAAGAACTGTTGGAGAAGTTGAAGCTTTAAGAAGACTTAGAGTCACAGAGAAATATAGAGCCTAAACTAATTTAACATTTACACAAGAGATGAATACTAAGCTACAAAGCTCAAAGATTTAAGGATCTCTTCAGCTTTAGAGAAGCAACAGATTTAAAAATGCCTGAAGAAAGTAAAACAAAGGTTATTTGAAGAAGATTTGTAGGACAGAAATAGAGAAATGTGAAGCCATTACCTGACAAAGGATTAAATTTAGCGGCTCCATCACTTAAATTCTTTCATGAGGAAAAATAAAACCTAAAGCCAAACACCTTGGGATGAAGTTGCAGGAAACTGGACAAATGTTGGAAAGCAAGCAGCCTTTGTAACACTGCGGTAATGACAAAAACTGAAAGGCCAACTGCGAAGCATTATAGGAACAAAGACTAGAAGGCCAGAGGCTTACAACACAAGTAAAAATTCAAAGACTGACAATGTTGCTACCTCTGTTGAAACTTCAGTTTTCTTTGCCCCAAGAAATATCAAGACAGCAGGTTAGGGCAGACTAGAGAGAAAAGTATTAATTTCTGTTTCTTCAAGTATCTCTTGAGGCATCGCCATTTATGTGTCACGTCTAATGCGAGAAGGGCATATTTTTCACTTCAGCATGTTTATGTTCACTGCAATAGGTCAATGGAACATTTACATTAAGAGTTGCAACTAGATATTACTATGATAACAATCTTGAAAACACCTGTCAAATACCGCTAACAGCAATAGTCACTTGGGTAAGTTGGTAGCCAACTTTCAGTGCATTTTTTGACATTGAGAAAAGCCTCAAATTATCACTAACAAGAAGAAATGAACATGGATACCTCAAGCATGTCTGGCCAAGAAAACTTCCTGTCATGGTGGTAGGAAACCATAATTAAAGCAGAGGACAATGCAGAAAGAATACTAAATATAAGGTGCTTTCTTACAAGAGCAATGATTTTGCTGTTTCTTAAGCAAAGAAAAAAAACACTAGAAACTCACTGTACATGGGTAAGACAAGCCTGCATTTTTTTTTTTTTTTTTTAAAAAGCTATCCATATACAAGTTTTAACCCTGATGGCAACAATTGACTAGTGACTGTCTAAAAGCTAGTGACTTTGCTCTAACAAAGAGAGATTTCAAGCTAAAAAATCCCTGTGAAGCATTCCATCACCTCACAGAGATTTACAAGGCTTTCACAGTCAGCTAGGCACTGCAAGAGTCAGGAGTTCCTAGGATAGATGCAGGCACCAATAAAAACAATAGGAACCTATTCCTTGAACACAGCATTAGGCCCTGAGATATAAAAGCACTCAAGCTTCCCTGAAGTGGAAGCTGAAATGGATTAGCAGTCCTACAGTATACTCTTGTCATTGCCAAATATTCCATTTTTGTGACCTTCAGGAAACATGCCCTGCTTTATCCATTAAGGTAATATGGTGGGTCATTTCCATGCTAATTAAAAAGAAAAACAGAAACAAAAACAAACCTCAAGAGAGTTGGTGGTATGCCCTGACCATTCAACATAAATTACAATGTCTCTGGCTCCCTCAGTCTTAAATAACTACCAAGAGTTACAGACACACTGGATCAGGTCAGACCTCCAACCTCCCAATAACTTTGAAATGTTACTGCCTAAATTTCAGGACCTTTGCTGGAGGCTAAACTGCCAGGGCTGGTGATGGACAATGACAGCTCTCTACTAGCTTCACATGCCTGGAGGTGGCCAGGACCATAATCGAGGCCCAAGTTTTATAGCTGGAGGTAACCTTAATAGTGTAAAAAAAGGTAATTGATACTTTTCTCCTCTATGCCTAGAATTCTAGACCTACTGCACTTAACAAATCTCCTGATCGCTGTGCTGACTTTACTCTTTGCTACCTCTCACCAAGTTCCACCTCCTCGTTGCATTTAACATACTTTTCTTTCTTTTTTTTTTTTTTAAATGTCATCATGGAGTGAACCGGTTCTGCTTAAAAACCCCTTCCCCAGACACACTTTTCTGCAGAGTTATTTTCAGCAGGATTTATTCCCCTGTCTAGTACACCATGTAGCAATACAAACACTTGTGATGGTGCAGCAGAGGGGCCACAAGGTATGGTACGGTCAAGCACGGAGATGAGGGAGGGCTCCAAAGCCTAAGAAAATTCAGTTAGACCCTGTGTCTGAAGCTATTACAATAAATCTGGGGGGGGGGGGGGAATCTATTAGTCCAACCTTAGGAAATAAGGAAGGACCCTTCAGACTAAATTATAACTGAAAAAGTTGCCATTACCAGCTAATTTAAGTTCTCAAGGCCTGAACTCTGACCCTGTTTATGGCAGAAGAACAAACTGCTGACATATCCCAGGGTCAGCTTTGCACCTCTCACTCTTGACAAATAATGTACCAAGTATTGAAGTTCATTAAAAAAAAATTTGGTTTTAGTTTCTGAAATTCTGTTCCACTTTTTTTCCAAGGAAAACTCAATGCATTCACATCTGTAGCTACCTAATAAAAACCATCTGGGAAATGACTCACAGAATAACTAACCTGTATCAGCCACCAGGGGCTACCTAATCCTCATGAAATAATTTTGTTATTTTCAGTTTTCTGTATTTGTTTTGCTGGCTTGTTTTTAATCGGTCTTCCTAGGAAAGCAACAAAGATACTCCCAACATGACTTCCATTATCTACACGTTTTTAGTTATCCTGGCCAACGCTGCTGGCAACTAATTTATCCAGTAACAGGAATGACAAATGACTTCTGAAACCATAGGATCCAGCACCAAACTCAGAATACATATTATTTCATAAGGAGTGCTGTTTAATTAGGAATAATATTGATTCCTGAGTACTGGAAGAGCCTGGGTTGGCTGGCAAGAAGCTTAAACCCACAGGATCATGGCACTCTCATTTAGGAACATACAGAAAAAAAGGCATGAACACACCTAACAAGGACACACACCAGGCACCGCAGACTGTGGTAGTCTGAACATCTCTGTTATATATCACTTCTGACCGGTTCAAGCACACTCAGCCATGCAGTTTACTCCTGCGGAACTTGTTCTAACACTTCCCTTCTCAGCAGCTTCAAACACCTGCTTTTTTTAACCTAAAAATAAGCAGGCATCATAGCCCTTTTACGAGCATTCATCACAGTCCAGCAGATGTACTCACATCTGCAGGTATTTTAACTGTTAATTTAAAATCCTGTTTATTCTGGAGGATGTTGTCAGAGTATTATTTTACACAGAGTTCTTATAAATATGTTGACTTGCATGTGTTCAATTAATTCTGTACGCAGGAGACAGATTCACAGACTTCCAATCATCATTAAAAAGATGTCTTTCTGCCTAATACTGTAGGGAATACGCCTCTTCTCTTATTTGGAAGACAATTCTTTTGGGGAAAATATATATGCACCAGGGCAGAGTTAAGGCTATGAAAATGACCTGTACTGCAACTTCCTGGCTTCAAAGCTTAACCAGGCAATCCTGACAGCCTACCTCCAGTTTTCTAGCTGAATGAGACAAGCCCAAATGAAGCAGAAAATACTGATGACAACCTGGCTACCTGGTGCTGACTTCCAATCATATTGACTCTACAGGCCAGAAAGGTGCCTGTATTCCCGGTGGCAACAGCATCAAGACAAGACTGCTGACATCTTTCTCTAAGAATAAAATAACAATATTAACATTGCAGCTAACTGCCAAACTCACATTAGCAGAATCTGTCAGCCTAGACTTCTGTCTATATTCCACAGGTTCCAGACATAACCAACTGGAGAACATGGGCTCTATTTCCACTCCAGCTTTTAAGGCATTGCAAAAGGCAAGAATTCTATTAAAAATGCTCAAAAACACTTTGGGATCCTTCTGGAGGAAAGAACTTCATACATGCAAGGCATTTGGAGACAGCACTCATCACTATGATGATAATACCAATTTATTAAATACAGTAAAAAAGAGCCTTTCAAAAGGCAGCTTACCAGAAGTTATTCACATAAGATTCTAAATGGAGAATATTCAATTATTCCATTCTCTACTGATCTATGCCATTTTAGCAAGGACTTAGCTTGATTTTGTTGTAGCTAATGGAGAATATTTCTTACAATTTGTCCATAAAACAGTTCTGATAATTTACCACCTTTATTGTTCCTTCTATACTCTCTCTTTCACTGTAGGTTTTGGCTCTATGACTACCAGGATTCCCCTGAAATGGAGACAGTGCAGGTTCTTTCACAGCTACAAAAATTAGGAGATGAAAACTACAGCTTCCCTTTCTATAGGGCAATTACAAGAAAATGTAACCCACTGGCCTCTTTGTAAGCTCCATAAAGGAACCATGTATCAGATCTAAAATATCTGAACAACAGTTTCTAACTGGTAAAAGAATGTCTATAAGTACCATGGCCTCTGCACAGAGCTAGCCTAGTATTTCTGTTTTTAAGTGAGTGGTGAAACAGTGTAATTTCATTGAGCTTGGAAAATGGAAATACCAAATTTAGTTTGAATTGTTAGAAACATAACTTACATTCTCTCTCCATGGAAATTCAAAGTATTTATTACAGAAAAACAACAAGAAAATCATATTAAAGCACTTCTGTGTATTTAAAGTACAACTTCTAGCTCTGTGCCATGGGACTACCATGGGGAATTCTGAGCTGGCTTGTCATTTTGATCAAAATTGTCTCTATAAATCAAAACCGGAAGTCCCACAATGCTGTATTTCGCTATTTAGTTTTGCCTGCAGAGCAAAATCAATCACCGATCCTTTCTGATTACCACTCTTGGAATGTGCTTTTCATTAGCTTATTAGGGTAATTAACTTGTTACTAACCTAAGGGTCACGTTTGATGCAGGAAAAGCAGCTCACTGTACAAGCACTCAAGACAGGTTAGCTAGAATGAGCAAGACCTTTACACTGCAGTGTTTGACACAGCTATATCCCTTCCATCCAGCTACCCTTCATGTGGAGTTAAGGATACTTTCTCATCAGTTCTGGTAATTTATAAGAAAATACATTATCGCAAACATTGTTACTACATGGCTATAACGGTACTCAAAACTTCCCTGTACATACCATCCCAAGCACTTTTCCTGAGGAAGAAAAAAGTGAAAACAATGTTTGATTCAATCTCATTATTTTCCTTTCAGGATCTGAACTTACTCAGCTTTGACAAATTAAAACCAATTTTGTCTCTGCTTGCCTTTTCAAGAATTTGGATTTAGATATAATGAACTTGCCAAAGTTTTGCAGAACTTATTAGCCATCTGGATTTGCCTGCCTTCTCTTAAGCTTGCTTCTACAAAAACCTACTGGCAAGGCTAGGAGTATGACTATACCACACATTCAAGCCCACAATCCAGGAAAAAAAATAAGAGTCTGGTTTTATTCACACAAAAGCCTCAGCAGCTGCTGAAAAACTGAGTTAGATGACCATGCTTCAAGTTTGACCTGGTTTAGCAGCAGAGATGAAACCCATGCCTCTTCTTTCACAAATCCCATGTAACTGAATTTATGTGAGAAATTCCACAGCTTTACAGGGTCAGATTAGCAGAACTAAAGGGTGGAGTATTAGAGCTGGACTCATCTTTCCTACCTCACAGAAGGATTTTTATCACTAGATGAGTAGCTACGCTTTGACCTGCCTCCAACTGTATATTTTCACAGTGACCTTGTTGGACTCAGAAAAGACTTCTCAGAAAAGCTTCCAGAAACACAGAGGCACTGAGGAAGGGCCCTTCTGCATACCCTCCTCTATGCCCAAAGAGCTAAACTCGACTTGTTTCAGCACATACTATGCTCTCTCCATACGAACAGATACTGGCCCCAAAGCACAAATGGTACCAGAAAGAATTCTGAGGGCAATAGGAAAAAAACACGGCAAATGAATTCAGGTGGGTTAACATACATGCCAGGCTTCATCTTAATCATCCTACTCTGTTCGTCAATAATTTACATCCTGGCAAGATAGTTCCAAATCAGAAAAGAAACATTTTAAACTGCCTTTAATCATTATATGCTTACTTTACTCTATACACAAAATAAGGAGGTTAATTAACTACCTCTTAAAGTTTTCCTATATGTTTCCTTGTTCTGAAACCCTTTTTTTCACCATTATGAACTGGATTTCTTCTCTGCTTCTCTTTTCTCCCCCACTGCCTTCCCACAGAGATTGTGCCTCTGTTACCATGAAGATTAAACAGCAAGACATAAATCCAGTAAAATTTGACATGCATGTGAAAGAAAATTTAAGCGAATTATAGAACCTGCCTGCTCACAGAAAATGATAGTTTTGAATTCTTCTACTTAACTGGCAGAATGAAGGGAAAAAATCACCAACTGTTTTAAAAACTAGGGGCATACTAGTTCCAACTACCACTAATTCTCCTTTTCTGTAGTAAGATCATTAAGCAGGGTGAAACAATACAGTATTTTGACACTGGATACTGAACAGCTGCCCTCCATCTTCAAAGACATCAAAGTATAGCACAGCTAAGCTGCACCAGGAATCAGGGAGACAGATCAAGTTTAAGGTTCTGGGCAGCTTGCATGACAGTGCTTCAGAGAACAGAACAGCAGCATCAATATCTGGGTTTGTTCAAAATTATTTGCTAGTAGACCTTGAAGCTATGCAATTTCAATTCCGTATGCTCCCTGGCTTCCTTGCTGCCCAGATTGCTACCCTGCAGATTTCCTGTGACACCGGCACTGGGTGATCATCTGTATCATAGCTGAAAAAAAAATGCCATTAAAGTCTTTGGTCCAATACAGAAGTTAATCATAACAGATTCCCAGCCTTTTGTAGTTTTAAGTGGAACGGCACTGAAAACAGCTATTGTGACTATAGTACAGGGAAATTACAGCATGAAACAAACGTACTCAGGCATAGCCCCAGGAACAACAGAAACATCCTGCTTGCCTACCTGACAGGAAAATTGCCATAGTTATTCTATTTTTTTTCCATTCTCCCATTCCCTCCTACTGAAGCTTCATCATTGGCTATGTCACTGATCTTGAGTTCAACTTTTGCTGATTTTGTAGGCATTTGTAGAGATATAATGACTACCCTACTGGCCCAGGCCAAAGGTTCCCCCAGTCCAGTATCTTGCTAGCCTGGACTGGATGCCTACTAAGAAGGGGCAAGCATACAGTACTTCCCCCCAGACACTTTTCCAGCTTCCCATCATCTGTAGCTCAGGGACTTTCTGAGCCAGAGGAAGTTTCTGTTCAGCTCTCTTCAGTAAACCTACCCAGATTCATGCCTTGAACACATGTTAAATTTTTAGACTCCAAAAGTGTGGAGAGGAGTTCCACGGCCTAACTATGCACTGTGTGAAGAATTACACCTTTTATTTGTTTTGAATCAAATACTGTGCAGCTTTATTTAAGGCTCCTCATTCTTGAAAGCAGCAGCGGAAGACACAGTAGGCAATCAATCTCTTTCTTAGCTCTAGCCACGACAACACTTCCAACCTAGAAACAGTCTTTGCCAGTGCAGGCAACGGTGCCATGATTCCAGCTTGGGTTTCTCAGGCAGGACTGTTCATATCTGCACTGTGTAGTGCACAGGCAGCAAATAATGTGCTTACTCTGTATGTACCACATAACCTGCATGCACTATGAACTCATATTTTCTGTATGTCTCAGGATTACTTCACTCAGGAAGAACTGTGCACCACGTGCCTAAGTCTGACACCAGGAGAGTCAGACTCAATGTATTCCTATGATAACTGATCTGCAGGCAAAGATTAGACATAGATTTCTAGATACCCAAAGGCCAAATTAAATCCTGATGCTCCAAGTGGTCTGCCAGAAGTCCAAAAAATCCTGGGAAAATGTTCAAATTCAAGTACAAGGATATATCTGGACAATATAACCAAGTGATTAAGCAGCATATGGAAAATAGATATATACGCCAGACTTACAGTAACCCTCCTAGCAACTTCATTTTCCACAGAGAGCCGAGGCTGCAGTTCCACAACACCGTAACTTTGGCAGTGGTACTGGCTTTCAGATTCTCCTGTCCATCATTCTCACCCTCATGCATGAGTGCAGTGGGTTTGTGGAACTGTGCTGCAGTGCTCTTATTTTTAACTTTAAAGTTAAAAAGATCAGCTCCCTAATCTTATTCACATGTGGTCCCACAAACACCATACTATGGAATGGAAGCAGTAACAGAAGTGGTAACAAATGACTAAGGGCAAAAAAGTTGTCAAATTCTTACTCTGGTGCTGCTGCTGAAGTTTCCATATCACAAAGTATGACCTGAGGCACCAAAAAAAGACCTTGGTCCAGTGACTTAGAAAAACAGAGACAGCTAGAAGCTGACTTCAGACTTCCAGAATCATAGACCACCATTTCATATAGCCAAAGAACCTCCTCAATAGATGATTTTTCTCCTAGAAAGTTTTTTCTTACAATAACAAACTATACAACTATACTGTATAGCATATGGTATACAAAGAAGCTGACAAAGTTATCCTCTTGTTTACCAGGTAAATAGGTGACCCAAGCCTGAAAAAAGTATTACCTTCCTTCTTGTAAAGTAGAAGTTCCAAAGACCTTGAGGTGTTTTTTTTTTTGTTTCCTTATTTAACAAATTCTAACCTGCGCTTCCCTTAAAGAAATGTCATCATACTGACAATATCTTAAAAGCAGAGTTTTACTAAAATCTCAAGTCTTACTTGTGCACAAAAACATATACTTCAGTTTTTAAAAAACAAAAAAACTTATTTTTCAATTTAAACTCAAATTCTTTCCTTATAACTTCATATAGAGAAACAGTTTCCACCACTTTAAAAATCCAGAATCTACTTCTGTAGTAAGCATACTAAGAACAAAGCATGTAATCTGAAGCAGGCAGTAGAAAGTGACTCTTCAAAAACATTGTTGCGTAACTCCAGGAAAACTTCCCCCTTTTTAAGATTACTTAACAAGTCACCAGAATAGTTATGACTTACTGTCAGAATGACAAGACAATCGCAGTAAATGTTCTTTCATTTTACTAGGGACACAGTCCCTAAGATCCCTCTCTCTGTCTGAAAGAAAATAGCTAGGGTAACAGAGCTGAATCTTCCATTAATCCCATTTTCTCTTTGGCTAGGTAGCCAAAGTTTGAACGCAGAGGGTATTCCAATATCTGGCTCAATATCGTCCACAGCAGTCACAGGACTGGATTCATTCATTAGATTGCTTAGCTGTCATCAATCACTCCTCAGGTTTCACCCTCTGTCCCACAAAAATACCAAACCAATCCTCCTACTGAATTCAAGATCAGCTTTTTCTGTGCTTTGGCATACATCTGACTGACAGTTCAGAGGCACACAGCTGAACTGTCAGGAACTACAGAACATGAAACAACAACAAAAAAAAGCTGAGGCAAGGACAGCACCATTAAGAAGACTGGCAAATGAACTGTTTAGCATTTAAGAGCTTCTGTTCACCCTCAATAGTTTAAACTCAATTGTGATGATGCCCCGTCCGGTAACACCTTGAACTGGTGTCACCTAAATGTTTGCTGCCTGCTCCTTTCAGAAATATCAGCTTTTGTAGAGACAGAATATAGGATATATCTCAGTCTTTCAACAGTATCTTCAAAACTTGCTGGACTCATGCATTCATTGACACAGCCTTTCAGGTTCTCCTACTGAAAAGGTAAAGTTATTATTACTTTAAATGTCACAGAAGCTGACTACAAACAACCCAAACAAAATTCATTTTCTTCTGGTCCCAAAGTCTGCATTAACATTTTGCTCCTTACTGTTCTGCAGCTAAATTCACTGCTTTTTTTTTTTTTTTTTTTTTTGAAGTGGAGATGCTATTTGCATTCGTCGGACATGAAAGTTCCCTAATGCTAGGAGTAGGGTCTCACATTTTGGCTGCTCTAGAGACCTTTTCTCGTGTTGAGTTTGGTCCCCATCTTCCCCTTGTACATCCCCAAATATTTGCAGAACCAAGTTGTCAGCCAGATCCACAAAACTTGAAATCAAATAATTTTGGGGATACTTGCCAGACAGGGTTACTTTTGCATGAGAACCACCTTTACAGCAATAGATGATTGGCTTAAACCAAACAGGAAATTATACCTTAGGTGAATAACTGAAAACTGCATCGTAAAAGAGCCAACAGAACCTGCAGCCATTCTATGCATTAACCACATCTCACTTCCAGTTATGAGCTGCAGACTCCAATCGTAAGGAAGCTGCATACAGCCTATAATTTGCTAATGTGTCTGCTGCTAATGAGATCCTTGAGTCCAAGCCCTTCACTACCCTTATAACAGTCAGAGGTTACAATACACAACATGACACACTCAGCGTGGGTCCAAACAACATCCTCTACCAATTTATAACAGACTAGCACTGCATTTTCCTCAAATTACTATGTTGCAAAATACAGATCAACTCTTCATACAACTACTCTAAAGTTTCCATAGGACAGGCAGACAACCCCAGACTGTTCTTTTACTTGGCATGCAGTAAAAATAAGAGTTTTGCACCACATGATGCAGAAAATGTTTGCTGATGATAAAAAAAAAAAAAAAAAAAAGGATTACATCTGATAAGAGTTTATAGATCATTTTCTGATATTCAAACATTTCAGCATTAATTCAACCATCCTCATGATAAACATAGCTATTAAAACTGTATTACTCAGATAAAATAATTATTTATTTTAAAAAAGCTTTGCAATATTTATTGCCCTGCAACTGTTAGGCATGTTCTAGTAACAGAGTTGCCCCAAAGATGCTCTTTCCTTAAACTATTGTCTCATAACCAAGTAAAAGAGACTTAACATCTTACCCTACACCCCATACTGGATTCTAGCCCATCAGAATCCTAACTGTAAGATTACAGAGCTATGATACTCATTCATATTTCAAGTATGCCAAATAAACAAGAGCTTGAGATAGATTTACTGTATGCACAAAAATGATGATCACTTTTCCATGCTAGTGAATATGTGGGTTTGTATACAGAAGGAAATTCACTTAAAAAATATAATTTTACCAGGTTAGTCATATTCAGGTAATTCCTCATGAAGCCAAATTCAGAATCTAATGGCTATAACTTACACTGCTAACCCAAAAGCCTTTCACTGACCTAATGGTTTTTCCATCTAGAAAGTATCCAAGAGACCAGAGAAATATAAAATATTTGACTATTGTCCCACAGTGTTCATGTAGACCCACTTTTTCTGGAGGTCACAGATCAACTGTTCTGGAATTAAATCTAAACATCACAGATATGGATTCATTAAAAATTCCATTCAAATCCACATATTGAATTTGGTGTTTACATCACTCCAAAGCAAAAATTTTTCAATTTCTAGTGTGGTAACTTCATGCTGTCCAACAATTCTGACAAGATCCTTCATCCAATATTTTAACAGTTCAGCAAACAAAATGGAAAAACACAATCACCCCCATCCTCAAGCTTCCTCTAGAAATAATCAAGTATCCTACTGTGCATCACTTGAACGGACTGTATCATCATCCTTCAGTAGTATCTGCGAACAGCTACAATTTTTGACAATCAAATCACTTTCATGTTATTTGCCTAAATATCTATATCCATCCATCTATCTATATGTATGTATGGGAGGTGTTTGCCTGTGAGTATGTACATATGAAATCTAAACTTTAACTTTCAAACTGGTTAATAGCTCACGCAGGGAACACACACTCAGTGCGTCAAAACTGGACTGTACCTGCACGTACATTTGTTTTTCCCAGGATAACTAAAGTGATTTTGACACAGCTCATGGAGCTTGTGATATTGCACTTACCCTGGGCGGGACAGTTTGCAGGGCTGTGATATAGTTCTCCAGAGCAATGCGGCGACGGTCATTCAGCATGGCTTCCACCCTGGCCATGTGAGTCTCCACCAGTTGTTGTCTTTCATTCGCTGCTTCTTGTTCCAGTGATTCTACTTTCTCCTGGAAATGCTGAAAAATACCCATCATAACAGAAAGAGTGAAGACATCAGCAGAGATCAGCAGACATTAAAAACTTCATCTGCAAATGACCAAAATGTTCTGTCCTAGTCAGTCTAGCGTGACTTCCAAAAATCTGAGCTGAACATATCTTTTATTGATTTCAATGCAAATTGCTGATGCCCTGTATTCCTGAACACCTGGCCATATTTTATTAATCTATCAAATATTCCTAAAATGGTCAGCAAAATCACCAGTGAATCCTTCATTTGACCCAAGACTGTTTGGTGCAACAGAATTCTGCCTGGGAACAGACGGAGTTTGGCAAACATTTGCTCCCTGTGATTATAAAGGCTTTTCACGTATCAAAGTAACTTCACAAACAAATCTACAAGGCAGAAAAAATTCTATATAAACTAGCCATCAGGAAGAAGAAACAAGCCCAAATTCATTCCAATAAAGGGAAAGATTCACTAGGCAAAGCATACAAAGAACAAAGCTTTGGTATTTAATATGCAATGCAGTCTGGTTCTGAATATCACTTTTTTTTTTTTTGTATTTTTTGTATTTTTGCACTGAAATGTTTCCAGCAGTACTAAGTAATACCTAACACAGGCACAACAGGTCTCAAGAAGCATCTGGCCAAAATTTTTGAATTATAGTATAATTCTGGATAAAGCAATTTTTGTTTTTTTCATAATGGCTTGTTTTTCCATGGTATATAAGGACAATTCTTTCTATTGATCACATTCAGATGAATTTGGTGACAAATTTGGGCTAAATTTGGATTGCTCCAAAGCCTTGGTATAATTCCTCATGATGCTGAATCCTACCACTTGGAACATCTCCCATTTGGCTGAAGGTTTCTTTCAGATAAAAACTGGTGTTTATTGCTTCCTCAAATCACATTTTCACATCTCTGGTTGCACTTAGGAACTTGTGCAGCTTATACTGGTCTATTACAGCTTAAATTTTGAAAGGGCCCACAGGATTTGGGTTTTCAGTTCTCACTGAAGGCAAACCTAAATTACAGTAAAATTTTACCTCTCTACATAGTAACTAGTGATGTTCTGCATTTTCATTTCAGGGACTGGTTTTTAAACACAGAGATACCCAGGAGCCACTAACAGCTGGAAGCAAAAATAGCAACTGTAAGAGCAGAACATAACATTAATTCCCCATATAAATATGTTTTAAAATTATATCACAACTAGCACCCATCGTGTTTTAATTGCAGCCCCTGCTGGTAAAAATCCCTTACCTGGATAACAGCTTTCTTATCAGCCTTTGGCAAGTTCTTCGCTTGGCGTTCTGCCTCTTCCCATTCTCTCATGACCTGGCAAACAACACAGGAGGGTGACTTTTGAATTCTCCTCCCTTGTCTCAGGGCTTAGCAACAGCCAAGTACTGCAGCTCACACAGCCATCAGTTGAAATTCCTCTCCTCCCTTTATGTATATAAAAAGCAGTTACGACATTTAACAAAGGTAGAATCCTGTTATTAAATTAAACAAGGACTGCACTGCCTCGTCTGAACATCACGTCAAGCGCTCTCAGCCTCACCGTGAAGCAACACAGCTGTAACCCTACCATCAAGCAAAGGAAGTGGAAGTCTTGGTGGGTGAACACGCAGACCCCTTTTCATCTTGGACAAGAAAAATGTTTCAATCTAATTTGTTTTATGCTCTTGGTCAAAATAAGTGAATTTCAGCTCATTCTAAAAGGTATTTTTTTTGGTATCACAAAGATTTCTAGATTTATGTGGACTGCATCACTGACCTTTGAGTAGAACAGAGCAAGAATTATATGCAATTTGTGCTGGTCTGTTGAGGAATTGGTGCCAAACACTTCAAGAACTGAACATACTTATATTTCAAGTACAACACTGACAGAAAAAGGGTGTAAGAAAACTTTCAGTACCATTCCTTTCAGCAATCTAAAAGGCCACTTTCTCCTGTAACAGAGGGCAGGGCAGTATTTCAATAATAAGGGAAGGAGTTACTGTTAACTTGCCACAGTGTACATGTACTCTGTACCTGACATCTGAAACCCTCTCAGGGTCTTACTTAGGGACTTTCTTGATTTCATTTCCAGACAGCAATCTCCTCAGATAACACTTTTTGTGCAAGAGTAATTGCTTTCTCTGGATGTAGTGCATACAAATAAGTGACTTGTTTGTTTGCAAGATTAACACAATGCAATAGTCAGTAGAAACCCAGATGCAGTTCATCAGTATGCACGTTTCCTTTCCTTCCTTTCTCACCAAACCCCACACTTTTACACCATTTAAAATAGGAAGTCTCAAACAAACCTTCATCAAAGGGGATTTTAGAAAAGCACAGTCTAGATGCATGACTGAAATTTTAGCAGGATGAATAGCAAAGACAGACTAGGCCTGCTGTGTCTCATGTCTGCACTTGAGCCTCCACCTCTCAGCTCCTGTCTCAAGTTCCCCAGTTGCCCCACATGCTGGACATCGCTAGTCAGGCTCCTTGATGCACAGACTAGAAAGCACCAGTGGTGGCCCAAGGCATCTGGCGAGCATGTGCCACCAAAAGACACCTCTGGACTCAAAGCAGGTGACAAAAGAGAACATGATGCACAGTGCACTGAACTGACAGGTCACCCCATCAGCAGTTATTTTCTTAATACTTTGCACAGGAGATTTTACTGCTTCTCTGACAAAAAAGTACTAGACATGAAACGGCAATGCAATTTAGGGCGCCATGATGTATTTTGGAAAAAAACTATTAATGCTCAGAGCGCCACAGTGTATTAAGTGCACATTAAGTATTCATTTCTTAATTGTGCACTTAGGCCATAAGTGAATGATTGTGGTGGCCTAGAAAACCTAACTCATATACACAGGCAACATCTTTCTAGAGAACTAAAATATCACCGGTGCCAAGATGTGAATGTTACAGAAGACCCAGAAACTACAGCATTAATTCAAGTCATAAACTACAATAGGATGTGCTAAAGCTTGAGCATTGGCCCAGATTAGGAACTTTGATTTTCTTTTCTCTTCTCTCCTTCTGTGCCTTCGAATCACACCTCTGACATCTGCTTAATACTCTTTTTCACTCTGTGAATGAGCGGCCAGTGGGTTTTCAAAACTATAGTTCTTTGCCATCTTTATCTGCCTAACTAACCTTGAAAAATTTAAAGGCAAAGACACTCTGCTAATCCACATGATGAAAACAAATATTGTAGGCAATGCAATAAGGATACACTTGGCTAGACCAGGTCTCTCTGTCTGTTATCATTTCTTTAAACCTTTTCGGGCAGGGGAGGCAGGCTGATGAACTGACAGGCTACACAGTTGTGAAAGATGTAAATTCTGGCATTAGGAGTTCAGCTGTGGTGCAATGAGAGTGAATGTCTTGAGAAAAAACAGAATGGTATGGCTGTTTTCACAAACAATATTCAATGTAAAGATTGCAGAAGCTGTGCTGTGAATGCTGTTTTTTGCAATTGGGATGACTTCAATGGCTAAAAGCATATACATGTCAATCGATCAAAAATACAGGGTGTTTTTTTTGCTACAGTTATCTATGGGCTGTCCCACTACCATCCAGGAAAACTATTCTTTCAGAAGGTCATAGCTTTAGAGAAATTATGAGCGATTAACAAATATGCCTCAGCATTCTGTGGGAAACCAAACAGCAGCACGGAAAACAAAAAATTATTCTGCAGATGTGCTCACGTAGAAAAAGGCTGAACTTGTCCTGTACGCACTATTAAAGTTATTCTCCTTCATTGAAAGCACAAACCTAACAAAGCCACACAGATTTATGGCACTTCAAGGCTTGGCTGCTTCGTGCAGGGAAAATGACAACTTCTGGTTGAGATTTAAAGCAGCAAGCCATTTCAAAGTCACACTTTTTCAGAACTCAGGACTTACTGCCTGACAGACTCCTTTTGGGATTGGGCTGTAAGGGGCAGCAAGAGGGAAAAAATAAGAGGAAGTAAGGAAAGCATCATTCATTAGTGAGCCAAATGCTAAGCGCAAAAATCTCATTATACTGAAACCAGTGGAACATACTCCCATTTTATATACTGGTGCATGGACACGTAACTGCAAAGGGAAGAATTTATGCCAGACATATGGGTTACATCAATCATAGCAGCAGTGGTGCTTGACTGAGAATTGCCAAGTTAGAATGTCAAAGTCATGACAATAAGACACCTACTTTTGTCAAGGGCTTTTGTCCCCACACAAGTCTTGATCCTTTTTCTGGTAATAACATAACTAACTATCTCCAAAGAGAGATTTACTCTCTCTTTACTCTCAGAAGTAGAGATTGTAACTGAGGAGGATGCTGCTACTAAGCCGACAGACAGTTTTAGGGAAGGAGAGAGCCCTCAGACACACCGTAACAGAGGCAGTGGGACCTAAGGAATACAGTGCCACTGGCACTAAAAATCAGATGAAGACCCCTCTAGGATGCTGGAATTAGTAGTAAGCAATGGTGCAAAGCTGTGGTGAATGGCCAGCCAATGCTGGTTCCCCATGAAGTGTGGCAGATGACCATCATCAGCTACTATGGGCTTGCTGATGTGACCCTACCTGATGAGGCAAAGAAGAGAGGACCTTTGACGCCCTTCTGTCACCCCTGCAAATCACAGAATCGCTGAGGTTGGAAGGGACCTCTGCAGATCATCTAGTCCAACCCCCCTGCTCAAGCACGGTCACCTAGAGCACATTGCACAGGATTGCATCCAGGCGCGTTTTGAATATCTCCAAGGATGGAGACTCCACAACCTCTCTGGGCAACCTGGTCCAGTGCTCGGTCACCCTCACAGCAAAGAAG